>NC_090648.1:163085397-163396397 GCF_040937935.1 Hyperolius riggenbachi | reverse complement strand
CCGGACCGGATCCGGATCGGAACCGGATCCGGTCAGGTTGCATCAGGTGTGCATCAGGATGCGATCCGGATCCGTTTGGCAAAAGAGAGTAGAAATAAAATAAAAATGTTGGGGTCTGGGAGGTCAGCAGAAGGTGGACCTGTGGAATCAGGCCCTCCGCTGTTTAGAACTCACCTCCACCTCCGACATACTGCCAACATCTCCAGCACGTTAAACGTCACTGCTGCTCCACTCCAAAATGCTTGCCCATGTGTCCCCATCCAAAATCGCGGCTACGATACGCATAGGAAGTGGGGTAGAACATCCGGATTTTATAGCCAGTGTGTTGTGCGCTCTCCGGTTCTCATTGGTTTGTATTGGTCGGATGGTGCAGTCCGGCTCCGCTCCGGATACGTCTGCCGGAGGAGCCGGACCAAAAAATAGCGCATGTTGGGTTTTACGCCGGAGTCCGGATCCGGTCCGGACGAAACGGACGCATGTGAACGGACACATAGACTTTCATTGCTATGCCGTGCGTCCGTTCCGTCCGTTCCGCATGCGGTCCGGCTCCGGCACGGCGATTCCGGACGGCGACCACTAATGTGAACCGGGCCTCAGAGGAAAGGTGAAGATTTCTGGTGGGAAAGGGGTGTTAGCTACTGATTGGAATTAAGTTCAATCCTTGATTAGAGTTCCTCTTTAACTAATGACTGGTTACTACCATAAAGTATTTAAGCTGAATGGAGTTTATAGCAGTGCTTATGGCCATATGCTGTTTACATTTTAAATGTTAAGGATGTGGAGTCCTACACTTGGCTAGTATTGACCACATTTATGGCTTTTACTTTTCCAGACCTCTGATCAAATATTAAAAAATGTATTTTTAAATTATCATAAAAACAAAATGTAGTTACTGGGGAAAAATAATAGGTAATTGTAAGTGTTTCTAGAGTGTAATAGACTTTGGATTTAGAATTTGTCCCTGAAGTCTAGGGAAACTCTTTTTGTAGCTATTGTTCTGCTAAATAAGAACACCTGTGGAAAACAAAGAAACAGGGGACATGACCTGATTAACTTTATTTAAGTTAATTACATAGAATGGTGCAAATATGAGTGCTTAGAGAAAACCATTTTTGAAACATGGAACAAGCAAAAAGAGTAACTGAAAGAGAAAATGATAATTTAAAAAGAACGTACATTAAATACAATAATGTAAAAAAAAAAAAAAAAAGAGGTAAAATGTTACACCTGTCTACACTCAAAATCTAGCAAAACTTGTACATTTATATAGTTACATATTAAAAAAAGAAGAAAATACAAAACTGCAAAAAATAACTGTGCACAAATTCAGTACCTCCAAAAGACATACTCAAACTAAAATAAAAGTCTGCATAATGCATTGTGTGCCTACATTGGCAAACATAATGTAATAAATAAAATTAGTTACTTTCTACAATATTACATTATACATTATTTAGTCAGTGTCTGCCCATTGTAAAATCTTTCTTCACCCTTTCCTCACCATGATTTACATTCTAAAATATATCACAAGTGGTGAAAGCTTTACGGCCTTTCTCCAGTCGTCAGTTTTTCTGTGCATTTTTTGCATAGGAAAACTGCAATCAGTGTTTATCAATGGGCTAAGTCACACTAAAATGCATTTTTCACATGCAGAAAAACAATTGACAGCAATGCAAAATTGTCAGACAACTCATATAGAAAAACTGACGCACAGAAAAACTGACGCACAGAAAAACTGACGAGTGGAGACAGGCCTTTAGTGCTGGCCTGGCAGGTGCAGCACTGTGGATTGTGTGTCTACTACTTGTTCCAAACTCAGTAAAAATAACACCTGGAGACCTGGTGGTCACACTGGTTGCGAAGTCACCTGCATAAAATGTGCAGCTTCATTGAGGATACCACATGGAACAATGGAAGCAGATATGAAACTATGACAGTGGAATTGATGTTCCTCCTGCTAAACCATCTTTATAAACTTTGCCCACAAATATCAATTTTGCCTGATCTAAGGTTGACCAGATGCCACTAGTTCTAATAAAGTATCTTTTGTGCGGTTTACTGAGCTTTGAGCATCCTCAATAAAGTAATGCTGACTTTGAACAGAATACTATTCCATTTTGCAATATAGGTGCTGTGTAATGTATTTGGTACAGTTCCCAGCATCAGACTGGACTCTCAGCTCTTTCACTGTCACTCCAATGAAGATTTATTCAAAATGTGGTTAATAATAATGCCATCTTTTTTCACTGTAATTGCCTCTATACAGTTCTAAAAGAAAAAAATACCCAGGATGCAGAGAGGCTAGAAACAACCTGATTGATTCCACGTTCAGATTTTCAGCGTTAGTGCTAAAAATATTATTTAACCTCCCTGGCGGTATGCAGTTTCAGATGCTGCGTCCACGGGAAGATTTTTAAAAATAAAATTTGATCTAACTGCTTAAGCTAGCACTTTGCTAGCTAACTGTGGCCCCCAAGCCCCCTGGCACCGCTCTGATCCCCACGATCAGCACCGGCAATATTTACTCGTCCGTGATCCCGCGAGAGTTGCATCTTCCCCCTTTAGCTTCAGTCATCGCTATGGCGACGATCGGACATGACGTCATGACGTCATGACGTCATCCGCAGTCCCGATCCTCCCCATAGCGAAGCCTGGAGCTGATTGGGAGGCTGCGCCATCGCAGGATCCCTGGGGGGTACGTATAACGGTGGCGATCGGGGATGATCAGAGGGACTTGGGGGGCATCATTAGCTAGCAAAGTGCTAGCTTAACCATTTGAGGACTGCGGTGGTAACCCCCCCTAATGACCAGGCCATTTTTACTTAATTGGCCCACTGCAGCTTTAAGGCAAAGCTGAAGGGCCGCACAACACAGCCAGTGGCGTAGCTAAGGAGCTGTGGGCCCCGATGTAAGTTTTACATGGGGCCCCCCAAGCACTCTATACATAACAATTGATACGGCATGCCAAAACCTGCCAATGGCAACTACAGTGTCAGAGGTGCAAGAAGAGGCTGGGAAACAGTTTGTTAGTGATTACTACTATTCACAGCATCTATAGAAATGATTATTATGAGCACAGTACCAATAGAGAGGTAATAATGTAGATGAGGGAGAGCCCTTGGGGGCCCCTCTGGCCCAAGGGCCTCGATGCGGTCGCTACCTCTGCACCCCCTATTGCTACGCCCCTGAACACAGCACACAAGTGATTACCCCCTCCTTTTCCCCCCACCAACAGAGCTCTCTTTTGGTGGGGTCTAATCGCCCCTACATTGTTTCTTTTTTTTAATCAATATTTATATAAAAGATTTTTAAATAAATTTAACTTTTTTTGTTTCCCCCATTCCCCTCCCTCCCTTCCCCCAGCCAACCAATCACGCAATCGGCTCTCATAGGCTTCATCGCTCTCCTGTGGGCCAGGGGGACAGCCGTTTCACGTGGCTGTCCCCAGTACAGCGTTGCTGCAGATCGCAGCGCTGTACAAATTAATTAGACGGCGAAACCGCTGTCTAAAAGTCACTCGAGTGGTGATTGCCGCTCGGAGACTGAAGGCGGGGCAGAGCTCCGCCCCCCAAGCAGGAGATGCATCCTGCGCGCAATCTCCTGCTAGCCCCATAGAAGACCCTTCACGCCAATGGGCATGGAGCGGTGCAGGGGCTGCCGTACTGCTGACGCCAATTGGCGTGGAGCAGTTGGCAACAGGTTAAGCAGTTAGATCAAATTTTATTTAAAAAAAACTCAGGCTCCGGGGGCCATGTGATCCTCTCCGGCAGCTAGCCCAAGCGTAGGTCGGGCTTACCGCCAGGGAGGTTAAAAGCAATAACCATTCTCTGTAAGTATATTGTGTGAATCCAACAGTTGTAGTTGGGACAGCACCCATGTATAGGAGGTAGTGTGCCCAAGCAGCCGGCTTTCCACACCACTGGAGCCGTGGAGTACAGGAACACAAGTTTTGCAGGCACCACCGGTACACCCTCTGCCTTGTCTGATGTGACCAATAAAGAAGCTATAATTTACAACGGTGGTGCCTGCAAAACTTGTGTTCAAGTATATTGTGTTTATGATTGCATCTAGGTGGCAGTTTCCAGACGTCTGTCAATTAAATTCTCCTCTTTTAACACCCTGAAGAGGACCACACTGCAGTTTAATTTACTGGCACAGGAAGTAAGAAATCAGTCAGCTGGATTTCAGCAATGATGCTTAAAAAAACAAACAAAAAAAACTGCCTGTCCTAATTAGGGATGAGTTTCTGATTGGAAATCATCTTTCTGTAACGGAAATCAGTGTACAGAAATCGGTATGTGAAAACTGTAATTCAACAGAAATACCGCATTACCAAGACTTCAACATTTTTAGGCTGATCATAAGACTTGATTGGACCAATCAGAGAATCAGCATTGTACCACAGAAATCAGATTACCTCCGATTTTTTTTAGGACAATCAGAAGACTCAGAAGTATTAGGCCAAACAGAGAATGCTAAAGTTTATTGTGCTTGCTGATCTGAAATGCTGATTCTAAAAAAAAAAAAAAAAAAAAAAAAGGTACAGCCACAAAAAATAGCGGATTCCACAATTTATATTTTTACAATTAACTAACTTTATTGACAAAAATGACCAAAAAATACATTCTGCAAAGATTGGAAATTAGAAAGACACTTCTTGGAAAGTGGAATTCCATTGGAATCGGCATTTCCCACCATCCCTAGTCTTAACACAAAAAAAAAATAAAGTATGCTTCTCCCCAAGGCCAGATTTACATCTCTAGAACCTATTGCCACAGATGTTTTCTGGTGCCTTAAACTCCGCCCACACTTCCCACCCATCCAACCTTCTGTGCTACATGCACATAGCTGTGTTGGTCTATGCTGAGGGATCATAGGAAGCTGGATGAGTGGACTGGATCAGCAATCCCAGCTTTATGCTTTGAGGCAGGTGACAACAGCGTAGTTCCCAGATGGAGAGTGTTGGTTCACAAACCCTTGAAAGCCACCTCTTAGCACACTTGGTTGTTCAGGCTCATGCTTAGTGTGTCTAGCTTTAAATCAGACCTTGCTTCCATGACATGAAAAGTACCTGCACATTTAATTCCAGTTACTGGTCCCAACAGATACCTGTCATATGAGTCTTGATTAAGAAAAAACAATCTTTATTTAATTTGAATGCAGCAAACTTGAAAGGACTACCACAAACAATGAATGATCTATTGTCATGTGGGATTGAGTGATTGTAAACATTATCTTTAGAGTTATGTTCCTATGTCACTAGAAAGGTATGTGTCAAAAATGTACTGTGTGTCTATGTTCTTTAAAGCGATCCCGAGCAGGATCTAAATTACATATACACCTTAAGAGTTGGAAGCCTCAGGATCCTATTGAGGCTTCCCTCACTGCTCAAATGTCCGCCATCACTGTGTGCAGCACCCCTCCAGATCAGGGCCACGCTCCTTCCCATCTTACAGTGAAGCTGTACTGTAGACACACGAGCATGGCTGTGCAGTAGCATGAAGCCCGTGGCTCTGGCTTGCAGCGCATGCATGGGCTCTTGCAGCCACCATACAAGAAAAAGAGCTGTGCTGCCCCAATGTGATTAGCAACAATGCATTGCCGCTCATCTTCTGGGGGGCCGCGCTCAACGACGGGGACATTGGAATATGGAGGGAAGCCTCAATAGGATCCTGAGGCTTCCCTCTATTTAGGTAAGTATCTAATTTTGTTGTATACCAGATTTGGCTCAGGTACACTTTATAGACAGGTGGACCCCTTTTCAATTAACTTTTCTCCTATGAAATATTTTTACACCTTACTAATAAAATACAATTTAAGCCACCAGCAAGCAAGGAAATTCTTCAAAGTACGTTTTGTATTTCTTTGTACCCACTTTTTGGAACATTTTCAGCTCCAAAGTGCTAAACAATTACTTCATAGAGAAGTAAAAAAGTATCTGCCGGGAGAATACCCCTTAAAAAATAAATTGCAAATTGGCCCTGCTGTCCATGAAAAAGATTAGCAAGAACATGAGTGTAATGACATTCAGTAGTGACATCACAAAACGGAGTCACATATTTAGGCCAGTTTTGTGGGGTGATGCGGGGCTTGAACCGCATGGCACAGCAGTAACCAGCATCCGTATGATCCAGCACCACTGTGCAGCGACAGAGTCATATGCATAGTGCCGCCCCCAAGCAGTGCTGGGCAGGAAGTATGTCATTGGGATTCCCATCGGTCCTTGCGTGTGCACCGCATCACAATGTGCGCCCATCATTTGCACTTACTTTGTCATTCATTGACTTGCATTGCTGCATAATTGGTGCAGTAGGAACAGAACATGCTGCAGTCTATGCATCGGGAATGTGGTTGTTTGGATACATCCGGCACACCATGTCACACAGCATTAATTGTGCAAGTCTCTGTAGACTTGCATTGCCCTTGCAGCAGGGATTCAGCAAAAGCCTAACGCGGGGCAACGCAGGCCGAGATGTAAAGGGGGCCTTTCAGTAAATACATTCCTATATGAACTATACTAGCTAAACTGCAATGAAATGCTCTATGGCAGTAGTACCAAATATGAAACATGTGTAAACTGTATCCACATCTGGCATCATAATAATGGAAGATCAGGAATTTTTTTTTTTGTAAGGTGGTCACCACACTATCAAATCCATTGAAATAATAATCCTTGGAGCATATGTCTGCAAATGACAATTGTATTAATCCATTTTCTTGGATAAGATAAGGCAACCAATATAGCTCCCTAACAATTACAGATAAAAATGTGTAAAACTCTCACACTCCTGTAAAGGTGATAGATAAGATGGGACCAGGCCATTCTGGATCCATAAATATCCTTTTCCAAGCATAAATAGTAGTGGAAGGATGGTGTGACTAAGATGAGGCTGCAAATAGCATATTAGAGGAGGGAGACAGACATCTCATCTGTAACTGAGAGAGACTATATTGGTGGCCCAAGAAAACAGATTAATAATATTCCCATTTTCACTCATATACTCTAAGGTGTAGCAGATTATTATCATCAGAATGGGCAAAGGAATTCAGAAAGAATAACGATTTAAAGCTAAGCATGCCATCAGTGATATAAACATAGTATAACACAACCTGGCATTATACCGAAATGGATAAAGATGGGGACATAGCAGATCAATGGGCTGAAGATCTGGCCTAAACTGATTTATGACTCAAAATTACCTAGCTCTTTAAATAGTTCTCAGTGGAAGAGAGGATACAGTTTAGAATGGATTTTTGAGGGTGATAATATTGGAGCATAATGTTTTTAAATTGGGTTTTGCACTGATGCCATATAGCTAACACAGACAAATTTGTGCATTGGTCTATGCAATAGTGGTGCCAGATATCATGGCATTTGTGCACAGATTTAGTTTCCAGAGAGCACATGAGAATAGAAATGTAGGTGATTTAGATATAGACTTTGAGAACATCGAATGCAAATGGAGAAACTACAATAAGTAACAGTAATAAGTAAACAGGAGATACGGTACAGTAGTAGGAAGAATACATCAGGCTGGAAGAAAAAGATCCATTTACCCAAAGAGTACCAGAAGCTGTAGAACACATATTACAACTCTCAGCAAGAAAAGGAACTGGTAAGCATGCACTAAAAACATCAATGTGACACACAATAGTTAGAATACATGTCAATCAATAAGAAAGCTCTCTGGTGACCTGAGAGAGGAAGAGCATCACTACAACATCACCACTAACCAGGTTGCAGGACAATTACTTCTTAATGGCAAAGGGCTAGACAAATCACCGGGATAACAAAAAAATACAGTGAATAACTGCTCAGGAAGACCAACAACTTCAGCCAGACGTTCAACAAAACTGAATGTAAAGCTGCTGGACTTGATAGTCAGAGTGACCACATCTCCAATTCTGGCCCAAAAATAAAGACCTGGGTACAATAAGTCCTTATTGTTTGTCTACTAACACATAACATTCCAAAGTTAGCAAAGTTATGATGGCAGGAAAGCGTTGGTGCGCTGGTGAAGCCTTACAAGGAAGCAACAGGAGGGAAGAACTTCTGGTGAATCTCCCTCTTCTGGCATCTCTACAAAATATCTGAACACTCATGATCATTATGATTAGTGTGGTTTGCCTTCTTAACTTTTTAACGACTTCCTCACACCAATCGGCGTAAGCGCAGCGGCAGCCCCTGGACCGCCTAAAGCCAATTTGCGTGCAGTCTTGGGTGTGTGTTTTGAAAGAGATCGCATGCATCTCCGCTTGAATGATGGAGTTCCGCTCTGTCATCAGCCTCCCAGCGGGGATTGCCGCTAGGAAACTGTAAGACAGCGAAACCGCCATCTATTTACAGTATACAGTGCTGCGATATATGGCAGCGCTGTACTGGGGAATAGCCACGTGACACGGCTGTCCCCTCTGGACCCACAGGAGTGATCGGCAGTCATAGGCTAATGTCTATGACAGCCGATCATGGCGAATGGCTGGGAGGGAGGGCGGTCTTTTATATAAAAATAAAAATGGTAAAATTTATTTAAAAAAATAAGATAAATAAAAAAATAAACATCCCTTCAGGGATCAGACCCCACCAACAGAAAGCTCTGTTGGTGGGCAGAAAAGGGTGAGGGAATCACTTGTGTGCTGAGTTGTACAGCCCTGTGGTGAGGCCTTAAAGCTGCAGTGGCCTAAATAACAAAAAATAGCCTGGTCACTAGTGGAATGTAAGCCTACGGTCCTGAACTGGTTAAAACAAGGTATTTGTAATAATTCAGCTTTAAGTGTGTAACTGTTGTTACCCACAATGTACCTCTGCTGAATATGCAATGGGAAACTAACTAGAACATGCATAGGTGTCCCACAGTGTCATTAGCCTCCTCTATACTGGTCAAACAAGCTTAAAAATTATTGATTAGTTGCTTTTGTGGTACAAAGTTCCTTCTTCATAATAAGGCACCTCCAGCTCATCCTCCCCCTTCTCCCCTCCCCAGGGTCAAACAGGCTCCTCAGTTGAGTATGAGTAGTAAATCTAAACACAGTTTATTGTGTCAGGCAGTGGTGTTCATAGTTTTATATCCTCAGCTAAAGAAACAAATAAATCTCACATGAATATGAGACGCTTAAAGGGACTCTGAGCGGTAAGTAAAAACAAATTTGGACTTATCTGGGGTTTCCTCCAGCCCCCACAGCCTGCGAGGTCCTCCGGCATCATCTTCTTTCCTCTTCTAATCTATCTGGTGGCTCCAGTAATAGGCGACTTTGGGTGAAGTCATGCATGCGCACCCCTGCCGTGTCATCATGCCAGTCACCATAAGCCTCCTGTACATGTGCGGTTCTCCAAAGACTGAACCGCGAATGAGCAGGAGGCTTACGGCATGATGACGCGACGGGTGCGCAACTTCACCCGAAGTCGCTGATTACCAGAACCACCAGCGGTGCCAGGAGAGGGAACAAGAGGATGCCGGAGGACCTCGCGGGCTATAAAAGGCTGGAGGAAGCTCCAGGTAAGTCCAAATTTCGCTTTATTTACCGCTCAGGGTCCCTTTAATACGTTCCTGATTTGAAAAAAATAAAAAAACAGTTTTCATAATATGCCAAATAGACAAACGTACTAAAACGAAATCAAATCATTCTACATTCCATGTAAGCACAAAGGAGACTTGAAAAATATTTTAGAATACATTTGCTTAGATAATATGAATATTTGGCACTGCTAAAATAAGAGTACACACGTGGCCAAATATGAGCCTTTCTGGGGGAAAAAAGGAAGAAAGCAAAAAACAAAAAAAAAATAACATTATATTCCAGACTAGTGAGCCATAAAGCATCCGACAAGGCATTATGAAGAGTACAAACCATACTTCATGTGAAAGTAAAGGAAGTGTTTTTTTTTTTTTATAAAAATATGAAAGATATGCCAACCACATACCAGAGGAAGGCAATTATGATTGCTTGCTTTCTCCAAAACCACTTGTCCAGCAAAGCAACTGAGAAAACTCTACATGAATAATAGAGTACAAGGAAACCTGACCCGAAACACATTAAAATCTTCTGAAATAAAATCTACGGAAAGGAAGATATTCTCAGTGGTAACAATGCACCTCAAACATTGCAGCAATCTGCCTGAAGACAACAAAAAAAGTAAAAAATCCACAGAGGTGTAATTATTATAAGGCATTACGGCTTAGTCTGAGAAATAGTTCTGACCATTATAACGGGGATAGGAAAAATTACACTTTAATTGGTGTTGGTACCTATTACTCAATTACTGAAAACAAGAACAACTTCAGTTAGAAATTTGCAACACGCAGTAAAGTAATCTCTGCTACTTGTTTGGGAGGAAAGCAGAAGATTTCTCCTACAACAAATAAAAGTGAATTAAAGCGTCTGATAAAGACATGGTATATTGCTACCAGTTCCAATTCTGAGAATCTACAGAGTGACTTCGTGACAGCCATGAAATTGATTGAAAATGGAATTTTAAACCCAACTGTGCCTCTGAAGACAAAGTTTACAAAAGAGCGGTGAGGCTATGACCACACTGGTGCAAGTTTTTTAAAGTAGTTTTGCAGTTCTAAAGGCTATAATAGAGTAACCAAGCAGCTCAGGGTGACCCATAGGGGGATAAAAGGGACCAAAAAGCCCTGCTACTAAAAAAAAGCAAAGTATGGTGTAATTTGCCTTCTTAAAACAGAAGGTATAAGTGAACATTTGTGGTTACCCACATAAAGGCTATAATGACATCCGTAAAAAAAAAAAAAAAAAATCACTTGCAGTTCATTTTGTGCTGTGATGTATGTAAATCAGTAGGGGCCATCTCAATGAAGTACAATCAATAATAGCATTAGCAAATTCAGTGCAGGAGTCTAATATTCAAGAGCATTGGTAATGTGATAATTATTGCTCTGATATTGTATGTTTGACACGCAACTTTTATAAGTGATTTTGGTGCATCTCCCTCATCAATGGCTTATCACAAATCTATCCCGTTATTGACAAAGGTCTTAGCCAAGGCCTCACATTAACCACCTTCTGATGACTTACTCAAACCTTCTCCCCTGTTATAATTTAAGTATTATATGTAGGCCTCAGTTATTTGAACTGAGTTAGTTGAAAGGCTTGATTTGCACAGGGTCTCTTTAAGCATAATTTCTCAGAGAGAAATTATGAAGACCTTTACCAGAAGCAGGAAAGGGACACTATCTGTTCAAATGTACAGACTTTCAGACTGCAAAGGGGAAAACAGAGGCCAATATTTAATAAAGGAACATTCCTGTATGTAGGGAAAAGGGATCATAGAATATTACTCAAGTAGGTGCGTATTATGACACCACGAGGGGTCTGAGCCAATAGTAGGTTTTGGGGGATGGCTCAGATGAGGTCACAATTAACTCTTTCCTGGTCAGTCTTAAGGTTCATGATGGGCCAAAGGAGCGCACTCTTACTTTCATGCTCTCTATCTACTGACTGGAACCCTAATTACTTTCCTTTATTTATGTAATCTGATATAATGTATGCTGTACAGTATATAGGTAGTTAGATGTAACGTAGTATAGACAGAAGATGACCTGATTACCTTCAACAGGAAGGTGATCAAGAGCTTGTAACGCAATGGACGTACAACAGAAGAATTATGCTTTGCTAAGATGTAACGAACTGTATCTGTGTATCTGTTTACTGAATAAACATCTTCAAACTTGGAAGACACCTAAAGAAGTTCTATCTCCTGCTTGCTGTGATGAGTCGTGTTTGCAGCTCTTACTAATGAGTTGCTGGTGCCGGAAGAAAGGTGTGTTGCCGATAGAAACATATAGTTTCTTACAGTTTCTTACGCTCCCTAAATGTTAACACCTTCCTGATGTCTAACCCTGACTACCCCTTACCTAACCCAGTCCTACACATACAGTGGCTGACCAAGTAAGTGTGGAGCTGCTGACTGCTGTCATTTGCATAGTTAACAGAACTGGGTTTTTTTGCTGTTTTTTTTTACACAAATTGCAGGGAAATAGAAAATAACTTCAGACAATGGCCTCAATTCACTAAGATCATGCTGGAGATAATAAGGCAAGAGAAAACTTACCTCCACACAGTGAGAGAGCTATCTTATCTCTTCATTCCTCTCTGTAATTAAGTTACCTCCTCTGTAGTTAAGTTACCGCCTCTGTAGTTATTTTCACACACAGTTAATTAACAGCCTGTTGGCCCATATGCAATTCTCTTTTTCACCTGAGTTTTAGTTTTTAACTCCTAGGTGATCATTTTAAACTTGTCAATAAAATGCCTTTTAAACCAACAGCAAGCAAGAAAATGCTCAAAATAATATTGATAGTACTTTTTCACCTACTTTTTGGTACTTTTTTGTTGAAAAGTACTAGAAAGTTATTTTAATTGAAGATGAAAAATTATCACCTAGGAGGAAACTCAGGTGAAAAAGTGAATTGCATATGGCCCCCTGTCTTTAACTTTAGAATTCTGGAGTTATTTTAAGGATCGAAGAGTTAACTTAAAGACAGAATAGTTAACATTAGGTTTGCCTGGGGTAACATGTTTACTGAATACTACATGCCTTATCTCCATGGTAATAAGGCTAGACACATTGTTAAAGACAGGAGATAAGCTTAGTGAATCGAGGCCAATGTCTTAGTAGTACTGGTGCTACATGTCACTATGTTTATCTCCACATGTCACATGTCAGATAAGACAATCACTACCCTGCCCATCCAAAACTAGTTAATATTTTGGCTGGGATTTCACTATTGCTAAAACTAAATCACTATTGCACAAGTCTTTTTTAGTTATATAAAAACCTATCTTAAGAAAAACTGTAAAATGTAAAATTAAAGTGTATGTATACATAAGAAATGTACATTTGTATAATGCTCTAACAATTCCTTTTTTTTTTCTTCCTGTGTTACCTACAGTAGGCAGTAAAATGACTCCAGTGACTGTTAGTAAACTTTGACATTCCCCCATTAGACAATCTGATAGGAACGTTATTGAATGGCTTGATTTTATATGTAGAAAAAAAGGGAATAATATATGTTTTTTTACAATGTAACAATGCTATGTATGCAATTAAACTAAAACAATTGTGCGTTGTTTTTTTTTTTTTTTTTTTTTTGGAGTACAACTTCAAAGTCTTCTCAAAAGGGCACTATTTAGTCTTAATGCTTGCAAACCCCATGTCTTTCAAACTTACAGTATTTTGTGACATATTTAAAGGTAAATAGCCCTTTGATGAACAGAACTGCTGTAAACAAGTTGGTGCTGCATAAGGGTATTTATTTTCCTTTTTTTTTTAATTGATGACATTTAAAAAAATATATATTTCTATTACGATTTTGTAGGCAGCCACACATTAACAAACCTGACTGTAAATTCAAATTGCACTTTGTTTCTGCATGTTAATAGTATTCTGCCTAAAGTGCAGATTACCTTTCGTCCTCTGTGCTATTTAAAATCACAGAACAGGAGTCCTTGCTACATTTTCTGCACATTTTAGACTCAAGGAATAGTTGGTAGTAGACTTGTATGCACCCATCTGACAGTTACTGCTAGTAGCATTTTGAAATCACTGTGTTTTATGTAGTAGCAGTAGGGTATTGTACCATGTTAGCCATCAGTAAAAGCAAGACGTTTTGAATCAGGATGATGCCATTTATTGGCTAACTTAAAAGAATAAGAGTAAGCGAGCTTTCGGCTTTGCAGCCTTCGTCGGGCTTCAATCCTGTTTGCTGGCAAGCATCTTAATGACATGTATTTATGCTTGAAAAAAAATCTACGTATCCCCTTTTGATGTTGCATGTATATAGCTGTCTGTACCATCAGCTTGCAAGCAAACAGGATTGAAGCCCAACGAAGGCTGCAAAGCCGAAAGCTTTCTTACTATTATTATTTTAAGTTAGCCAATAAATTGTATCATCCTGATTCAAAACGTCCTGTGTTTTATGAGCATATTCAAAAAAGGCAAAACAAGTGAAATTACAGTTTTAAAATCAACTCTTTAGAGCAGTCCGGATTAAATGCCTGGTTTTGCAATTCTAAATTTCCCCCCAAAAAAGGAGACAAAGAGGGCCTGATTCCTTATACTTTTTCTCCTAGGAGATAATTTTCATCTTATGTTTAAAATAACCTTTCAGCTCTCTGCAATTGAAAAAGTATTAAAACGTAGTCGAAATAGTACTGTTAAAAATTTTCTGAGTATTTTCTTGCTTGCTGGTAGCTTAAATGGCATTTTATTGATAGGATGTAAAATATCACCTAGGAGAAAAAGTAGGAGAAAAAGTGAATGGAATCAGGCCCAAAGAGTTAGAAATTATCACAACAGAAAAATCAGTAATAGGTTGCTTATACATGATGACACTCAATAATGTAGCAAAGAATACTAAATAAACAATTAATGCTATGTCATTAACTATAGACACAACAGATAATTGGAAACTGTTACGCAGCAATTTTTGGTAGTCTGAATAAGTCCTGTCTTTAGATTCAATAGCTGCAGTAATTGCAGACAAGTGTCTACCACTACCTTTCATTCATAATCTATATTTAGGATAGCTACAAAATATATTGCAAAGTGAAACTTGCAAATGGAAAAGAATCATTGACATTGTAGTCAGAAAATACAAAAGGCTAGCTTTGATATAATCTTAGCAAAAACCTGGACATAGTTTTATATTGGTACTTATGTGATACATGCTTTATAGGTCATTGCATTCCAGCGGATCTGGAGGTGTGTTTAGCTTCTAAGGATGACAATGGTCAATTTGCATATTTCAGCAGTGATGCACTGGGAGACATCTCAGAGATAACTCCAACCTGAATTATCGCAAATACTTTTTGTTTAAGGGCCGGTTCACACGGACGGCAGGTGGCGTTGGGGCGGCCAGGAAGTCGCGTCGTCCTGTGACGTCCCGTTCAGTGGCGGCGGTACAGAGATCGTCGCGATCGGCGTTTCTCGCCCCCGCAGGGGGACATGAAGCCGCGCCGGCTAGCCGTCCCTGGACGTTGCATGCGGCTTCTAGGGACGGCCGAAACGATGCGTTAAATCGGGATCAGAACGCCGCGTTTATGCAATCGACGGTAATCGACGGTAACCGCGCAATGCTAAACGCTCCTATTCACTTGAATGGGAGAGTTTAGCCGATGGGTCCCGAACGCTTGACGGTAGACGCCGCCAAGCGTCCGTGTGAATCGGCCCTAAAGAAAGCAAACTTTTGCTTTCCATGGCATTTTAGTAAGAGGGCTTTTAGGACCACTGTAGCCCCTTACACACTCCAACGAGTTCTGGTTCACCATGAGCTTGCTGGTTAGTCTGCATGCTTTATACTGTCACACTTTATGCATCATTGTTATCAGATGTGTAGTAAGTGGGGACAACTCCATACATCCAACTGCACTGGGCCAGTTATTGTTCAGGCTCTTGGCTCACCTCCATGAATCAACATGTTTGGCAAATAAACAGTTAAACAGTGTTGCTTGCGAATTTTCGCCCAAGTCATTTTCGCATTGAAAATCCCGTTTTAGAATTCGGCGAATTTTCGTGAAAATCTTCAGAAATATTCGCGTGTTCGAAACTTCGCTGTATGCAGACGCTTATGCCCTTATGCGGAAAAATTTCCGCAATAATCCGCTAAACATACACTTGGGTAAACTAATACATGCGTACATTCCTCCTTCCAATGCGGAATTGTATACGTATAGAAGGGCAATAATATTTCTGCGCATGCGCAATGATCCGTATCGACGCAGTTACCGCACGCGTAGTTGACTTCACAATACATACGTCAACTACGCGTAGCGGGCGAAGCTTCGCATAGCGGTACTGTGCTACGTGGAAATACGTACGCGATAAACTATGTATTTAACGCGAAAATAACTGGCATTAGGTGAAAATTAACGCTAAAATATTCAATGGAAAATTTGCATGTCGAAAAGAAATTAGTGCTTTTTTTGGCAAAAATTCAGCGAAAAGAATATTTGCATTTTTGCTCATCACTGCAGACAAACTCAATTTATATCACAATCAGTTTCCAGGTTTCTTGATTAAGCAAGCAAAGTACTAAGCCATCTACATCCATTTTAAATATTATACAAACTTTATTGAAAATTAATTTTGTGTTTTTGTATGTATTAAAAAATCTGTGGCAAGGTAGCCAATTAAAATAAGTGCAGAAGTGACACTGAAACGAAAAAAAAAACAAAAACTGTATGATATAATGAATTGTATGTATAGTACGGATAATTCATAGAACATTATTAGCAAATAATAGAGTCTTAAGTTTTTATTTCCAGTTACAGTATATACTGTAGCTTTTTATAACATTGCATCATTCTCTAATATTTGCAGTTCACAAACCACACCCTGTATTTTAAACTATGACACAGAGCAGAGCTAATGACCCTTTAAACTTTCCTGCAGTAAAACATTAAACAAGAAACAGTGAGAGACAGGTTGAGATAAGTGCTTCAGAAATTAGCACTGTAGCCAACCAAGTTTGGGACGGGAGCTCAGAGAAGCTCTTTTGCATAGATAACAACTGTTTCTTAACTCTTCCTGTACTGGAAACAATATGAGACTCATATATGTGCTACTAATGTTCTATTACTTAGCTGTACTACACATACAAATCATTATCTCATAAGATTATTTTCACTTCAGATTCTCTTTAATTTCTAGGATACAAATCAAAACCCAGTAATGTGCTGGTATGAGTAAAGATTAGCTATAGTCATTTATGTACAGTCTTTGTAAATAATAATATGAATAATAATACATTACAAAAATAAATTGTGATGATACTACATCCCTAATTATGTTATTCCAGTATATTCTGGATTGGACTGAATTGGTTCAACTGATAAAATTATGTGGAACAAATTGTTTATTTTTAAATACAAGAGATAAATGATATTCAGTGTTTTCATATCATGTCATTACATAACACATCCTTCATACACAGTGTGGTATGTAATAATGTACAGTTATAAATAAGTCACCAAATGATAACTTGGCAGACACCTCCACTGTGAGTCATGGGGAAAGCCTGCAGACCCACAGAGAGCTCACAGGCTGTTATGATAAAAGGCCACATAAATTATCCTCTCAATAATTCTCAATGTTTCATGGGACAACCCCCCCCCCTTCCTCAAGGGAAGGAGCAATCATATCATAACTGAAAATATCCCTTATGAATATTATTATATATTGCAAAAAGGCAAAACAAGTAAATTGCAAAAACATATGCTGCGTGTTGTGTTTGTGACATATGGCTTTCTTGAGCTGTTAGTGTGTTGTTATTTTTTTTATTTAATCAATACAAGTAGAAGTAAAGATCAAGCAAAATTGAAAAAAAAGTCTGATACTGTGGAGAGGAAAGGCTTGGTATCCTATAGAGCTTCCCTGTACCTCTCACTGTCCCCTCACACTTTACACTTTCGGGGATCCTTGGAACCCTTCAAAAGCACTCATGTACCCAAATGCTTCTAAAGACAGGCTGCTCTATACTGCAGATGCAGAAGGATGCTCTCATGCACACTCATGCATGCGCAGTACAGAGCCACCCGTCTATAAAAACCACTTGGGGACATGAGTGCTTCTGAAGCCTTCTGAGGGCTTCAGGAGGTGGCAAATTTGAACCAGGGACAGTGCTGGACCGTGGTGACTGCGAGAGGTCTGACATAAAAAAAAAAATATTACTTCAGATTTGCTTTAATTGAAAGAGAAAAACAATCCATCCATTCATTTCACAGATGTAAACTGCATCACCAAAGAAAAAGCTATTTTCAGTGTATTGCCTCACTGTGGACCACAGGCCCCCCCCCCCTCCCCCCCTAGTAACCAGGCTATTTTTTTTACAATTCAGTTCACAGTTAACAGCTCGCTGCAGAGTCATACAACTTAGCACACAAAATATTCCCCCCTTTTTCTGCCCACCAACAGAGCTTTCTGTTGGTGGGCTCTGATCGCTGCTGCAGGCTTTTTTTATTATTAATTTATTTCTCCCCTTTTTTTTTTATAAAAATGTGTATTTGTTCAGCCAATCACAGCGATTAGCTCTCATAGGCATCGTGCCTACGAGAGCCAATCGCTCTCTGAACCTCTCTAGGGGACAGCTGAGTGTCACGGCTGTCCTCAGTAAAGCGCTGCTATAGATTGCAGCCCTGTACAATATAAATAGATGACGGTTTCGTCATCTAACAGTCTGATAGTGGCGATTGCCGCTGAGAGACTGTTGACAAAGCAGAGCTCCGTCACTTAAGTGGGGCTGCGCACGCATCGACGCCTGCAATCCCCTGCAATCTCTGCCCCCAGGACTTAATGCCAATCGGCGTTACGCGGTCCTGGGGGAGCCACCTTGCGGCCTCTAATCAGTGTTAGGGGGTCGTAAGGTGGTTAAAAAGTCTATAGGTGAGGGAAAATTAAACAGAGTAGTGGTAGGCAAGGAAAGGGAAGGGAAGATTAGTAGGGGGAGCAAAGGAATGATAGGGGGAGGGGAAGGGAAGGGGCAGGTCAAGTGAACCAGTGATAGAAATCTACACTATATACTACCAGAAAACTACCAAAATATAATTAAACTTATTCTTGAACCTTCAATAATAGGCATAAAATCTACAGAAAGGCATTCTAGAGAAATGGTTGTGCCAACCTTAATGATTACCTTATTTTTTTGTCTGCTAATAAGACATATTACACATAATTTTGAAAATAATAAATTGCCAAAAAAGCTAATTATTATTATTTAGGTCCAAGATGGTTCTGATATAATTAAAGAGACTATAACGTAAAACACGTCCTGGGCTGTGCAATAAGGCTATCCAATCCTGCATGGGTGACAAGAGGTTAATGAGGCATAGGAGCGGGGACCCCTCCCGAGCCTCTTTAACCCTTTGTCACCCATGCAGGCTGGGGTAGCCAGAATGCAGAGCCCAGGCCACGTGGGGCTCCGCAGCCTGAGGTATACCGGCCCACATGGTCGATGGTATGGTGACTAAGCCTCCCCCCCACCCCCATAGCCCTTGTACAATCCACGGACAAGGGGCTTTTCCCCACCTTCGGTGCCCACGAAGAGGTGGGGGCCATCAATGCCCTGGTGAGTTCATGGTGGCATCTGGGAGGCCCATTTAAGAAGGGGACCCCCAGATACCTGCCCCTTCCCCAGGTGAATTGAGTATAGGGCCACTGCCCTACCATTACATATTTCCACAGAGAGAAATGCAACCACAAAAAAAGTCCTTTCATGTTCTTGATTAACCACAAATACTTACTTTTTGTTACTCCCATGACAGTACCCTTGGAAATTATCCAGTGCCATATTATCTCAATACCTGATGAACAACATTCAATTACATTCTGAATTCTGCTGCAGAATGCCATTTTGTGGACTTAAAAAAACATTTTTCTTTGAAGTATTCAAAATCAATTCTAAAAACTACAAGTTCTTTTTGATTTTTTTTCCTCTTGTTACCACTTGTCCCTTTACCATAGCCTGCACATTTGCTGATTCTAGCATACATGGAGGCTTTGCTATTAAAGGGAATGTCCAAGCAAAATAAAAAAATGAGTTTCACTTACCTGGGGCTTCTACCAGCCCCATGCAGCCATCCTGTGCCCTCGTAGTAACTCACTGCTGCTCCAGTCCCCCGCTGGCAGCTTGCCGACCTCGGAGGTCGGCAGGACGCATTGCGTACATTTTTACGCATTCCCGCTAGTGCAGGAACATTAACACATACATTTTTACGCGTTACTGGTTCAATGCGTAAATTTTTACGCATTAAACCAGTAATGCGTAAAAATGTATGTGGTAATGTTCCTGCACTAGCGGGAATGCGTAAAAATGTACGCAATGCGTCCCGCCGACCTCCGAGGTCGGCAAGCTGCCAGCGGGGGACTGGAGCAGCAGTGAGTGACTACGAGGGCACAGGATGGCTGCATGGGGCTGGTAGAAGCCCCAGGTAAGTGAAACTCATTTTTTTCTTTTGCTTGAACATTCCCTTTAAGCAATATATATGGCGGCCATTGACTTCAAAGTTGAATGCAAACTCAAATTTTTACCATGAAAATTTGTGGTTAAAACAAACAGAGAACGGTCACTATTCACCAGTAACTGTACGCAAACCTAGTTTCATAAGTCCCTAATTCAGAGTAACAAGTTCATGCAGCAGAACAAGAATTGCTTCCAGTGGTTTTTTCTAATTCTTTCTTTTCTTTTTTTATTAGTGGAAGCGGGAGAGTAGGTGTGGGGGGCAGAGATGTAATCTTCACAACTGTTGATTTTGCATTTTAATTATACTTTACATATCAGACACACTCCAGTTTTACAGGTTTGTGTCATTGTAATATAGTTAAGGACTGTTCAGAGATTTTGTATGAGAAGTGTTTAGTTGGTGGCTTGCTGTGGTTGAATCTCTTAACAGATGTTCAAGAAAATGCATTTTAAACACCTATAGAGTAATTTCCTTTTCAAATGCTGTTCCACAAGGAAAATGATGTGCTGACAGGTCTTTTTAGGTTGGTCCATTACAATAAAACCTGTTTGTCTCAAGGACTAACGGAACAATCAAGATTCACACAGTGGCAGCCCGTATAACTAAAGCAGAAAAACGACATTATAGTATCATAGTTACTTGCCTCTGCTCTTTCACATATTAAAAAGTAATCTGTGCCATTACCTGCAAATAAACATGGTTCTTAAATATTTAATACTTACAACTGTTATGTCTGGAATAAAATGGAAATTGTTTTTGCAGCTGCCATTCATCGTTGTGAAAATAGCATTTATTTGAAAATCAAACAACGTCTTGTTTATAAAAATAAACTTAATTATTTCAGATGAAATGGAGTCTTAAAGGGCAAGCACACATACTGTATATAGCCAAGTGCAATTATCCTTTTCTCCCCAGAACCCATCAAAAAAAGTAAATTGTGTGCCAAATATGTGCACTTTTGGCCTCCAGAAGAAGATAAGCACTGTGAAATGGTCATTAGGCCGTGCACCCACTGGTGTCCACAGCCACCTTCTGACCTAGAACTACATCACAATAAGTACAATTTGAATACTGCTTGTCCCATGTTGATGTGAAGCACTTGTACTTAACAATAGCAATAAATCTGCTCAATTGATGCTCCACTCCAGTCCTCCATTGATTGTTTGTTTACCAAATTTATGCAAGTGGTAGAGACCACAACAGTTCTAAGATGTCACTGATGTGGTCACCACCTCTCTATATAGTCATGTCTGTTGTACAAAAGGATGTCTTGACCACTCACTATGCAGGCACTATGGTAGATATCAAGGCCAGACTTGGAGCCCAAAGCGTTATTGTCTATGACCAACACAACACAAGCCACTTTCTTTACATAATACAATATAATGGTCACATCATCTTCATTTGCTTGGCTTTTGAGACTTTATAGAGGTTGTTCACACAGAGGTCCTTTGGCCTGAGAATGAATGCACCCCACAACTGCCAAACATAAACTTCCCCACTTCGAAATAAACAGATAAATTACAATGTCTGCAATGTGAAAGCAAACACGCACAAAATTGGAATTAGCTGTAACAGGGGTTGCTGGATCTCCCAAGTACAGCAGTGATGATTAGAGATGTCACGAACGGTTCGCCGGCGAACGGTTCCAGGCGAACTTCGGGTGGTTCGTGTTCGCCTGCGAAGGCGAACTTTCCCGGAAGTTCGATTCACCCCATAATGCTCTATTGAGCAGAACTTTGACCCTCTACATCACAGTCAGCAGGCACATTGTTGCCAATCAGACTGCACTCACTCCTGGAGCCCCACCCCCCCTTATAAAAGGCAAGGTCCTTGTGCCGTTTTACTCACTAGTCTGCCTGCACTAATTAGTTAAGGGACATCTGCTGACAGACTCTGCTAGGGAGAGTTTAGTTAGGCTCTTATAGGCTTGTTCCTACTTCCCTTCCTCCCTCCCTCCTCCCGGAGGGAGGAGGGTCTCTTCTTCCAGGGAATTGTAGAATTTCAAAAGCCAGCTTATATACCTTGGCCGGGAATTGAACCCAGGTCTGAGTGCGTGGTAGATAGCTCTCCTAACCGCTATACCACCACCAACACTACATGCTGAAGGCAGCCTAGCATGTACCATTATGATATATCCTAGAGAAAAATGAGCTTGCTTAAAGATTTGTAGGCTTTCAAAAGCCAGCTTACACATACCTTGGCCAGGAATTGAACCCAGGTCTGAGTGCGTGGTAGATAGCTCTCTTAACTGCTATACCTACCACCAACACTACATTCTGAAACCAGCCTAGCATGTACCATTATGATATATCCTAGAGAAAAATGAGCTTGCTTAAAGATTTGTAGGCTTTCAAAAGCCAGCTTACACATACCTTGGCCGGGAATTGAACCCAGGTCTGAGTGCATGGTAGATAGCTCTCTTAACCGCCATACCACCACCAACACTACATTCTGAAACCAGCCTAGCATGTACCATTATGATATATCCTAGAGAAAAATGAGCTTTCTTAAAGATTTGTAGGCTTTCAAAAGCTTTGTTTTTTTCTCTAGAAAACTCTCTTTGAGTACAATCTAAAAGCAGTCATTTAAGTAACTTCATCTTAAACTCTTTTATGGCCCCTCCACTGTCTCATGATATGGAAACCTAAATGGACTGTGACATAGCCCAGAACCAAAGAAAAGCACCAGGGAGAAGGAAAGCTCATCTCAGCTTTGAGTTCATGACTGGGGAGCATTTGCAGAATCTTAGAAAATAGATACAATTTTAATATACATAGTGTACCTGCAGGCAGATCATGCTGAAGCAGTTAATTTGGGTGCTAGCAGCCCTATCTTAAAATGAGGGCCGCATATTTTCAGCTATCACAGCGCCCAGAGGGGGCAGAGGGGGGCCGGGGGTGGTAGGTTAGTGTTAGGCACCGGTATTGGCGGATATTGTATCAAATGGGGGTGTGGGTTAGAGCATTGGCAGAAGAGTTGGTTAGGGTTAGGCATCTGGGAGGGGGGGGGGGTGTCTGTTAGGGTTAAGCATTGAGAAGGAGGTTTCATGTGAAAGTAAGGTTAGTTTAGGCCTAGTAAAATATCAGTAAAGATTACCAATATTCTACTATCAGGATTACCCAGTGATTCATAGTAGAATATAATTTACCAATATTTTACTTCCAGCTATCTCTGGTGCCTAAATTCAAGTGGTGCCTATTTTACTAAATAATTGTTATAAATATTGTCTGATACTGCTCAACTATTTTTGTGACTTGCTGTTGAAACATATCTTTCCATTACAACTTACAGATAGCTATGGATTTCCAAAATGGATTGTAAACTACATTTGCAATTCTTTGCAAGAATAGCAGTAGTTCTTTGTTTTGAGAATAAACTATCTATTTTCTGCATGAAAAATGACTATGCACACAAAAGCAAGGTATGCATACTTAAATAAAGGTAGCCATTAACGCTCACAATTTATAAAGCAGAACTTAAAGGGAACCTAAACCAACCTGTTAAAAACATGTTTCACTTACCTGGGGGGGCTTCTTCCAGCCCTCTTCAACTGCCCTGTGCCATTACTGTACGATCCTCCAGACCCCAGCAGCACCCCTCTTTTTGGCTAAGAGGGACTCAGCAAGTCAATGGCAGCTGCACATGCGCATCCTCGATCACACTCCCATCATTGGGAGATTTCCCTGTACTGGGCATGCGCAGAGCGCTCTCATCCATGGGAGCAGGATCATTAGGCATGCAGATCGGGGCCATGCATCCAGACAAAAGAGGAGCGCTGCGGGGGATCATTCATTGACGACGTGGGTGCTGTGCGGCTGCAGGGGACTGGTAGAAGCCCCAGGTAAGTGAAACTCATTGTTTACAAGTCGGTTTAGGTTCACTTTAACCAGCCGGGCGGTATGGACGAGCTCAGCTCGTCCATCACCGCCGGAGGCTGCCGCTCAGGCCCTGCTGGGCCGATTTTCATCAAGTAAAGAGCAGCACACGCAGCCGGCACTTTGCCAGCCGCGTGTGCTGCCCGATCGCCGCCGCTCTGCGGCGATTCGCCGCGAGCAGCGGCGAAAGAGGGTCCCCCCAGCCGCCTGAGCCCAGCGTAGCCGGAACAAAAAGTTCCGGCCAGCGCTAAGGGCTGGATCGGAGGCGGCTGACGTCAGGACTTCGGCTAACGTCCATGACGTCACTCCGCTTGTCGCTATGGCGACGATGTAAGCAAAACAAGGAAGGCCGCTCATTGCAGCCGTCCTTGTTTATTCTGGGCGCCGGAGGCGATCGGAAGAACGCCTCCGGAGCGCCCTCTAGTGGGCTTTCATGCAGCCAACTTTCAGTTGGCTGCATGAAATAGTTTTTTTTTTATTTAAAAAAACCCTCCCGCAGCCGCCCTGGCGATCTTAATAGAACGCCAGGGTGGTTAAGGGATTACATTCTTTCTCTCATCTTACATGGAGTATCCCTTTAAATAATAATCTTAGTAAAATAAAACACATGATAGGTTGCTTTTTAAACAAAATTTTATTCATCCTTTTCACAAGCTATACTAAACAATTCTTCTTTTCACCTGGATTCTATAAATGAATTGTGTAAAATAAGCCCACATATCTTCCCGTAAAGAGGGTACAAGTTAAATATTTGTCTCCTGACAAACTGCACTGCTTTTCAGTGTATTTGCCTGCTATAAAGAGGGCTAATTGAAAACACTGGTTGTGAACTGAACCTTGACGTTAACAAAGTAAGCATAATTGCCAGCAGTGGCCCAGATTCATTAACGTACTTTAAGCTTTAGCTTGGCTTAGTCAAATTGTAGCAAAGCTTAAAACACTTTAATGAATCCTGTCCATAGGAGAAGAAAGAAGTGAGATAAGAAAATGGACATCCAAAAAGTTCTCAGCAGATGCAAAGCAATTATTATCTCATGAAATTACAAATAAAAAAGTAGGTCAAATATTTTCACATTTACATTTCTATTTCATTTTAACCATATCCAAGGGTATGCCTAAAAAACGGAGACCAGAATGACTTGGGTGCCTGGGGACCAGTTTTCATGAACTGTTTATAATGACCACTTGTATTTTTGGCAGCACAATGTTTTGAAATGGGGTAAGGTGCACTGGTCCCTTACTAAGTATCTCAACCCTTCAGTCTCCAAAAAGCATTCTGGGTTGTAAGCAACGGACAGAAATGGAAATGTACAATATGCTTTCTAGGGGTCTAGTAGCAATGTTCTGCTATCTACAAAACCAGACAAAAGCACAGTTGGGTGTAGTAAATGATCTGGTGTAGTATTTTGTTGGAAATGTGGTGATGATGATGGTGGTGGGAAGGGGGAGGTAACAAAAATGGATATCCATAAAGTTGGGTTGCAATAAAGCAATCACAATAAATTCCTGTAGGGAAGTATGGTCCACAATTGGGCTTTGGCGATCTGATGGTGGTCACTCTCAGAAAATATTGGGAATCCTATGTGCAAGTATGAACATAAAAAACGTAAGACCCTTACAGGGGTATAAGTAATATAAACTTGAAAGATGCATCTAAATGTATAAAAAACAATGGTGCTCTTAGCGTTGCTACTCCATTGAGAGGCAATTGTATATTGACCTGAAGAAGTGGTCTTGGCACCATGAAATGCAGTCCAGTCTGTGTTTTTTGAATGAACTTTTAAATTCTTGAATGAGTGTATTTATAATTGTATAAGATCTATCACTTGCTTTTTTTAACCGATTTTCCTTTTTTGATACATTTCCTTGCCTCAATCTAGTTCCACATAAATCAGAAAGACTTTGCAATTATTTAGCTTTACATAAGCGAGAAGGAACTTCCATGATGCATTACTTCTAGTCAGTGAGGGAATATGCAAATCATTACTTTATGACCTTGAAAAGCCAGGCACACATCCAAAAGCTGCTGGTGTACAGCCTATTCATTTTACAGAATCATACTTCCAGACAGCTATTTCGGGGTTATATTGGCCTTTATCAGTTCAAGGCTGATTTATTTATTTATTGTACTGTATTTATAAAGCGCCAACATATTATGCAGTGCTGGGATTAATATGGTTCTACGGAAGGCTTGGATTAATATGACTCTATGGAAATGACTTGGGCAACAGCAGTTTTGAAGATTGCCCAGTACAGTTATGAGGATCAAAAAACGTATTAGTAGCATAAAACATTGCTTGTTCCCACAATCCAGGGACAGGAACATATACGTTTTTATTTAATTTTACATTAGGGCAAAACATTTTTCACATATCTGTAATTTAGATTTTAATCACGTATATGTGAAATATTTCCCTAAGTTTTGCCAAATATTGGTTTCTTAATTCACTGTATTTGTGAGTCCAGATTACATTATGTTTAAAGAATGATGAGTCATTATATTTATTCTGCAATTTTTCATACCCTTTATTGGTATGTGGCCACCCTGGCCCTGGAACATATATTCAAGGATAGTCGTAGTCAGCCAACTTTCGTTACGCTGGAACTACGCGTAGCTTTATGCAATTACACTTCACCAAACTACGGCTTCGAAATAAAATATTTGCTTTGTATGCATTTCGTAGACTACGCGTTAAAATACGCAATTACGTCTAGTGCGAAGCTTAGTGTATGGGGACGCTTATGCCCTAATGCGGAAAAATTTCCACATTAATTCCTCTTAAATTACTTATACCGGGAACTCTTCCATGCGTACATTCCCCTCTCCAATGCGTCATTTTGTAAGCATACAATCGTACGCAGAAAAATAGACGTGAGTAACGCATTTGTAGTTTACTTCGCAATACACATGTTAGCTACGCGAAGCGGGCGTAAACTACGCGTAGCGGTGCTTTGCTACGTGTAAATTTGTAAGCGTAGTTTTGAAACTTTGCCTACGAACTACGATGCATAGATGCGAACTACGATGTGTAAATTCGCACTGGCTCATCCCTGGAAACATTAGTTTTGTGATGATATTAGATTAGACTGTGAGTTCTGGGGTAGAAACTGTTATAAATTGTTCTTTGAGCTATATAAAATCTCTATTTATAAATGAGATTTGTTAAAATATAAGAAACATAAAATGATGATTACTTAGTTATCTAGCATTGTTTAATTAAGGAACACTGCCAGAATGAAGTATCTTTTGATGAAGATATTACTGTCATAGGCTGTTACATCTAAGTGTATTGTGGAAAGATATGTATGTGGATAATTCAAGAGTATGCAATGTTCATCTGAGAGATGGCATTACATAATGGATTATTAAATTTTCCATCACCATAAGCCGCCTGTTTTAAGGCACGCTGCACACCATTTTGCAGATTGTTCACAATTAAATCCAGTAATGTTTCATGTACAAGAAAATATGCCTAATAAGATCAGTTAAACTAAGTAGAAACATGCATTTATTAAGTGTACCTCATTTTGTCCTGGTGTACTGGGTCAATTGAGGACAGTTCTACACACTTCCTATATTCTGTACCAAACTTTAAAATACAGATTCACAAGATATGGGGCGTTCTTCCATTGTCTTCTGCTATCTGCATGTTTACACGGAATATGGTTATTTATTATGCTGAAGCCACTACATTATGGAAGTGAAAGTGAATCCAGCAGACTAAGGGAAAGGAAACTAATTTGCATGTAAGATTGCCAAACTAAACTTTAGTGTAGTGTAGCTACATTCATCTTCCCTAAGCGTTGTGCCATTGTTGAGATATAGGCACTTTTGATAAACTGTGTCGAGTGAGCTGGGTAGAGAGAGAGAGAGGCCCATATGCAATTAACTTTTCCACCTGAGTTATCTCCTAGAAGATAATTTTCATCTTCTCTTTAAATTACATTTTTTTGCATTGTACGATTGAAAAGTACCCAAAAGTTTGTTAAAAAGTACTATCAAATTTATGTTTAGTATTTACTTGCTTGCTGGTGGCTTAAAGCGGAATATAACCCTGCATTTCAATTTTGCTCTAAAACATTATTTACAGCATATTATATGCAACCAGCATTTTTTTTTTACTAGACCAGCATTGGAAGGGTTAAACACAGAGGTTTAAAGTTCCATGGAGAGATATGCAGAAGTTCAAAAAGATACATTTAACTAAATAGAATGTAACAAGTGATAAATGTTACACACTCTTTGGCTGTCCTCCAGCTCCTTCTCAGTCAGAGAGTGAGTCACATTCCACACTTAGATACATCTATGTAAGCTTCGAATGCGTCTGCAGTTCTCTCCAGGAACTTTAAAGCTCTGTGTAACCCTTCCAATGCTGGTCTAGTAAAAAAAAATGCTGGTTACATATAATATACTGTAAATAATGTTTTAGAGCAAAGTTGAAATGCAGGGTTATATTCCGCTTTAAAAGACATTATATGACAAGTTGTGAAAATATCACCTAGGAGAAAACTCAGGAGAAAAAGTGAATTGCATATGGCCCAGAGAGAGAGAGAGAGAGAGAGAGAGAGAGAGAGAGAGAGGGGCCCATATGCAATTCACTTTTTCTCCTGAGTTTTCTCCGAGGAGATAATTTTTCATCTTCAATTTAAATTAACTTTTTTGCACTTTGCAATGAAAAAAATACTACAAAGTAGGTGAAAAGTACTGTCCAAATTATTATTTATTATTTTTTTGCTTGCTGTTGGTGTGAAAGGCATTTTATTTACAAGTTGTGAAAATATCACCTAGGAGAAAACTCAGGTGAAAAAGTGAATTGCATATGGCCCAGAGAGAGAGAGGGGCCAATGAACTTTTTCTCCTGGGTTTTCTACCTTGTTGTCAATAAAATGCCTTTTAAATTACCAGCAAGCAAGAAAATACTTAAAGGGAAGGTCCAAGCTAAATAAAAAAAATCAAAATCCACTTACCTGGGGCTTTCTCCAGCCTGCACAGTACAGACCTGAGGAGATCGGCTAGACCACGTGACCCACGCGGTGGAGCGTACAAGAAGCTGACCCAGAAGCCGACCTGGCGAGGTCAGCTTCTGCAGCGGAGGACAACGGGAGCCACCGGAGCTGCGGCAAGGGCACAGGACAGCTGCCAGGGGCTGGAGGAAGCCCCAGGTACGTGGATTTTGATTTTTTTATGTAGTGTGGATGTATCCTTTAAACAATTTTTGATAACACTTTTCCACCTACTTTCTGGTGCTTTATTAATTGCAAAGTGATGAAAAGTTGTTCTAGGATGAAAAATTACCTCAAAGGAGAAAAAAGAATAAAACGTTAATTTCACGTCTTTGCATCTGCCAGATGCCAGCCAGAATCAAAAGCACCCCAATTGTATAAATGGATGGCTCCTTTTTACCCACTAATACTATGGTAAGAAGTATTCTTCTCTACCCAACCCTTCCCCCACATTAAACTCATGCAGACCCTCAAAGTTCCAGTGTTAACATCACTCTGTGGCTCCATCCTGGACAATGCTGACTTCTGGAGATGGGTTACATCATCACAAAAGTCTGGTTTCCCATGGTCATTAGTTTTGTTTTCATGGTCACTAGGAGGGGACATGGTGCGTTTAAGCTGACTTTTCACAATGATTGGAAAGTAGGCATTGGTGATATAGCCACTGACCTTCCACAAATATATTTATTGAAGGGGGAGTGGATAGATTTTGTGTGGCAGAAAATACAGCAACATCCGACTCTTTAAATTGAGGACCACTGTCAGTTAAAATGTGAAGGGTTTGGTGGGTGGAAGGTTACTTAGATAGTTAGTTAGTGTGGACAGGAGGGATTAGTTGTTCCTAGAAATGAACTTTGAGGGAGGTTAAGGCTACATGCCATAAGAGAGTTTTGTATCAGAAAGGAGGTTTTGTTAAGGAGGAGGTGAAGGCTGTACATTATTACACATAAAGGAGTTTTCACTAGGTGGGGAGGTGTTAGGTGTCAAGAATGGGGAAAAGTAAAAGTTAGGCATCAAAGAAGAGGATGTTTGTCAAAGGAGGTGTGTCGATTAGGAATCAGATTCACACATTTTGTTTATGGGAGAGGTATCTGCAAGTTTTTTTTCCTTTTATTAAGAAAGAGGTTAAGGTTATGCATCTGAAAGTGGGATGTGTTGGTTGGGGAGATTCATTCTTGGTGTCAGGAGGGAAGAGTGTTTTTTTTAAGGGGGAGGTTAAAGTAAACCTGAGATGGTGAGGGAGGAATAAATTATACATACCTTCTGACCCCCAAACTCTTTTGGTTCAGGACATTCTGCGCATGTGCTTCCCAGCTTGGCACACTACCATCATCCTCCCATCGCTGGGAGGGTTCTGCACCTGCACAGTACTACTGCGCAGGCACAGAATGCTTCCAACAATGGGGCATGACGGGGGAGAGTGCACGGCTGGACTGGGCCTGCGCCGAATGGTTCAGACTGGAGGACTTTCGGGGCCAGATTCCAGACAATCCAGGTGGCGAAGGAAGACAGTGAGGGAATGATCAGCGTGAAGGAGGCTGGAGGAAGCCCCAGGCATGTATAAGATTTTTCTCCCTCACCATCTCAGTTACACTTTAAGGTTACACATCTCAAAAGTTTTCATAAAGAAGGTTATGAAGGGTTTTTCAATAAGGAAGAGGTAAGGGTACGCAATAAGAAAAGGGTTTTTCAGGTGTGGAATTTGGGATAGGCATGAAGAAGAACGTTTTTATTGAAATTTTATTGAGCAGAAAGATTTGGCTCAGACGAATGGGATGGTTAACTTTGAAACCACTGATGACAACAGTGCTGCAGAGCCAAAACTGCAAATGAGCCTGAACCACATAGCTGGAATGTGTTGTGTGTGTGCCCAAAACACTAGTGCCAAGCCCATGCATAAATGCCTGGAAAATGTTCCATTCTTGAAGTGTAGAAATTAAGTTTGTCAAAAAATAACCAAAAATGTGAGGATTATCATCTCACAACTAGTTTGATCCATTTAAAATTCCCATTCAAGCAGCCTCAATAAAATATTAGCAGTACAATGTCCAACAGATGTTTTCTTTAAACATAATACACATATACATGAATCCTATTGCTGTGTCCTGATGTTTTGATTCCTGAGAAACCTTTAGTAAAGTACTTTTTTTATATGGGGTTATTTGTGTACCATTACTACTTATCAATTATCACCATCTTTATTTCTTTTATTAGTAAGAAAGGCATTAACCCTACAACTTACTAGCAACTAGAGCTACTGTATAACAAAAAAAAGAATTAAAAATGTTGTCATGTTAGAGTGGGATAAAACACTGACATAACATTCAATAAAAATGTGTTGTCCTGCTTTTTTTTTTTTACCGTTTTTTCCCGTTTTACCGTTTTTTACAGTTGCCATATTTCCTTTTGTGCACACGTGCTATTGTCTGTTTACAAATTACAAGTTCCCTAAGTAAAGTTTATCTGAAAGTTCCCATTGCATAGCTGCTGTATTTATACATTAAAATCTATTTAGTTATCACTTCTCATCTCCCTGCTTCTACAACAGAGATAGTTGATTCTCAGCACAGCTAGGAATGTACACTAATTGTAGCAGATAAAGGAATGCAAACAAAACATAATGTTATCACCTCTTTGGATCCAGGAGCAAGCTTTTCATTGAAGAATAAAGAGTTGTGTTTTTTGTTTTGTTTTTTTGTGGCAGTAGATTTTATGATTTAAATAATCTTTTAGAGCTAAGAAGAAATGCTGAGTTTCATATGACTTTAAGTGAAAGTTGTTTTGATGATGATGGAACCTGTAAATGAAGGTTTTCAAAGGACTGGCAATATTTGTGATGACATAGTTGCTTCATGCTGTATCTCTCAGAAAACCTGGATTGAAAGGGAAGATGATTTTTAAGTTTATGTTACTTGATTAGTGTAATTGCAAAATGCTATATTTTGATGCTCTGGATAAGTAATGCAGAACTTACATTTAAAACAGATCCTCAGAATATCAGCAGTAGGCTTAACGCTGAAATATACAGCAATGTCATGCTAGAATAAATAAACATTGTGTGACAATAGAGGCATAATTTGGGATTTACACCATCCATCTATAGATGTCATTGTTGCTGTGAGTCATTAAAAAAAGAGTTAATGTACAACGTATATTACAAAATAAAACTTTAAAGGATACCTTTGTGCTAAATATATTTAAAAATGGATGCCTAATGTGTGGGTGGGGGGAGTTGTGCAGAAGCCCCGTTCTGTGTTACTAGTCAGCACAGTCAGTGCCCTCATCTGCTTGGGTGTCTTGCAACCACGCTTACGTCATAAGGGGTCGCCTTAGGCGCCCAAGCGGACATACTGCACATGCGCAGCATAGTATGTCCGGATCAAAGTGCACCGAGAGCAGCAATACAGAATGGGGCAAATTGACGGAGAACTGAGGGTGACACCAGGGCACAGGAGGTGCAGTAAGCCTTTGCACAGCTCCCCAAATACAGAGTAGGCGTCCTTTTTTAAATATATTCAGCATTCAGGTACTCTTCAAGGCTAAAAAATGAACAATTTGAAGGGACAGAATATTCAAAGTGAGTGTACAAATGATTAAACTGCAAGTAAAAGTACAATTGCCTAAACAGAGCCTCATTTTTTCTGAAAATAGAGATATTTACAAGAAATGATTCCTTTGCACCTCTTTAGTTGATCTGTACATCCAAAACTGCTGGCGTACAGCACTAATACAGCTTCACAATGAAACTAAAGGTAAAACAATTTCTACCCTTTAATATAGAATGATAACAGGTCATTCTTTTCATAGACAGCAAAGAAAATCTGAAAGAAATTACAAAAAAAACGTTCTCACTCTAAAACTTCAGAGACAGAAATCAAATGTGATCTGGGACTGTTACATACACTTCAAACATAAATTGAAATTTTTTTTTAGGCGTCGGCAGGTCGCAAGTGGTTTCCCATGGAAACAGTCTGAACAGTCTGCGAGCCGCCGATCGCGGCTCGCAGGCTAAATGTAAACACGCGGGGAAGAAATCTCCGCTGTTAACATCATATGGTGCTGCTGCGCAGCAGAGCCGTAAAGGAGATCGGCGATCCCCGGCCTCTAATTGGCCGGGGATCGCCGGCATCTGATAGGCTGAAGCCTATCAGAGGCAGCGCAGGACGCATCGCCGTCCTGTGCCACCTAGGGGATGGAGGGGAGGGAGGTAAGCACAGGGAGGCCCGATATCGCTGCGGAGGGGGGCTTTGAGGAGCCCCCCCTGCTACACGCAGCAAGCTGGCGGCGATCAGACCCCCCCATGCAGGACATCCCCCTAGTGGGGAAAAAAAGGGGGGAAGTCTGGTCGCCCTGGCTATTATACGATCTGTGCTGTGGGTGGGAGAGCCCACACAGCACAGATCCGACCAGCATAGCCTGGTCCTTAAGTGGTTAAGCTTGCCTAGTAGAGCAGACCGGATCGGGCTTGGCTATTTATGCCTGAGCCCAAGTGGAAAGCTGCTACTGCGCCTGCGCTGGAGTCGGCCGGGGAAGATAAATATTACAGGCACTATTGTGCCTGCGCCACAACTGACATCCTTGTTGGCTGCGGTTTTGGGGGAGCCAACCAGGGGCGTAGCAATAGGGGGTGCAGAGGTAGCGACTGCATCTGGGCCCTTGGGCCAAAGGGGCCCCGAAGGGCCCTCACTCAATTACAGTATTAGCTCTCTTTTGGTCCTGTGATCATAATAATTACTTCTATAGATACTTTGAATAATGGTAATCATAAACCACCTTCTCCCCATCCCCTTCTTGCACCTCTGCCACTGTAGTTGCCATTGGCAGGTTTTGGTGCGCCGTATCAATTGTTATGTATAGAGTGCTTAGGGGGCCCCAATGTAAAACTTGCATCGGGGCCTGCAGCTCCTTAGCTACGCCACTGGAGCCAACACTGGATCCCGGTGGCTTAGGAGGATGGGAGAAGCCTAATTAGGATCCAGAAGCTTTCCCCTCCCGAGGTAACTAACCCCCAGAGGGATTTTTGTTTTCTTACAGAGTCTCTTTAAAGAGGAGCTGTTAGGTATAGGGTCTCAGAGAAAAAAAAACACATATATCAGTAGCTAAATATTGGCTGTACTTACATTACATATGCATTTCACTGTCCACGTTTGGATTTCACAGAATTTTTATATAGTATTTGCAGAGATTGATGCTCCTGACAGCTCATGGCAGGTTCCATGTTTGTCTGTCTTGTATAAAGCCAATTGTGATGTCATATCCTCCCTCACCCTGCTTCCTGATGGTTCGACTCACAAAAAAGATCCAGATCAAAGATCCTTAATGGTTCATGATCCAGACAACACAGAAGTGCAGTGAATATTAATTAGCCATGTGGCTAGGAACAATACCGGACTGGTGCAGTATACTCTAACAGAACATGTGCTCTGTGAACAGCACTTGATTTTTCAGAGCTGTGAGCTTGGCTGCAAGATACAGGCTGCTGTAACATGAGTCCCTGTGAAAACAGCCTTAGGGCGGGGTAGTCAAATGAAGGGGAGGACCAGGGAGAAGAAGCAGCCCCAGAATGCTTTGCAGTATCATGCGGCCTGAAGACCTGCGGCCTCCTTAGGAGCTTGGGAATAAAGCAGCTTGCTATTAATCCAACAACAAAGTAAGATTTTTAACTTCAGTATTGACTTTTTGGCTTCCTTCTAAACTGTTTAACACAGGAGAATAGAGGTTTAAATTAGCTTTTTTAGCCTGACAGTTACTCTTTAATTTTAATTTGTTCATGAATTGATGCTGAGGTTTTGAGCAAGTTATAGGCAAGCAATAGATGGCTTTCAGTATTCAGTATGGTAAAAACAAAAAAACAAATAAACAAAAAAAAAACTTCCAGCAAACCTGTATGCTTTACAGCACACCTGGAGTGAGAGGAATATGGGGGCTGACATATTTATTTTTTATAATCGTTAAAATATTTTTTATGTTTTTGCTCACCTGTCCAAATAGAAACAATTCTAACTTGATGTTTTGCAAAGAGCAATAAGAAATTAAGGTATTTAGCAGTAGCATTTTGTGGGTTTAAGAGGATCTTTTGGGATTATGGTGATGGGTGATAATCAATTTGGGGAAGAAACAGTTATAATTCTTGTGTAAAATTAAATTAAAGTGTATTTCGATGGTAATTGGCTGTAATTTTGTTAGGCTAGGTACATATGTTACCAGTTTTTCTGTTATGTTCCATGCCCAATTCACCCGGCATTTTCATCCTCCATTCACCAAACTTTTTAAATCTTGGCAGTATTTTCATTATCGGGCTTTGCTTAAAGAAACTTCTTTCATACTAATAAAGGCACTTTGCATTTATTTCATATCCACATTAGAATATGTTCTAACCCATGTATAAATATACGAAAGTCCTTGAGCATCTCTTGCATCTGTTATTGTTATTTCACAAAGCAGAAGGAAGCGTATTAATATTGTGATAACTTAAATGGCATAAACACTATGAAAAGTTGTCACATCAAATAAAATGAATATAATTACAGCCTAATTACCTTATTAGTCTCCTACTTGGATAATCCTCTTGACCGGTCAAAGCAGCTGAGAGTCAAAGCTTGGACAAAACCAAACATCTGTCTAAAAGAAGGGCTGGAGCTGACTTACAGCACAGGGACCAATTCTGAAACAACAGGAAGATCCTAAACAATTTTTTTTATACACAGCCTGTCTAACTTGTAAAGAGGATTATCCAAGTAGCGAAATATTGTAAGGGTACGTATGCTGCATTAATCCTTAGTGTGTACTTATTGCAGATCCTACTTCAGGGGTTAGTATGCTGTGTCATCACTGCCAACAGTGCTGTTCTTTAGTACAGACTTGCATTGTGCTTTTATTAACATTTTATATATGTTTCCAATTCTTTTTCTTCCATATTCATATTCTTATTTATTTATATACATTATATTTAGTAAAGTTTCTTTTTACACCTGTATGAAACCCAGCATTTCTTCTTTGCTCTAAAAGATTATTTACAGCATATAATACACTACCACATTTTTTTCTTTTTTTAGCAGAAAATCATTCAAACAATTAAACACAGGACATACTTTTTCAATAGAAAGCTTCCGGCAGTGAAAGCAGCATCTGAACTGGTGATAACATTATCATGTGTTTACTTAATTGTAGCAAGTGAAGAATGTAAACATTCCCTGGCAGTGTAGAAACTCCTTCTAATGTGTCCAGAACAGGCACAGTTCAGAAATCATCACTGGGTGCATTACAATATAAATACACTAGTTATGGATAAAATGCAATGGCAGCTTTTAGAGCAAAGAAACAATACTTTGGGAACTTGTAATTTCTAAATGAACAATAATAGTTGTGCACAAAAGCAAATATGATAATGTATGGGTGATAAAAAGTAGGAAAACACATTTTTATTAAATATTAATACAGAGTTTAATACTGCTTTAAGGTGTATAAACACCTAACAGGGACCAAGTGACAGTACAGTGCTGAGTGCTGTACATAATGTTTCTTCAAAGCGGGGAGGAACTATACCTGGTATAAAATGGAGCAGGGGTAAGGATGAAAATAATTCCTTTGGCACTTTAGATCTCTTGGCCAAATGCATCAGGGATTTTAGAATCCTGCTGTACACTCACTAGATTCTTGTTGCCTTGTCCAAGAATGCTCCAATGTCCTGTTAGCCTATAACAGCAAATAATAATACTACTACTAATAATAATAATCCTATACTTTCTTATCACTCTCAGATTTAAAGTGTACCTGAGATGGGCACAGAAACAAAGCAAGATTTATGAGGGTTGGTGAAAAGTGGTGAAAAGTTCTTGACCCAACTAGAGATGGCTCGAACCTCCAATTTTCGGGTTTGCGAACCTCGAATTCGAACTTCCAAAAAAGTTTGGAAAAACCTGCAAACTTTTTGAACCGCAATAGACTTTAATGGGCAGGTGAACTTGAAAAACTACAAACACTGTTTCTGGCCACAAAAGTGATGGAAAAGATGTTTCAAGGGGTCTAACACCTGGAGTGGGGCATGGTGGATTGGGATACATGCCAAAAGTCCCGGGGAAAATTACGGATTTGACGCACAGCAGGATTATAATCCCTAAAAGGGCAGAAATCACATTGCATTGCTAAATTGGAGGCCTAAAGTGCTGGATCAGCAGTTAGTGTAAGTAGTGTACTGCTTTACACTGACAGACCAAACTCACTGTGTAACGCACCGCAAACAGCTGTTTGTGTTGTGACGGCCGTGCTGGACTGGTGCGCACCATGGCGAGAGTGCAGGCGATGGCAGTTTTCAAGCCCATATGGTCGGGCTGAGGTAGCTCAATGACAGAACAACAGTGACTGTCCAGCTGATCGAATTTGGTATGTCTACAATGAAGCAATGACCTTATTATCTTGGGTGTGCCCCCCAACACACTCTTATAGGTCATTGCTTCATTGTGATACGCAAGCCCCTTCACCGCGGCAAGGTAACGATCACAAAGGGGAATTGACACATGTACATGCCTTTTGTTTTGTTGTTGCAGCCGCAGTGCAGCCAGAAAAATTAGGCATGTACACGCACCAGAAAAATTGTTATTATGTTTGGTTGCAGCAGCTGCTATCAGCAGCGGCCATAAAAATTCAGGAATCAACCTGGAGTCCTGGACAGTGTTGCTGGTGGCAGAGAAGGCAGTCAAGCGGCCTGCAGGCAGAGATGCTGTGTGGGGACTGACTTAGTCTTGGGGCAGGCAGTCACATGGCGTGCAGGCAGAGATGCTGTGTGTGGGGACTGACTTAGTCTTCAGGCAGGCAGTAGCCCCCTGGGATCCATGCCTCATTCATTTTGATAAAGGTGAGGTACTGAACACTTTTTTGACCTGACTGGTATAATACAATGTGCAGCTATACAGGTGCAGTGAAAAGGTATGCACTGACTGCCGCTATAATACAATTGTGCAGTCACACAGGTGCAGTGAAAAGGTATGCAGTGACTGCTGGTATACAATGTGCAGTCACACAGGTGCAGTGAAAAGGTATGCAGTGACTGCTAGTGGTATAATACAATGTGCAGTTACACAGGTGCAGGGAAAAGGTATGCAGTGACTGCTGCTATAATACAATTGTACAGTCACACAGGTGCAGGGAAAAGGTATGCAGTGACTGGTGGTGGTATTGTATAATACAAAGTGCAGTCACACAGAGGCAGTGAAAGGTATGCACTGAATGTGCTGGGCCTGGCACAGTACATCAATTAGCAAGGGCCAGCTGCGACAGACAGGGATGTATATGCAGTGTCAATGGCACACACACAAAAAAAAAACACATCAGAAGAACATTAGCTCTCAAAAGAGCTGTTTTAGAGTGCTTTTCATCAACAAACATCAGCAAGGAGCAAGCTAACAGACCTCCTAACTATCGCTATTCTTATCTCTCCAATGTCTCTCCCTTCTCTCACTAATACAGCAGCACACAGAGTAAGAACATGGCTGACGCTGCTGCCTTTTATAGGGGGGGGGGGGATGACTCCAGAGGGAGTGCAGCCTAGTTGGCTGCTATGTGTCTGCAGACTGTGATGTAGAGGGTCTAAGTTTAGCCCCATGATATTGTATAGGGGGCGGGTCGAACTCGCTAAGCGTTCGCAGTTCACCGTGAACTCGAACCAGCTACGTTCATGCGATCAAGTTCTCCAGCGAACCTTTTGGGCCATCTCTAGGCCCAACTCGAGAAGGGAGGGACCTAGAGCCATGAAATCTTACATGCTATACCACATAATCACCCCCAACTTCAATACACTGGGCACACTGGAGTATGTTTGATAAACCTGGGCAGTGCCCTGTTCAGCGTACTTATTACATAGCTGCCGGGAGATTTGGGCACAGGGGAAAGCCAATAAACGGCTCACACTGCTCCTGCACAAGTCCTGGCAGCATTAATCACTATTCCACCTCCAAGCAACCATGGATAGTGGGTTATTATGGAATTACAGTGTTTTTGCAGTGATTTGTGCTCCGTCTTCTGACGGCACCCAAATCAGTCACTGAGCGCTGCTGTAGCTGTAATTCCTATTACGGCCTATGGTGGCGCCAGCTGCTTCCAAATCTTCTGCTTTTTTTAAGCTCTCCCCTGTTCAGACTTTTTATAATTTGTGTGAGTTGTGCTTTTTTGTGAATTTACCGTTAATGTTTCCTAATGTATTTCAATGGCATTGCATTTTTGTAAAAATATTTTCTGCTTTGCATCTTGCAGTTTTTCTGTGTTCACTTACGTGGCAGGTCTGCTTTTTTTTTCGGTATGTAAAGTGCCATTCACGTTTAATTCATGTTGACAAGAATGCAGAAAAATCATATTTTGTGCAAAAAATCTTATACAATCTTAGTTAATTAGATACCTGCTCAGGTAAATTAACTTAAAGGGAGCCCCCCGCGAGGTCCCCTGGCATCCTCCTGGCTCCTCTCCCAGTCCCTCCGGCGGCTCCCGTTACCGGCGACACCCGGGACGGATGTCCGGCGACTCTTCCTGGATCTTCATGCTCGTCATCATCATGCCGGCCGCTATGCGTCATCACGGCAGCCGGCGTGACAGTTCTGCACATGCGCGGTTTAGAGTTAGAAAAGCACACATGCACAGACCTGTCACGCTGACCGGCGTGATGACACGTGGAGCATGAAGGTCCAGGAAGAGTTACCCGACACCCCACCGGAAATACCTGAAGAATCACAAAATACAGATTCGTGCATGCGGGACATTGTGGAAAATCAATATGGAGAATTTGGAAGGATAACTTGAAATGGCCCATAAAACTTACATGTGCAGAGAGATCATGCAAAGTTTATCTGGCTGCACACAACTTACATGGCGCATAAGACAAAAAGAGTAACTTATGTTATAACTGCAATGCCTTTGTTGCATGTATAATGCGAGTTATACTATTTGCATAACATGCTATGTAGGGTGCGTAAATGCCAGGTGCATGGAAATTTTATTGAGGATTTATGGCAGTGCGCTGGTTTAATGATTAGAACTTTTAACCTTTCAGTGCTGAGTCCCCGGTTTGAAACCCAGCCAGGACACTATCTGCAAGGAGTTTGTATGTTCTCCTGTATCTGTGTGGGTTTCCCCCATACACTCTGGTTACCACCCGCATCCCAAAAATGTACAGATAAGTTAATTGGCTTCCCCTAAATTGGCCCTAGACTGCGATACATACACTACATGATGCATACATAGACATATGACTATGGAATGGATTGTGTCACATACAATGAACAATATGCTTCATTGTTAATGCATGCATTTCACAGTAATGCAGTGCATTGGGATGCCGCATGCCTTTATACCACAACATAACGTCTGCACTGCAAACGTTGTTGTTACGCTGCACCGCAATGCAGCACTGTAAACCTAGCCTAAAATGCTGCTCCCATGACCTCAGAAACAAGTCATGCTCACATATGTAGCTGCGACTAAGTATCTTTTGATTCTGCTAAATGGGGAATACCCTACAAATACATTGCTCTCACGCTACATGGCCTATTTGCAATGATTTTGTTAACATAATAGACGAGGCACCCAGAGCGCAATGCACTGTGTAAGATAAATGAATACATTTCAGCACATCCTCAAATGGAAACAAGTCTGCATAGGGTAAATCCTCACTACCTTCGAGTCATCGTTCACTGACTTTTTGCTTTCATTGTGCTGCAAATTACTGTAATAATTTTCCGTATTAAGATCAATAGACTCTATTGAATGTTGTAGATTTGCAATATGTTTATGTCAGTCTGAATTATGTGTGTTTTTTCCTGTTATAGCTTTTTTAACAGCAGGTTTTCGGATATCAGAGAGCATATTTACTAAGTATTTCACTTTGGCTTTATATAGTATAGTATAGCAGGGGTCATTTTTGACAGCAGTCTCAATCTGAATGTCATTTTTTTTTTCAGTTTACCCTGTGCAATAACTCTAAACTGCAGTGGGTACTTGTATAGGGATGTAACACCCCCCCCCCCCCCAGCAAACAACCAGCTTTCAATTCTTTTCGTCACATGAAGAAAACATGAAAGATGATTTGTTGTTATGCCTTCCTGCTAGGAGATGCATCAGGCATCAGTAGGAACTGGAAATTATGCAGCCCATACTGGGAGATGGGAGAGAGAGAGAGAGAGAGAGCTGTGAGGATCATACCCACCATCACACTGGCACATGAAGCCAGGCAGCAGGAAATCACTTCACTACAAAGGAGGGGCTAACAGTATGTGAAGGCCTCAGTGTACAGAATGGCATTACTTTAGTCACAGATGGTTCTCAGCTGGCAGATCTAGTGACCATAAACGTGCTGATGTATGCATTTTCTGCAGGAAGTAGATCTTTTTCCCTGCTGTATATCAACCAATCATCTTCCTGTCATTTTTATAGTCCAGATTTGCAAATGAATTGCTTGATATTAGCAACATGACACTTTTCCCTTTAGTACAGACATACATCTTGCTCAAAGTGTTGATTTCTCTTGTGGTGCAAGAGCTGCATAATGTACGTGTGGGGAGCAGAAGAAAAGTACGCAACGGAATAAGTAATACATGAAATAGGGGAATGCAGAAGGCAGAATGGTACAGAGCAGAAAGAAGGATACACTGAGGAGTTTGAGGCTACGTTTACAGTGGAGCCTTGAACCATAGCTCCCAACTGTCCCTCTTTGGGAGCCATGTCCCTCTGTCCCTCTTTCCTCTTCATTTGTCCCTCTTTCAGGACTTTGCCCCTCTTTCTATGTAAATATATATATTTCTTTACTAAAAAATGTGTTTGATTGACTCTAAACATTATTCCCATCCTTGATATATTACTAAATTTAAAATGTTACTATGAAGGAAAATGAACCAGGATAGAAAGGACCAGTGTGGTTTGAATTATAAACAACATATTTTTCTTATGCCATCTTTATGGTATGCATGACTAAGGGTGTGATGGGCGCGTGGTCAGGGGTGTGGCAAGGGCGTGGCTTAATTGTCCCTCTTTCTCATCTCAAAAAGTTGGGAGGTATGCTTGAACATCACAGCGCAATGCACCACCTACACCATACAATGTTCACAATGCATCCCGTGCAGTTTAACAATGCTTGGAAACCCAAGGCACTGGATGCAGTGCATTACCACAAAGTATGCATGTTAAGAGTAACAGTGAAGCATACTTATCATTGATCATATGCTTCACTGTAAATGCATGGATTACGTGCGACATGGCATGACTTTCCTATTCTGTAAACCAGAGATGGGCACAATAAAAGATTTGATACTTATGCTGACCCTTGTGGCAAGTCCACCATATGTGGAATAATGTACCCACACTTCCACACCCTCTAAAGCAAAGGGATGATCTAGAAGGGTCCATCTTGTTTAATTTTTCAGGAGTATAATAAGCCCCGTTGAGTAACTTGACAAAGAGGGTAGAGAAATACATACTATATTTAGTAAGCATTTCACAGCAGTGTCCCCATCTTTTAAGCGACAGAGCCTTTCCCGTATCTGTCTCCCATTTGAGAAGAAATGGGGGTTTAATAGATAAGTTAGGTTCATGTAATGTGGTATAGAGCATAGATATTAGGCCTTTATCTAACGGATTATCTTCGCATAGAACTTTGTAAAAAGTATATGCTAAAGTGTGAACAGACGTTATCTGAAAACCTCAAAAAGTGGAAGGTCTGATTCATTCTGAACATTTCTGTAACTGGAGGGGTAAGAGCTGTATAAAATCTTTGATATTTTTTTCAAAAAAAAGAGGGGTAAAGATTCCAGGAGCAGCTCACCATCACTTTAAAAAGTACCATTTAATCCAACATCATTAAAAAATGAAACAGCTGTACACATTGTTAAAAGTTATACTTATCAGACACATCAGTGGATATAGAGGTGCAGAGGATGAGTCGACGGCCGTTTCGCCCCGACTTAGGGCTTTCTCGAGAAAGCCCTAAGTGGGGGCGAAACGGCCGTCGACTCATCCTCTGCACCTCTATATCGACTGATGTGTCTGATAAGTATAACTTTTAACAGTGTGTACAGCTGTTTCATTTTTTAATGATGTTGGATTAAATGGTACTTTTTAAAGTGATGGTGAGCTGCTCCTGGAATCTTTACCCCTCTTTTTTTTGAAAAAAATGAATAATCTATGCAATCATGTCTGGTTGATGCACCACCAACGTTGAAGTTGTTATAGTGGATCTCATTGAGTGCACTCGCCACGTATTGTCTTTATCCAAAGAAATAAAATCTTTGATAGTCATGTTGCAAGATTTTTGAATAAAGTTACCAATGCTAGTAAGTTTATGAGAGGACCACCACTGAAATGATATTAAACATAGTCCAGGTTCAAAATCTCTGTCAAAAGCTCTGTCATCGGGGAGACAGGGGACTGCAATCAGCATTTAAAACAATGGGCTTTCCACACAGCTAAAGATGGAACTGTTGCAGGTGAGTATGTCTTGATAGTAGGCAAATGTATATGCAGAGACCACATCAGACCTTTAAAGTAGATCCGAGATGAAAAACTAACTATAACAAGTCACTTGTCTATATATCTTATCGAAAGTTTAGATTCAATAGTTTATGGATTATGTATTTCTGTGATACAATGAGAGCGACCACGTTATGTTTGTCACATTACACACAGGCAAGCTGATCTGCATCTCCAGCCCTCAGCCTGTGAAAACTTAATTTCCCTCTCCTCCTCCCTTCTGCCTCTGAAATTTCTGGCTAGTAACCTCCTCCTCATCCTGCCCAGACTAAGCTCCCATATGCCCTTGCTACTAAGGCTCAGAGAGTGCCAAGGTACTCTGGAGAAGCTGTGCGCGAGGATTGTTTAGTTTATAGGGAATTAGAGTATTAAAACAAAACAAAAATGTATTTGGCTTGAGGCATGCCCTATAAACTATATGAAAGGAATAAAAACACACAATTGGTTCAACACGATGGCCAGGGGCCCCGGACCCCTCTCACTGGCCGGGGCCCTAAGGCCAACATGCGATACCTGGAGGGGAGTGCAGGTGGGCCTGGACCTCTCACACCCAGGTTCTGGACCTCTCACATCCAGAAAACCCACCAACACTGCCTCCATACTGAATGCTAAATTCAACACACACAAGCAATAGAACACAGCAGTATATGTATCCAGCTACATTTAAGTGGTTAGCAGGTGCTCGTCAGCCAATCAGGATGCACTGTCATACACCCTTTACCTGCCATACCACATCTATCAGCCATTAGCATTCAGGTGGGAGGCTTCAGTTGGACGCCATCGCAAGATAGCGTCGCTAGCAGGACCGCCCCGTGCAGTCATCCCTCCCACAGGGGTCCCTCCCTAACCGCTCACCTGTCCACCATGTCCTAGAGCTGAAAGAAAATGTTTAAAAACACACGATTGGTTCAACACGATGGCCAGGGGCCCCGGACCTCTCTCACTGGCCGGGGCCCCAAGGCCAACATGCGATACCTGGAGGGGAGTGCAGGTGGGCCTGGACCTCTGTTATATAAAGGAACACAATTATGCAATGAGTAAAAGTAATCTCAGATCCACTTTAAGTGAAAGTGGGGATAGCAGGTCTGATTCCAATACAACCCATAGATGAGCGTGGACAAGTGCATTTGCTAATGTAAATTGTGCTAACTGTGCTGCTTTGTAATAGTTGACCAATGAAGGTATACCCACTCCTCATGTGGTTTTTGGGCATAGTAAGAATTATTTAATTTATTTTAGGGCATTTACCATTCCATAGGAAGTTAGTACATTGGTGCTGTAGTTTTGTTAATGTCACCCAATTGGACCTGTATTGGTAACACACAAAACAAATATAATATTCTAGGGAGTAATGTCATTCTTATAGAATGTATTTTACCTAATAAAGATACAGTAAATTGTATTTATTCCAAATTCGAAGATCTTGGAAAAGCTTAGTGAACATGGGAGGGTAGTTACATTTATAAAGGTCCAAGCGATTCTTTGTTAGGTTTATACCCGGGTATTTGAAAATTGATATACTTGTCCTGATAGGCCAAATTTAAGGAGGTGGCAAGGTTCTTCGCTGCCTGTGTTGGCATTTCTGAAAGCATAATTTCAGTTTTATCAAGGTTCAATTGGAAACCTGAAAAGGCAGAGAAGTCAGAAAGGAGTTTAAGGAGATTGGGGATAGAGGTATGGGGGCTGGTAAGTGTTAACTGAACATCGTCTGCAAAAAGATTAGATTTGTAGGTGTTACTTCCAATATCGATCCCTAGAATAGTGGGGTTCTTCCTTATGGCATTAGCCAGGGGCTCCATAACTAAGGTGAAAATGGCCCGTGAAAGGGGGAAGCCTTGGCGAGTTCCTCTCTGTATGGGGAAGAGATGTCTATTGGTTGCTAGGAGTTTAAAGTAACTCTGTAACAAAAATTACAATGTTTTTTTCTACCATCCTACAAGTTCCTAAACCTATTCTAATGTGATCTGGCTTGCTGCAGCTCTTTCTACTATAACCATCTCTGTAATAAATCAATGTATCTTTCCCCTGTCAGACTTGTCGGCCTGTGTCTGGAAGGCTGCCAAGTTCTTCAGTGTTGAACTGTTCCTCTATGCACACTCCAGTGTGTGTGTTATTTACATAAGCCAGCAGCTTCTCTGCTATCTTATCAGTGACAGAAGAGAGCTGGATAAAAATCCTCCTCTGGAGGCTGTGAAAGGAGCTGGTCTGTCACATACTGAGGAATTAACGACATAGGCAGAGCTGTCTGCAGGAAGCCTGTAATGTTCAGTGCATGAGAGAAGCTGGGGACAGAAGGTAAACACACACAAGTGATCTCTTGAGATTCAGAAGTAAGGCTGTATACAGCCTGCTTGTGTATGGGTGTATTTTCTATGTGTGGACATGTTGTACATCAACCTACTTCCTGTTTTGGTGGCCATTTTGTTTGTTTATAAACAAACTTTTTAAAACAGTTTTTGACTACTTTTAATGCGGCGGGGAGCGGTGAAATTGTGACAGAGGGTAATAGGAGATGTCCCCTAACGCACTGGTATGTTTACTTTTGTGCAATTTTAACAATACAGATTCTCTTTAAGGAAGGCATTTGGTGTAGAATATAGAGCTTTGATTGTGCCCAGGAGTTTGTTGGAGAAGTTATAGTTTGTTAATGCAGACTTGAGATATGGCCGTCTGATAAGATCAAAGGCCTTCCCCATATCAAGTGAGAGAATGGCAAGGGGGATTCTATGCTTTTTTGCATAATATTGGCTACTCACTATCTTATTAATCACCCGCTTGGCGATACAAGAAAAAAACTACTTGGTCTGGATGAATTAAGTAGGGGAGGATTTTGTTTATTCGTTTGGCCAATATCATTTTTTTATAATACAGAGTAGAGATGTCGCGAACCTCCGATTTTCGGTTTGAGAACCTTCGCGGAAGGTTCGGTTCGCGGAAAAGTTCGCGAACCGCAATAGACTTCAATTGGGATGCGAACTTTGAAAAATAGAAAAAATTATGCTGCCCACAAAAGTGATGGAAAAGATGTTTTAAGGGGTCTAACACCTGGAGGGGGGCATGGCGGAGTGGGACACATGCCCAAAGTCCCGGGGAAAAATCTGGATTTGACGCAAAGCAGCGTTTTAAGGGCAGAAATCACATTGAATACTAAATTGCAGGCCTAAAGTGCTTTCAAACATCTTGCATGGGTATACATCAATCAGGGAGTGTAATTAGAGTTCTGCTTCACACTGACACACCAAACTCACTGTGTAACGCACCGCAAACAGCTGTTTGCGTAGTGACGGCCGTGCTGGACTGGTGCGCACCGTGGCGTTTTTCAAGCCCATATGGTCGCCGGGCTGTGGTAGCTCAATGATAGAACAATAATGACTGTCCAGCTGATCAAATTTGGTCTGACCACAATTAAGCAACGACCTTATTATCTTTTGTGTGCCACCCCCACCCGAGACACTCAAACAGCCGGCGGTCATTGCTTCATTGTGATACGCAAGCCCCTTCACCGCGGCAAGGTAATGATCACGAAGGGGGATGGGCACATCTACATGCCTTTTGTTTATTTTCAGAACAACCAGAGAGATGGACCGGCACTAGATGACAGATGGCTCAGGGGGTATAGGTGTACACGCTGTGCCTCCAGATAAGCTTAACCAATGTCGACAAATGAGGAGAAAAGATCCGGGAACCAGCTCTGCAGTAGAAACACCTTTTATTGCATCCCCGCGTCCCCATACACACAGTATAAGAAAGCCTGACAGCCGTTTCGGCCCGCGAAATGGCTGTCAGGCTTTCTTTCACTGTGTGTATGGGGACGCGGGGGATGCAATAAAAGGTGTTTCTACTGCAGAGCTGGTGCCCGGATCTTTTCTCCTCATTTGTCGGCCTTTTGTTTATTTGTTGCAGCCACCCGCAGTGCAGCCAGAAAAATTAGGCAGGCATGTACACGCACCAGAAAAATTAGTGTACTGGCCGCTGCTAGCAGACAGCGGCCTTAAAAATTCAGAAATCCGCCTAGAGTTCTGGACCCTGTTGGTGGTGGCGGAGAAGGCAATCGGCCTGCAGGCAGAGATGCTGTGTGTGGGGACTGACTTAGTCTTCGGTCGTGCAGTAGCCCTCCGTGATCCATTCCTCATTCATTTTGATAAAGGTCAGGTACTGAACACTGTCGTGACTTAGGCGACTTCTCTTCTCAGTAACTATGCCTCCAGCTGCACTGAAGGTCCTTTCTGACAGGACGCTTGCGGCAGGGCAAGAGAGAAGTTGTATGGCAAATTGGGACAGCTCTGGCCACAGGTCAAGCCTGCGCAACCAGTAGTCCAAGGGTTCATCATCGCTTTTCGCAGTGTCTACATCCACACTCAAGGCCAGGTTGTCGGCTACCGGACGGTCCAGGCGTTGGTGGTAGTGGATCCGGAAGGACTATGGCGAGGAGTTGGACTAAAGAATGTCCGCATGTCCGACATCACCCTGAGATTGCTGGAGCATCCTGTCCTTGCCTGCGTGGACTTGGGAGGAGGAGGGTTACTGCCAGTGGTACCTTGATTGCGTTGTGCAGCCACATCACCCTTAAATGCATTGTAAAGCATCATCGACAGCTTGTTCTGCAAGTGCTGCATCCTTTCCGCCTTCTGTTGAGTTGGTAACAGGTCCGCCACTTTGTTCCTGTACCGAGGGTCTAGTAGCGTGGCCACCCAGTACAGGTCATTCGCCTTGAGTTTTTTGACACGGGGGTCCCTCAACAGGCTGGACAACATGAAAGAGGACATCTCCTCTTGCTCTTCCTCAGTGATGGGACGCAACTCCTTTTCCTCCCCCCAGCCACGAACAATACCATGGGAACGTGGAGCAGCAGAAGCCCCCTGTGACGGCTGCCGCGGTTGTTCTTCTTCCGCCGCCTCTTCCTCCTCCACAGAAACACCTTCCTCATCACCATCATCAGAGTCTGACTCCTCTCCTTCCCCACACGACTCCTCTTCTTCCTCCTCCTCCTCCCCCCTCTGTGCTGCCGCAGGTGTTGTGGAAACATCGGGTTCAGATGTAAATCGCTCCCACGACTCCTGCTGCCGTAACTGTTCTCGTTCATGCTCCTTCACAGCTGTATCCACCACTCTACGCACGGCATGCTCCAGGAAGTAGACGTAGGGGATCAAGTCGCTGATGGTGCCCTCAGCGTGACTCACCAGTTTGGTCACCTCCTCAAAGGGCTCCATGACCCTGCATGCATTTCGCATCAGTGTCCAGTTGTTGGGCCACAACATCCCCATCCTCCCAGATTGTGTCCTTGTACTGTAATTATACAGGTACTGGGTGACGGCTTTCTCCTGGTCTAGCAGGCTAGAGAACATCAGCAGGGTGGAATTCCAGCGAGTCGGGCTATCGCAAATCAGGCGTCTAACCGGCAAGTTGTTTCTACGCTGAATGTCCGCAAAGCGTGCCATGGCCTTGTAAGAGCGGCTGAAATGCCCACAAAACTTCCTGGCCTGCTTCAGGATGTCCTCTAAGCCTGGGTACTTGGACAAAATCTTTGCACGACCAGATTCAGCACAGGTGCCATGCAGAGTATGTGTGTCAGCTTTCCCAAATTCAACGCAGCAATGAGATTGCTGCCGTTGTCACACACCACGTTGCCGATCTCAAGCTTGTGCGGGGTCAGCCATTGCTCCACCTGTTTGTTAAGAGCAGCCAGGAGAGCTGCTCCAGTGTGACTCTCCGCTTGCAGGCAAGACATGTCTAACACTGCGTGACACCGTCGTACCTGGCATGCAGCATAGGCCCTGGGGTGCTGGGGCTGTGTAGCTGGAGAGGAGATTGCGGCACCAGCCAAGGAGGAGGGGGAGGATGAGGACAGCGAAGAGGTGGTAGCAGGTGGAGAGGAGGTGGCTGGAGGCCTGCCTGCAAGCCGTGGAGGTGTGACAAGTCGGTCCGCTGCGCAGCCACGTACTCCCTGCTTGCTGCCATCGGTCACCAGGTTGACCCAATGGGCTGTGTATGTAATGCAGTGGCCCTGCCCCTGCTTGGCAGACCAGGCATCCGTGGTCAGGTGGACCCTTGACCCAACGCTCTTCGCAATAGATGACACCACTTGCCTCTCAACTGCACGGTACAGTTTGGGTATGGCTTTTTGTGAAAAATAATTGTGGCCTGGTATGTTCCACTGCGGTGTACCAATGGCCACAAACTTACGGAAAGCCTCCGACTCCACTAGCTTGTATGGTAATAGCTGGCGAGCTAATAGTTCCGCCACGCCAGCTGTCAGATGCCGGGCAAGAGGGTGACTGGCATACATTTGCTTCTTACGCTCAAATTCTTCCTTCACGGACAGCTGGGTACTGCTGTGGGCAGAGGAGAAGGAACCACTGAAGGGAAGAGGCGGTGTGGAGGAGGGTGGCTGTGAAGGTGCAAGGGAGAAAGCGGATGAAGACGATGCACCTGAAGTAGGAAGAGGAGAAGGAGGGTGGCTTGTCTTTTGTGTGCTGCTTTTCCTCAGGTGTTCTTGCCATAGCTGTTTGTGCCTTCTCTCCAGGTGCCTTCGTAAGGCACTTGTCCCTACGTGAGAGTCGGCCTTTCCACGGCTCAATTTTTGCTGGCAGAGACAACAGATGGCTTTGCTCCGATCTGAGACACACATGTTAAAAAAAATCCAAACCACTGAGCCTCCCTGGGGTGATGGCGCTACGGTGGCATCAGCAGCTGACGTTAAAGGGCATGTTGGCTGGCTGTCCATAGCTGGCGATACATGGCGCCGGACACTGCCCACAGCTGGGTTCAATGAACAGTAAAGGTACTTAGATGCAGTGAGGTGGGTTCACTGAACACAACAGGTAGTTAGATGCAGTGAGGTGGGTTCACTGACCAGTAAAGGTACTTAGATGCAGTGAGGTGGGTTCACTGAACACAACAGGTAGTTAGATGCAGTGAGCTGGGTTCACTGAACAGTAAAGGTACTTAGATGCAGTGAGGTGGGTTAACTCAACACAACAGGTAGTTGGATGCAGTAAGCTGGGTTCACTGAACAGTAAAGGTACTTAGAGGCAGTGAGGTGGGTTCACTCAACACAACAGGTAGTAAGATGCAGTGAACTGTGTTCACTGAACAGTAAAGGTACTTAGATGCAGTGAGGTGGGTTCACTCAACACAACAGGTAGTTAGATGCAGTGAGGTGGGTTCACTGAACAGTAAAGGCACTTAGATGCAGTGAGCTGGGTTCACTGAACACAACAGGTAGTAAGATGCAGTGAGCTGGGTTCACTGAACAGTAAAGGTATTTAGATGCAGTGAGGTGGGTTCACTCAACACAACAGGTAGTTAGATGCAGTGAGGTGGGTTCACTGAACAGTAAAGGTACTTAGATGCAGTAAGCTGGGTTCACTGCACACAACAGGTAGTAAGATGCAGTGAGCTGGGTTCACTGAACAGTAAAGGTACTTAGATGCAGTGAGGTGGGTTCACTCAACACAACAGGTAGTTAGATGCAGTGAGGTGGGTTGACTGAACACAACAGGTAGTTAGATGCAGTGAGCTGGGTTCACTGAACAGTAAAGGTACTTGGATGCAGTGAGGTGGGTTCACTCAACACAACAGGTAGTTGGATGCAGTGAGCTGGGTTCACTGAACAATAAAGGTACTTAGAGGCAGTGAGGTGGGTTCACTCAACACAACAGGTAGTTAGATGCAGTGAGCTGGGTTCACTCAACACAAAGCTAGGTATATGCAGTGATGAGGTGGGTTAAGTAAACACAACAGGTACTGGGTATATGCAGTACTGGGTAGTACAATGTGCAGCTCCCTGTAACACACACAGTTGGTCACTGAATGTGCTGGGCTGCTGGCAGTGGCACACACTATCAATTAGCAAGGCTGTGCATGCAACAAAAGTATCAGTTTGACACACAGAAAAAAAAAAGTACAGGATGAGCTCTGAAAAGAGCTGTTGAGGGGTGCTATAAAAAAAACAATAATTAGCCAGGAGCAAGCTAAGCAGCCAAGAACCTAACTAATCTGTCCCTAAAAGAACAAGTCTGCAGCAGCTGTCCCTAGTCTGTCTCTAGCAGGCACACGAGTGAGGCTAATGGCCGCCGCAGCCTGCCTTATACAAGGGGGGGGGGTGGGGCGCCAGGGCTTAGTGTAGCCTGAATGGCTACAATGTGCCTGCTGACTGTGATGCAGAGGGTCAAAGTTGACCTTCATAGTGCATTGTGGGGCGAATCGAATTTCTGCAAAAGTTCGCCTGGTGCAGGCGAACGCGAACCCCCAAAGTTCGCATGGAACCGTTTGCAGGCGAACCGTTTGCGGCATCTCTAATACAGAGCTGTGATCCCATCAGGACCAGGGGCTTTAGCATTTTTGGGATGTTACATAGTATCATATATATCCTCTTCAGAGATTGGGGCATTAAGACTTGTGGAAGCCTGATGGGTAAGAGAGGAAGTAATGTTGTTTTCTTGGAAAGCATTAATCTGATGAGAGGATATTTGGGTGTTATCTGAGTATAGCGATTCATAAAACTTCTGGAAAGTCATATATATTTGATCTGGGTTGCTTGTGATAAGGCCAGTACAGTATCTAAGTTTGGTAACTCGATTAATCATTTCTTGACCTCTCAGCCTTCTTGCCAGCCACTTATTTGGCTTATTAATTTAATGAAATGCAAGAGCTTTTGTCCAATGAATGGCCTTTTTAGTCCAGTTGTTTAATATATTATTGAGTTGCAATTTGCTATATGAGATTAGCTTTTTAGGTAAAGGGAAGGATTTTGGGTGTCACAAAACATAACGAGAATAAGCCATAAGAGGGATAGCAGTAGCAGTTGCATATATAGCATCAATGTGAGAATACATATTATGTGGTAGAGAATGAAATGTATATCCTCGTTTAGCGCCATTAAATTCACGGGATTCAAGGAATGATACTGAATTGCTGTGGAGAGTGCCTCCTTCTCCGTCTTTGAGACAGTAGAGCGGGATGAGGAAGATCTGTCCAAAGCATCATTGGGAGGGAGGTTAAAATCCCCTGCTCAAATTAGGGTGTCATATTTCAAAGGAAGCAACCTGTCAGATATTTCTGTAAAGGAACGAGCAACTTTCACTGGGGGGGGATACATAAGGAAGTATTATGTTATGTACGGTAGCTAGGATTATCACATATCTCCCCTCCTGACATATAATAGTGGAGGTCACAGCGATGGGAAGGGAGTTGTGGAATACAGTAGCCATTCCCCTATATTTTTTAGAAGCAGATGAGATGTGGACAGTTTTATATTGGTGGTGGAAGTATTTTGGGTAGGAGACAGTAAAGTGAATCTCTTGGAAACACAGGATATCAGGAAGTAGTTTAGCTCATTCAGACATGCCCTTTCTACGTTTAGTGGGGGAATTAAGGCCCTTAGTGTTGTGTGATATTATTGTGAGAGGATTAGCTATGATCACCAAGTATAACATCTATAAAAGAAAAATCGATTGTTCCGAGGAAAACTAACATAAAACCATAACAGGTAAAACAGAAACAAAGTAGGAGTGGTTTACTCCAAGGGTGCGGGCATATAGATGCCCATGGAACCAAGACTACATGCAGCAACCAAATCGCATTGAGGTGTCGAGTGAGGCAGCAAGATAACGAGCCCCAACAAGCCTCTGCTTTAGGAAATATAGAGGTACAAACCGGGACCAGAATGGGCAAACATGTGTTGTCCTCAAAAGTATTACAAGGTGACAATTATTTACTGGGAGGTCAGTTAAGGGAAATCTGAGAAGTTTTGGTAATTAGGAAGGATGTCACAAGATGAGCATGGTAACCAGATAATTGTTTCACTCATTACAATTTCCATCAAGCCCTGACTTTGGGACACTGTTTTTTTTTTAGAATATTTTTTGATGATTCTGTGTCTCCCAGATACAGTATAATACACCTACTCTTACAATAATAGACTATTATTATTACTATTTATTGTATTTTAAAGTGCCAACACATTATGCAGCCCTGGACAATAGATAGGGAAGCATACAATGTAAACTACGGGTGACAGACAGAGAGGTAGCACACAATTATACAACATAGCACAAGGTTATACGTGAAAACAGGGTATATGATGCATGATCTTGTGATTTTACAGAGACCCAGCAATTCAAGTTCGTTATACCATGGGAAAGGTGTCACAGCTGGGGTTGCAAGATCAAAAAGCAATACACACTTAGACCATGACAAAGGTTCACAATCTAAAGGGTGGGGGAGGGATAAATAAGGTAGGGCTGTGGAAAACATGCTCAGCTGAGAGAGTTAAAGTGTGGTAGATGGGGGTAGGCCATTTTAAAGAAGTCTGTTTTCAGGGCTTGCTTGAAGGTGTTGAAGGAAGGGGCGAGTCTGAGGGTGTTAGTAGGGAGTTCCGTAGAGTGGGGGTGGCTCTTGAGAAGTCCTGTAGGCATGCATGAGAGTGAGAAATATGTGAGGCGGTCAAGCGGAGATCATTGGAGGACCGGAGGGGCTGGACAGGTAAATATCTAGACTAGTAATTTCTTGGTTAGTAGGCAAGAAAAGCAAGATCAGCCAGGCATCAAATACTTATTTACCTCACTGTTTATAACAGTAATAATTTATTGTAGATAGCCTTGCTTTCACAAGTGGATTGAAGTCCTCTCCGCTTCCAGGAGGGGAGAAAAATAATTTTGCTAAGCTGAAGGTAACAATATTCTATGATGAGCAGTAGAGTTGAGCTATTGAGGGAGAGGGAGAGAAAAGAAGGATCAAAAGTGGCTAAAATGAACTGGACCCAGCTCTAGTAAAGAATCTGGTAGAGGGGTTGTACATTGAGAGATTTGGAAGCTGCTGTCAATCCCGTCATTGAAAAAATGCTGCCTGCGTTGTTGGTATGCTGATGCTCTGCTTTAAAGGAACCACTACAGTGAAATCTGGTCACGTTTAAACCCTCTCTTGCTCCCTTTGGTCACTAGAGGTTGCTGTTTGTAGATGAAAGGTTGGCTTGTTCACTCAGAAAAACAGAAAATGTGTCTTTCCATCTAATAGCAAACAAGTAATTCTTTCTACCAACAGCTCATCTTTAAAGGATACCCGAGGTGACATGTGACATGATGAGATAGACATGTGTATGTACAGTGCCAAGCACACAAATAACTATGCTGTGTTCCTTTTTTTCTTTCTCTGCATGAAAGAATTAAATATCAGGTATGTAAGTTGCTGACCCAGTCCTGACTCGGACAGAAGTGACTACAGTGTGACCCTCACAGATAAGAAATTCCAACTATAAAGCACTTTCCTAGCAGAAAATGGCCTCTGAGAGCAAGAAAGAGATAAAAAAGGGGAATTTCTTATCAGTGAGGGTCACACTGTAGTCACTTCCTGTCTGAGTCAGGACTGAGTCAGTCACTTACATACCTGATATTTAACTCTTTCAAGCAGAGAAAGAAAAAAAGGAACACAGCATAGCTATGTGTGTGCTAGGCACTGTACATACCCATGTCTATCTCATCATGTTATCACTTCGGGTATCCTTTAAGCCTACTAGCAGTAGACTCTAATGGCTAAAGTGGGTTGGAGATGATTCCTGTTATCCAATCTGCTGGCAACTGCATACCCCAGTGGCTGAAATTTCGTGACGGCTGTATAAACAGAAAGACAGCTAAATCAACAACAACAACAACAACAAATAACATTTGTAAAGCGCTTTTCTCCCGTGGGACTCAAAGCGCATAAGCATGGCTCCGACCATCGTGGTACAGAGGAAGAATTTTATACATCTGGAAATGCCAGGCTAAACAGGTGGCTTTTCAGTCTGGATTTGAATAGCTCCAGGGATGGTGCTGTCTTTACTGGGTGTGGTAGGGAGTTCCAAAGAGTAGGGGCAGCATGACAGAAGGCTCTGTCTCCAGATTTTTTGAGGTGCACTCTGGGAGTGACCAAGTTTATAGAACTTGCTGATCTGAGGTTGTGAGAGGTGTGGTGCAGCTTCAGCAAGTCCTTCATGTATCCAGGGCCCAGATTGTGCAGGGATTTGAATGTCAGCAGTCCAATCTTGAAGAGTATTCTCCATTCTACTGGTAGCCAGTGCAGTGAGCGAAGGATCGGTGTAATGTGACAGTGGCGAGGCTGGTTTGTTAGCAATCTGGCAGCAGCATTCTGCACTAATTGCAGGCGACGCAGGTCCTTTTTGGGGAGGCCAGCATAAAGGGCATTGCAGTAGTCCAGCCGTGATGTGATGAAGGCGTGGACTAGGGTTTGAAGATCCTCTGGGGGAATCAGATGTTTAATCTTTGCAATGTTCTTCAGATGAAAGAAGGAAGATTTAACTACAGATGAAATTTGGTTTCTGAAACTCAATTCCCCATCGATTAGTACGCCAAGGCTGCGCACAAGGTTGGAGCTGTTTATGTCTGAATTCCCAATCCTGATTGGTGTTGCTTTAGGATAGAGCTGTTTTGATGGCGAGCACTGGCTTTGGACAAACAGGACCTCAGTTTTGTCAGCATTCAGTTTCAACCAGTTATCATTCATCCATGCCTGAAGCTCAGCTAAGCAAGAGTTTATTTTTGGGGTAGGGTCTGTTCCACCAGGTTTGAAGGACAGGTATAGCTGTGTGTCATCGGCGTAGCAGTGGTACGTCAGGCCATGTCATTGGATAAGTGTACCAATTGGCAACATGTAGATTGCAAACAGCAGAGGGGATAGGATTGATCCTTGTGGCACTCCGAATTGTAGAGGTGCAGGTTTGGACATTATAGGTCCTAGGGATACTCTCTGTGTTCTGTCAGTCAGGAATGATCTGAACCACTGGAGGACTGATCCACTGATGCCACAGTACTCCTGCAGTCTGTTAAGCAGGATTTTATGGTTAACTGTATCAAAAGCAGCTGAGAGATCCAACAGGATTAGGATGGAGCATTCCCCTCTGTCCCTTGCCATGAGCAGATCGTTGCAGACTTGGATGAGGGCTGTTTCACAGCTGTGGTGTTTCTTAAAGCCAGATTGTAGAGGGTCCAGGATGTTGTTTACTGACAGCCTGGTTTCAAGTTGCAGATAGACAGCCTTTTCAATAACTTTACCTAAGAAGGGGAGGTTGGAGACAGGTCTGTAGCTGCTCATAGCATCTGGATCCATGGAAGGTTTTTTAAGAAGGGGCTTGATGATTCCTTCTTTTAGAGAGGTAGGAAACCTCCCTGCTTGCAGAGAGCAATTTACTATTTTGTGAAATGCTGGACCAAGCAGGTCAGGGCATTTCAGCATATGTTTAGTTGGTCCAGGGTCCAGGTCGCAGGTTGTCTGGCGGAGACGACAGAGGATGTCTGAGATCTCTTCCTCACTAATACTTTTGAAGTCAGTCCAGGGTGTTAGGTTGTTTTTGCAGCTATTTCCATTAGTTGCATGTGTCTTGGGTGCTGTGGACTGAATGAGAGACCGAATAGAAGATACTTTGTCAGCAAAGTAGCAAGCAAATTTCTCACATAGCTCCTTTGAGGGAGTTATAGTGGGTTTTAGACAGGATGGATTACATAGTCTATCAACTGTGCGGAATAGTTGGGCTGGTCTGTTGGCGGCCTTTGCGATCTCCTGTGATAGGTAGGAGGATTTTTTCTTGGTGATCGCATTTTGGTAGCTTTCCAGATGAGAGACAAGGGTGTGTTTATCTTTTGAATTCTGAGATTTTCGCCACTTCCTTTCTAGTCTGCGCACTTCTTTCTTTATGTCCTTTAGTGAGCTGTCAAACCCTGTGCATGGTGAAGTGGTGTAGATCGTTTGATGCGAACTGGAGCGAGGGCGTCATAGGCAGATGACACTGCATGGTTGTATATCAGGACCATGGAGTCTGGGTCTGCGCAATGATTGGTTAATGCGTCGAAGTTGAGGATATTCTGAACGTGCTGGGGTGAGACATCTTTCAGTGAACGGTATTTTATGAGTTCTTTCCCTCTGTGTTTTATCGCTGGTGCTGTCAGAGAGAAGCAGTGGTGCTCAGCAGAGCTCGAATATTCGAGTAGCTCGAATATTCGAGCTCTTTTTCAGCTATTCGAGCTCGGTATTCGAGCTCCGAATAGCTGCAGCTATTCGAATAGGCTATTCACGTACACTCGAATAGCCCATTCACTATTCGAGCTATTCGAGCAAACGGCGCTATTCGAGCTCGGTACCGAGCTCGAATAGCGTCATAGCCCAGATTGATGTCCTTAGAGCCAATCAGAGGGCTCCCAGGCCCTCTGACGGCAGCCAATCACAGAGGGGGACCCTGGCCAGCCCCTACCCTATAAATAGCGGCCGCCATGTTACGTTTCTCCGTCCTTGCCTGAGACTTGCATAGAGAGAGAGTTGCTCCTTTGTGCTTTGGCTTAGCAAGAGCTTTATTGTGGTCATTTACCTAGCGTTTTTGCTCACATACACCTCCTATACACACCTATATTGTTGTTAGTTAGTTAGACATTGTATTTTAGTTAGTAGCTTTTGTGTTACATAGAGACAGGCCAGCTGCTGCAGGCTTACAGCTTTAGGCCTCAGGGCCTGCCTGTGTGGGCAGCTGTCCTCCTGTCCTCTGTTTATTTCTCTCTATTCTATACCAGTATTTATGCTGTCCTTTACTACTGATTGTATTAGTATTGTAGTTATATACTGTAACTGTACTAGGACACTCACTGTCACTGTTCATAGGCTACTAGCTGCTCCTGCGTGTGTGCACTCACTGTCTGTGTACACACTACACACACTCTATTTCCAAGTTCTGATAACTGATTGATTATTGTAATTGAATATTGTAATTAGTTAGTTGTACTCACTGTTACTACTTACTGTACTAGGAGTCTCGGACACTCAGTCACTGTTCATAGGCTACTAGCTCCTGCGTGTGTGCACTCACTGTCTGTGTACACACTACACACACTCTATTTCCTTCTGATAACTGATTGATTATTGTAATTAGTTAGTTGTACTTACTGTTACTACTTACTGTACTAGGAGTCTAGGACACTCAGTCATTGTTCATAGGCTACTAGCTCCTGCGTGTGTGCACTCACTGTCTGTGTACACACTACACACACTCTATTTCCTTCTGATAACTGATTGATTATTGTAATTAGTTAGTTGTACTTACTGTTACTACTTACTGTACTAGGAGTCTAGGACACTCAGTCACTGTTCATAGGCTACTAGCTCCTGCGTGTGTGCACTCACTGTCTGTGTACACACTACACACACTCTATTTCCTTCTGATAACTGATTGATTATTGTAATTAGTTAGTTGTACTTACTGTTACTGCTTACTGTACTAGGAGTCTAGGACACTCAGTCACTGTTCATAGGCTACTAGCTCCTGCGTGTGTGCACTCACTGTCTGTGTACACACTACACACACTCTATTTCCTTCTGATAACTGATTGATTATTGTAATTAGTTAGTTGTACTTACTGTTACTACTTACTGTACTAGGAGTCTAGGACACTCAGTCACTGTTCATAGGCTACTAGCTCCTGCGTGTGTGCACTCACTGTCTGTGTACACACTACACACACTCTATTTCCTTCTGATAACTGATTGATTATTGTAATTAGTTAGTTGTACTTACTGTTACTACTTACTGTACTAGGAGTCTAGGACACTCAGTCACTGTTCATAGGCTACTAGCTCCTGCATGTGTGCACTCACTGTCTGTGTACACACTACACACACTCTATTTCCTTCTGATAACTGATTGATTATTGTAATTAGTTAGTTGTACTTACTGTTACTACTTACTGTACTAGGAGTCTAGGACACTCAGTCACTGTTCATAGGCTACTAGCTCCTGCGTGTGTGCACTCACTGTCTGTGTACACACTACACACACTCTATTTCCTTCTGATAACTGATTGATTATTGTAATTAGTTAGTTGTACTTACTGTTACTACTTACTGTACTAGGAGTCTAGGACACTCAGTCACTGTTCATAGGCTACTAGCTCCTGCGTGTGTGCACTCACTGTCTGTGTACACACTACACACACTCTATTTCCTTCTGATAACTGATTGATTATTGTAATTAGTTAGTTGTACTTACTGACTGTTACTACTTACTTACTTACTGTACTAGGGACACTCACTCAGTCACTGTTCATAGGCTAGCTCCTGCGCGTGTTTGCGCGTGCGTGCACTCACTGTCTGTAGTGTACACACACTAAATTTACTTGTGATTACTACTGATTATTGTAAGTTGTAACTGCTAGTTGTACTTCCTGACTGTTACTACTTACTTACTGTACTAGGGACACTCACTCAGTCACCTCACCCACCAACCCACTCCATTAAAGTACCCCACTTTTCACCCGCCCTTTTAAAAAACTTTTGTCTATACGCCCAAAACATCGAAGATGTCTGGAAGTGGCAGCCAGCGCGGTTTGGGCAAGGGGAAGGGCAGCAAGGGAATCAGGAGGAGAGGGAGCAGCATTGTGGCAAGCCGCGGGCGCGGGCGCGCCACCATGCACAGTTCCGCAGCAGCAGCAGCAGCGTCAGTGGCTAACATTCCTCCCATAGCCACTGGCCGTGGACGCCTTGGGCGCCGCCCAGCAGGAGCATCTGCAACTCACGCTGCAGAGACACAGCAGCAGCAGCGTGTAGCACCTGCTCCGATTTTCCTCCAGCCGGGTCGGAAACGTCCCATTGAGGAAAAGCATGCAGACACTGTGGTGCAACTCATGACGGAGGATGAGCAGCCCGCCATCAGCTCTGCATCTGAGGCCTCCACCCTCACCACCACCACCACCACCCCTGTTCGCAGCAGCCGCCCAGCAGGGTCTGGGGAGGAGGCCAGTTCACCGTCACTCGCCGACCTGTCATTCAGCAGTCTTTTGACCCCAGGCATCATGAGTAAATTGTCTGCTGTTGTTGGCGATCTTGAGGAGGAGATGCTGATGGGCACTTTGGGGGATGAGGGATTGGACAGCAAGACTGTGGCGACAGTCAAGCAGCCCATCCATGCATCAGGAGAGGAGTATGGGGGGTCCTCATCCCAGCAGGACATGTTTCAGGAGGGGGAGGATGTTGATGACCCGGTGACAGACAGAGACTGGGTGCCACCACCTCCAGGGGATGTCGTCCTCAGCAGCTCTGAGGAGGAGGAGGAGGATGCTCTTGTGGGCCTTGCAAGGAGGCGCATCATTGCAAGCATTGGCAGCAGCAGTAGGCAGGTCCCACAGCCTGCTGGTGTCTCAGGCTCAGCAGCAGCAGCAGCATCTGCCAGTACCACCACCAGCCGCACCCAAGCCCCCCAAGCCCCCCCCCCAAACCACCACAGGGAGACAGGCAGCAGCGCTTCCATGCCGTAGGGGGATGTTTCTGTCACCAATCTGGCGCTTTTTCACCATGCCCACAGTGTACAGCAAGTACGCCACTTGCAACCACTGTCAGCGGAAGTTGAGCAGAGGTGCAGACCCCTTAAAGTTCTGCACCAGCTCGCTCATCAACCACCTTGCTGCGAAACATTTCCACCAGCATCAGGAGTTCCAGAGGCTGAAGGCATCTGGTGCTGGCAGTGGCACCACACCCATCACTGCACAGCCTTCAGCAGCAGCAGCAACAGCAGCCACCCGCCCTCCTGCTCCTCCAGCAGCACCAGCAGGAGTGCGGAAACGCACTGCTCCTCCCCCCTCTGCAACTCCTGCCGCCGACACTGAGGCCTGTTCTGGCAGCCAGTCCTCAGTGGCCTCCTCCGCTGTGTCTGCTGATTCCCGTGCCAGCAAAAGGCCACGCCAGAGCCTTTTGAGCGAGTCCTTCTAGGGGGTGGTTAGGGCTCTGCCTCCCAGCAGCCGTCGCGTGCGGCAGCTGAACGGCTTGCTGGCACGGGCCATGTGCTCCCAACTCCTGCCGTACACGCTCGTGCAGGAGGGGAGCGACATTCGTGCGCTGCTTGCTTGCGCAGCCCCAGACTGGCAGCTCCCCAGCAGACACTTTTTCTCCCGCAAGGCCATTCCTGCACTGCACCGCTTTGTGATGGCCAATGTGGAGCGAGGGCTGGAGCACGCGGTTGGTGAAAGGGTCCACGTCACCATGGACTCCTGGAGCAGCCGCTTCGGGACAGGCCGCTACCTGTCCTTCACTGTCCACTGGGTCAGCTTGGTGGAAGGGGGTGAGGATGGGAGAGCAGCAGCGGGCACAGCAGCAGCAGCAACACAGTGGGTGGTGCCACCCCGCAGGGTCAGGGGAACTGCAGCAGGTTCCTCCGATCCTCTGCCATCCTCCGGCACACCTGGCCAAACCCCCCGCCTCAGCAGCAGCGTGAAGGCCCGCCACTGCCAAGCGCTGCTGCACTTGGTCAGCCTTGGGAAGACCAAGCTGACGGCAACCCATGTGTTGGCCAAACTCCAGGAGCAGGAGAGGATTTGGCTGACCCCCAGAGGCCTCAGAGTCGGAGAGGTGGTGGCCGACAATGGGGCCAATCTGGTTGCCGCAATAGACAGGGGAAACCTGACCCACATCCCCTGTCTTGCCCACGTGCTGAACCTGGTGGTGCAGAAGTTCCTGCGCACCTACCAGGGGATGGGCGAACTGCTGGAAACGGCAAGGAACGTTGTGCGTCACTTCCGGCGCTCGGCTGCAGCCTGTGCGAGCCTGGAAGACGTGCAAAAGGAGCTGGATCTGCCACGCCATCGGCTGATCCTTGACGTTCCGACTCGCTGGAACTCCACCCTGGCGATGTTGGAGCGTCTGGTTGAACAGAAGCGTGCTGTCAAACAGTACCTTGCCCTGGCCACTGTTTCCGCCGCTCAGAGAAGGGACAAGACCAGCAACATCCCGTCCATCGTCCCCGATGATGACTGGAGGCACATGCAGCAGGTGTGCTTAGTGCTGGCTCCCTTTCTGCAGGCCACTAACATGGTGAGCAGGGACCATGCTATGGTCTGCGAGTGGGTGCCCCTGGTTTGTCTGCTGAACAGGGCCCTCTATGCTTTGCTGGAACAGGGAGCGGCAGCCTTGGACCAGCAGGAGCGGCAAGCAGCTGCACAGTCCACCTCTGAGGGGGAGGAGGAGGAGGACTTGGTGGAGGTCCCTGACCTTGCTGCTGATGAGGGGGATCAGCACAGTGCAGCTGAGTTGGTGCGGGGGTGGAGAGAGGATGAGGCTGACGAGGCAGAGGAGGAGGATGAGGACAGCAGCACTGCCGTCAATGTGCCAGCAGACGTGGCCCGCCTCTTCCCAATGGCAGCGCACATGCTGACGTGCCTGCGCAGAGACCCCAGGGTGATCCAGATGAAGCAGAGGGAGGACATCTGGATCAGCATGATGTTGGACCCACGCCTCAAGGGGAAGTTGAGCCAGTTCCTGCCGCCTGCAGGAGGAGACCCAGCGCAACAAATAAGGAGCTTGCAGCAGGCCCTTGTTGAGCGCTTGGAGGAAGCCTTCCCCCAGCCTTCCACCCCCACTGTCCAGCAGCCAGCACAGAGGCAGCAGCAGGTGCCTGCATCCAGCAGCAAGCGCCCCACAGACCTGCTGTCTCTCAGCCACGAGCTCTACAGGACTGTAGAGGCTCCGGCAGCAGTGACTAGAGAGGAGGTGCATGCAGCAGCATCCTCCTCCGGTCACAGCCAGCGCCTGACCTGCATGGTGGCTGACTACATGGGGTCCTACAGCGGGCTTGACAGCGATGCCCCTGTTGATCCCATGGAGTATTGGGTCAAGCGCCTGGAGATCTGGAGCGAGCTGGCGCAGTACGCCCTGGAAGTGCTGTCCTGCCCCCCTTCCAGCGTGCTGTCCGAGCGCTGCTTCAGTGCAGCTGGTGGTGTGGTCACCGAGAAACGCTCACGTCTGTCTCACAAGTCTGTGGACAGACTGACGTTTCTCAAGATGAACCAGGCGTGGGTGGAAGGCGAGTTCCTGGCCCCTGTTGTCGGCGAGAGGGGGACATGAACTGGCTAAGAACCATCGTTAATGTGCCTTACCACCCTTTACCACCTCCTGGCTCCTGCTCACTAAGCCAGCCTGGTTCACTTTGACTATTACGTCGCCTGCAGCCACACATTTTACACCTACAGTGGGCTGCTGTGTACTGCCCTTCTGCTGTCTGTCTGTGTTTCCCACTGCCAGGGTACACAGATTTACCTTCTGCTGCCACTCTGCCACCAGCTATTACGTCAAACAATAGCTATATATCTGTGTAATTTGTTTTACAAACAAAACCAAAAAACCATAAAAAAAAAAAAAAAGGTTTAATTTTTCTGAGGTGCCCGGGTTGAAAACTGTGTTGTCCCAGTTGTGTATTGGACACGATGTGGGCTGCACGACCGCTGTCTGGGACCTCCTGTTGTGTTCATTTACGGCCTGGTATCACCGCTAGGTACCAGGGCTATTATGTCACGCTGCCTGCCTGCTGCCACACTCACACTACTCCTCCATTCCTCCTGCTGATGCTGCTGTCTGTCTGTGTTTCCCAACGCCAGGGTACACAGATTTACCTTCTGCTGCCACTCTGCCACCAGCTATTACGTCAAAAAATAGCTATATCTGTCTGTGTAATTAGTTGTAAAACCAAAAATACAAAACCATAAAAAAAAAAAAAAAAGGTTTAATTTTTCTGAGGTGCCCGGGTTGAAAACTGTGTTGTCCCAGTTGTGTATTGGACACAATGTGGGCTGCACAACCGCTGTCTGGGACCTCCTGCCTGCTGTATTTATTTACAGCCCTGGTATCACCGCTAGGTACCAGGGCTAATATGTCACGCTGCCTGCCTGCTGCCACACTCACACTACTCCTCCATTCCTCCTGCTGATGCTGCTGTCTGTCTGTGTTTCCCAACGCCAGGGTACACAGATTTACCTTCTGCTGCCACTCTGCCACCAGCTATTACGTCAAACAATAGCTGCTCACATTACTCCTCCATTCCTCCTGCTGCTGCTGCTGCTGTCTGTCTGTCTGTGTTTCCCAACGCCAGGGTACACAGATTTACCTTCTGCTGCCACTCTGCCACCAGCTATTACGTCAAAAAATAGCTATATCTGTGTAATTGGTTGTAAAACCAAAACTACAAAACCATAAAAAAAAAAAAAAAAAAGGTTTAATTTTTCTGAGGTGCCCGGGTTGAAAACTGTGTTGTCCCAGTTGTGTATTGGACACAATGTGGGCTGCACGACCGCTGTCTGGGACCTCCTGCCTGCTGTGTTTATTTACAGCCTTGGTATCACCGCTAGGTACCAGGGCTATTATGTCACGCTGCCTGCCTCATTGACTGCCTGCTGCCACACACTCATCCTCCTCCTCCTGCTGCTGAATTTACCTCCTGCTGTCTGTGTGTTTCCACTGCCAGGGAGCACATACAATGGCGCTTCCAACATGCGTGCGCCACCAGCTATTTGTTACGCTCAAAAATAGCTGCATTTCTTTAAAAAAAAAATTTGAAAAGAGAAATAAGTGAAGAAGAAGACGATATAGAAGAAGATGAAGAAGATGAAGAAGAAGAAGATGAAGAAGAAGAAGATGAAGAAGAAGAAGAAGAAGAAGAAGAAGAAGAAGAAGAAGAAGAAGAAGAAGAAGAAGAAGAAGAAGAAGAAGGAGAAGAAGATGAAGATGAAGAAGAAGAAGATGAAGAAGAAGAAGATGAAGAAGATGAAGAAGATGAAGATGAAGAAGATGAAGAAGAAGAAGATGAAGATGAAGAAGATGAAGAAGAAGAAGATGAAGATGATGAAGAAGAAGAAGATGAAGAAGAAGATGAAGATGATGAAGAAGAAGAAGATGAAGAAGATGAAGAAGATGAAGATGAAGAAGATGAAGAAGATGATGAAGAAGAAGAAGAAGATGAAGAAGAAGATGAAGAAGATGAAGAAGAAGAAGAAGATGAAGAAGATGAAAATGAAGAAGATGAAGAAGATGAAGAAGAAGAAGATGAAGATGATGAAGAAGAAGAAGATGAAGAAGAAGATGAAGATGATGAAGAAGAAGAAGATGAAGAAGATGAAGAAGATGAAGAAGATGAAGATGATGAAGAAGATGAAGATGAAGAAGTTGAAGATGAAGTAGATGTAGAAGAAGAAGAAGAAGAAGAAGATGAAGAAGATGAAGAAGATGAAGAAGAAGATGAAGAAGATGAAGAAGAAGATGAAGAAGATGAAGAAAAAGAAGATGAAGAAGAAGAAGATGATGATGAAGAAGATGAAGAAGAAGAAGACAATATAAAAGAAGAAGAAGATATAGAAGAAGATATAGAAGAAGAAGATATAGAAGAAGAAGATATAGAAGAAGAAGAAGAAGAAGAAGAAGAAGAAGAAGAAGAAGAAGATATAGAAGATAAAGAAGAAGAAGAAGAAGTATATACAGTACTGAACAAATTTCTGGACACAACTTCTCTTTTCAACTTTTTTTTTTTAAAGGAACATCCCCACATAATCACTTGCTGTTGTTACTTGGAAAAAAAGAGGTTTCTTGCATCATTCACCCTCAAAACAAGTGTTGGAAGCTATTTAAGGCCATTTCGAATAGTCAGCTCGAATAATGAGCTCGAATACCGACTCGAATAGTGAGCTCGAATTCCGAGGTCGAATCGAATAGTAAAAATTATTCGACTCGAATATTCGACTGATCTCGAATAATGTACTATTCGAATTCGACCTAACTCGAATTTTGAAAAGGGGTAATTGAGCCGGATGGTGTGGTTTTACTGAGCGCGCCCAGCCGGGCTGCAGCTCTCTTAAGCTGCTCCAGACCTTGTCTCAGATTTCTACACCTTTAAGCTGCTCCAGCTAAATGATCTGTAGATGCTTAAAGCAGAATAAGAGCATGACGACATAGTGGATAGCACACTTGTATTGCAGCAAGAGAGCACTTATTGCTCTGTCACTGTTCCCAGCTGCGGGACTTTGTCACAATATTGTGCCATCCTCTCAATCCTTTCACTTATTTTCACATGTTTCTTCTATTAAGCACTGCACTTTAGCTTTGGTTGTATCCTATTCTGTGGTGGTTGTTCCATTCTGATATTTTCATACTGTGAATTTGTATTTTTGTATCACACTATTTAATATCAATAGTTTATGAATTGATTGTACTATGCACTTAGCACGATTGACACTTTATTCCCTCTTTGGGGGCCCTGTATAGATTATGGTTATTTGATATAATATTGATATATGTGCCCTACCTCCATGCATTTTTGATTCTAAGTGTTCTTATGTGACTTTTCAAATAAAGTTGTGATATATACTTTGGCCTATATCAGTGTGGTGCGGTTTATCGGTGGTCTTTTCCCCATTGCTGCAACAGCATATTATCCTTCACAGAATGGTGCAGAATTGTTACTTCCTGTTTTGCTGGGATGACATACAGGGTTAAACTTTCTGTGTTTACATATACAGCTCCAATTACAGTGATTTATTACCAGTAGGTAAGGTAGAATTAGACAGTCTATTATCTCTAAATTCAAAGGCTGAGTTTTCTGTGTTTTGCTTGTCTCCTATGCATAAGTTTAGGTCCTCTTTAACATTGCGGTCTATGCAGCGCCAATTTTACTGAAGCCCCGCCAGAGCCCAAATTACCTGCTTCAGTTATCAAGGTTTATACCTCATATAAATGATGCAATTAACAACTCTGGCTTTATTATTTACAATTGTATCTGAATCTAGGTTGCTTTTTGATTGAGCGTGGAAGTATTGTGCACATGGCCTTCAGATACGTACATTTTATCTCCAGCAATACACTGCTGCGGAGACTGTTATAGCAGATGAGCTGCACATAAGCATCAGGACTGTAACATAAAAGAATTATACATTCTATGAAACAAGCAGAGAAATGTAGAAGCCTTTCAGGGCTGGTGGCGTTTCTTCAGAATTTCAGAGCTTTAAAGCCTATAAAAATACCCATGTGACCTTGCCCTTCTGCATACCTTATTGTATTCAGTCTGAATTATTGTAACCACATAACACAAAAAAAAATGTAAAAAGAGAAAGTTATCATTTTGTACTCGGTGGAAAGATGTTGCTTGGCACTCCTAATGCATTTGCATCAATATTTAAATATTTAAAGCTGAGCTTCAGGTTAACAGGTTAAAAAATGATGGTAAATGTCAACCTTTTTTTAGATGCAGCCGATGCTTAAAAATTAAAACCCTCCTTTAACAGTCTCAAAAACACTGTGAAGCTAGCGTCCCACATTACGGTGCATCTGAGTGAGGGGAGATTGTCGTAGAGGGGCTAGGTGACCAGCCATGGAAGAACAGAAGGAGCATAAGTCTGGGATGTGGTTTCCATGGCCTTTTAAAGGGTATCTGAAGTGACATATGACATAATGGGATAAACATATATATGTACAGTCTTAATCCTACTTAAAGCAAGGCAGTGCCCCCCTCCCCCCCCCCCCCCCCCCCCACACACACACACAGATACTGTAAGTGTTAATAATTCAGGGCTCTATATGACATTTTTTCTGCAATCAGACTGCAGTAGAAGTGTTGAATAACTCTCACACATAACTAATTAGAGTTGATAAAATTGAGCTGAGAAAGACATCTGAGTGCAGGGAACAGAAGACAAGTTCAGGTAGGTCAAGATTTGTCTGTATGGGAGCTAAATAACATAAAAAACTGCCACTGTGTACCTGAGACAGTCACAACTTGACTGAAAGATATAGTTCTTTTAACCGTTAAGGTAAGATTGTTGGATTTAAAATAAGTCATTTTTATTAAGTACAACTATAGATACAATAATTTAACTATTACATTTTAATTTAATTGTCTTATTATTTTATTAGTACAGGGTATCATTCCCTTGTGTCATAAATAAACACTCTCATTTCCTCTCTTAATGCACTATTGATACATGAAATAACTTCTTAAAGAACACCCGAGGCAAAAATAAACTAATGATATAAACAATTGTATCTATCTTCCTTCTCCTAAAAATGACTTTTTAAGATATTCCAGTCTTATTTTATGTTTAAATCTACTTTTTAAGTTTCAACTGTTTTATTATTTTTGCTAACACATTTATTGAAGTATGCCAGAGCTAAAATTTATGAACTATTGACCCCCTTTTTCCTCTATCCTGCCCTCAGAAGACATTTTCTGCTAGGAAAGTGTTTTACAGTTGGAATTTCTTATCAGTGAGGGTCACGCTGTAGTCACTTCCTGTCTGAGTCAGGACTGAGTCAGCCACTTACATACCTGATATTTAACTCTTTCAGGCAGAGAAAGAAAAAAAAATAACACAGCATAGTTATTTGTGTGCTAGGCACTGTACAGACACATGTCTATCTCATCTTGTCACATGTCACTTTGGGTAGCCTTTAAACTAGTAATGTGAGTGAAGAGTAGCAGAGAACACCTGTTGGCACCACTTAAAGGGAATGTGCAAGCTGTTTTAAAAAATAAAATCTACTTACCCGGGGCTTCCTCCAGCCCCTGGCAGCCATCCTGTGCCCAGGGTCCCCTTCGGTGCAGATGCTGACCTGGCATCTATTGCGCCTGCGTGAGAGTCACTCGCACAGTACTTCTGCACCTGCGCATAACACTCCAGATGACATCAGTGTAACCGCCGCTCATGCAGGCGCAGTAGAGGCCGACCTGGCAAGGATAAAATCTGCATCGGAGACCCGGGCCACCGGCTGGATGCAGAGCTGCGGTGAGGGCACAGGATGGCTGCCAGGGGCTGAAGGAAGCCCCGGGTAAGTTTTTTTTTTTTTAAACAGCTTGCATCTTTCCTTTAAGGAGGACCTATAACAACTCATTGCTGAACACATAATAAAAATATATAGGATAAACATTGGTATGTTAATTATTCTGAGCATCAGAAATGCTCCTTATATACATATATTGCTGTATATCAGTATGTAACCCCACCCTACCAGCAATGTTTAGCCTAAGGCTATGATGTCACGCAGCCTTCTTCCTCAGAACACTCTGGGAGATCAATGGTCATTCCTGTTGGTGGGGTCTGATCCCCTCCCCCTCTAGTGTTTATTTATTTATTTTAATTACCCTATTTCTTTCTTTATTTTTTTCACTAACTCCCTCACTCCCCCCTGCCAGCCAATCATGGCGATCGGCTGTCATAGGCTTCAGCCTATGAGAGCTGATCGCTATCTTGTGTCCCAGGGGGATAGCCGTGTCACACGGCTGTCCCCAGTGGCGGCTCCAGCTTCAGATTTTTTGGGGGGCTCAAAGGGGGCACGAAGGCTGGCAGGCCGGGCTTGGGGGGGGGGGAATTTGCAGCGCGCGACGCGCCGCGGCGACAATGTGGGCGTGGTCATGATGTCGTGTGGGCGGGGCTAACTTTAATGTAGTTGTACCAGCTAACGTAGTTACATGAAAAAAAAAATGAAGTAAACGCACATAATGACAGGTAGCCTTTCACCAGTAAATGCACATAAGAATCAGCTTTTCAGCAGTTAATGCACGTAATGACAGACTTCGTTTCTGCAGTAAATGCACATAAAGGGACAGGTTTTCACCAGTTAATGCACGTAATGACAGACAGTTTCCCCATTAAATGCACATAAGAGCCTGCTTTTCACCAGTTAATGCATGTAATGACAGACAGTTTCCCCATTAAATGCACATAAGAGCCTGCTTTTCACCAGTTAATGCATGTAATGACAGACAGTTTCCCCATTAAATGCACATAAGAGCCTGCTTTTCACCAGTTAATGCATGTAATGACAGACAGTTTCCCCATTAAATGCACATAAGAGACAGCTTTTCACCAGTTAATTCACATAATGACAGACTGCGTTTCCGCAGTAAATGCACATAAGGGACAGCTTTTCACCAGTTAATGCACATAATGACAGACTGCGTTTCCGCAGTAAATGCACATAAGGGACAACTTTTCACCAGTTCATGCACATAATGACAGACAGCATTTCCCCAGTAAATGCATATAAGAGACAACATTTCACCAGTTAATTCACATAATGACAGACTGCGTTTCCGCAGTAAATGCACATAAGAGACAGCTTTTCACCAGTTAATGCACATAATGACAGACTGCGTTTCCGCAGTAAATGCACATAAGGGACAACTTTTCATCAGTTCATGCACATAATGACAGACAGCATTTCCCCAGTAAATGCACATAAGAGACAACTTTTCACCAGTAAATGCACATAATGACAGACAGACAGTGTCCCCAGCATAGGTAGCCAGGTGTATAGATGTCCCCAGTATATGTAGTCAGGCTGGTGGTGGTGGGCTGGGGGCCCCAGGGCACCTCAAGCCTGACTGGTGGTGGGCTGGAGGCCTCATGCCTGCGTGGCTGGTGGGCTGGGGTCCCAGGGAAGCTCAGGCCTGGCTAGTGGTGGTGGGCTGGGGGCCCCAGGGCAGCTCAGGCCTGGCTGGTGGTGGTGGGCTGGGGGCCCCAGGGCAGCTCAGGCCTGGCTGGTGGTGGTGGGCTGGGGGCCCCAGGGCAGCTCAGTCGGTAGGAGGAGGGTGCCAGTGGGTGGGGAGGAGGGTACCTGTGGGTGGAAAGGAGGGTGCCACTGGGTGGGGAGGAGGGTGCCAGTGGGCAGGAGGAGGGTGTCAGTGGGTAGGAGGAGGGTGCCAGTGGGTGGGGAGGAGGGTACCTGTGGGTGGAAAGGAGGGTGACACTGGGTGGGGGAGAAAGGTGCCAGTGGGTAGGAGGATAGTCTCAGTGGGTAGGAGGAGGGTGCCAGTGGGTGGGGAAGAGGGTGCCAGTGGGTAGGGGGGTCGTCAGTGGAGGGGGGAGAATGCCCGTGGGTGGGGAGGAAGGTGCCCCTGTGTGTGAGGAGATTGCCCTGGGGAGAAAAGACAGGAAGAAAATGATCGAGGCGCCAGCCGCGCTAATAAGGGATGCGGGAGCCTGCTTTATTCCTCCCTCCCTCCTCCCTTCCTCTGAATGCCCCCACCTGCTGTTAATGTCCCCTCCGTAGGCAGTGTGTGCGGAGCAGAGTGGAGCGGTAGGTCCTCTTACCGCAATCCATGCTCACCGGCAACTAGTCTCCTGCTTCCTGTGACGTCATGGTAAACAGGAAGCAAGAGACTAGTTGCCGGTGAGCATGGATTGTGGTAAGAGGACCTACCGCTCCGCTCTGCTCCGCACACACTGCCTACGGGGGGGGGGGGGGACAGTCATTCACAGCAGGTGGGGCGCAGGAGGGAGGGAGGAATAAAGCAGGCTCCCGCATCCCTTATTAGCACGGCTGGCGCCTCGATCATTTTTTTGTCATCTGACAGCCAGCAGGCCAGCCCCTCTCCAATCCTCCTTTTCTTCTGAAAATACGCAAGTACAGACTTGCGGTGGCAATGGCCAGTGGGGGGGCTTTAAGAGGGGCTAACAAGTTGCCAGCTGGGGCTGAAGCCTGGGCAAGCCCCAATGTAGCGCCGCCACTGGCTGTCCCTAGTACAACGCTGCTGTAGATCACAGCGCTGTATATACTAATTAGGAGTCGATCGCCGCTGGGAGACTGAAGGCATTAGGCGGTCCTGGGGCTGCTCATCGGCATGACGTGGTCGGCAAGAAGTCAAAGCAAACCTGTAGTGGAAAAAAAAAAGTCAAATTGGATTCTTACCTCAGTAAAGAGAACCAGAGGTTTCTACTCCTGCACCCCACCACTGCTCTTCTTCTTCATGGCAGTGGTCCATTCCATACAAGAGCTGCACAGGTGCAAGTACAGAGGATACACGAGCGGTTTCATGCTACTGTGCAGGCATATTTGCACCTGTGCAGTGCAGCTTGGCTTAAAATGGAGGGGAGTGTGGCCACGAGAACATATTCAAGCCATTGTTGAATATGTTCAGAGGGTCCCAATGCTGGATTGGTGCAGTCAGGAATGGGGAAGCCTCTGTTTTATCCAATAGGACCTTTGCATCGCATCTAAGTCCGAGCACTTCCGTCCGCCAGTCGGATATCCGGATGCGGCTTTCCGTCAGCTGCAATGGGGATTAGTATGCATGCTGCGGAAAACTGCAGTATGCTATCCATAATTTTCCCTGCGTTGCATCATGTCGGATAGCGAAGGTAAATTCACATCAATGGAAGCTGCTCCACTGACGTGAATTGGTTGCATTTTGCTTGCGGTGATTGGATCGCACCACGTGTAGCGGAAATGGGCTCTGAGGCAGGCCACCTTGCCCAGCATAATGCTTTATCAGCTAGAACTAGGCCCCTGTACAGTCACATGGGAGAACAAATACAGCACATATGCTCATTTTTTGACAACCTGTGGAAAGTCTTAAACAGTATGGGACACTAAAACATATAAATCAATGACACAGCCAGAACCCTATGGTCAGTTTTTTTTCAGTTTGAGTCCACTATAAAAGTCCTAAACATAATAAACTTTACTTTAATCACCCTGTTAAAGCAGAATAGTGATTATAGAATTATAATTGTTCTTTCAGCCTACCTGGACTCCAGCACATCCACTTGTAATAGGCTGTGAAGTACAGAAATCCTTGATTAGGGAGAAAACACACATCTGTGTACTGCCAGCTTTATGCCAGTAGCCATGGGGGACTGAAAATGTCACCTCCAGTCCCAGTACTTGACTAGGGATGGTCGGAAATACTTATTGCCAATTACCACTACTGCTACCGATTCCGCTTTCCGCTACCAATTTCTGCATTCCGATGGAAATCGCGGAAATTTCCCTAACTTTCACATCGATTTTCTCAAAAACTTTTTGAAAACTTTTTTTCTCATCTTGTTCACAAGATTCTGTTTAATAAACCCTGCCCTGAAAATTTGGTGTTTCTAGGACTTATGGGGGCTTTGCTATTAAACGCTACAGTCGGCAGATTGTGACTGTAATGTAAAATCCGCATTATCCGATATGCGGTAATTGTAAGCCAATCAGAAGACGCATAATGAATAAGCCAATCAGAGAATGCAGAAATTTCCGCCTAAATCCCCATTCTCTTATTGGTTTATTCATTCAGAGTCTTCTGATTGGTTTAAGATTACCGCATATCGGAAAATGCAGATTTTCTGCATTTTACATTACAGTAAAAATCTGTCGACTTTAGTGGTAAATAGCAAAGCCCCCATAAGTTCTAGAAACACCAACTTTTCAGGGTTTATTAAACTGAAAGTTTTCAAAAAGACCTTATAGTTTTTGAGAAAATCGATGTTAAATTCAGCGGAAATTTCCGTGATTTCCGGTGGAAATCCGCGAAAATCCGCCTAACACACTTGTATTACTAATTTCCGCATTCCGATGCGGAAATGCAATTTCCGATCTGAATCCCTATACTTGACAAGTACTAGAGGCATGAAGGTTCAGCTAGTCTGCTTAGCCTTACATGCCGCCAGAATTGTAACGGCAAGGGAGTTAAGGTAACAGAATCATTCAGCTGCTGAGTGCCTATCCTTCATAGTCCTTTATTGTACCAGTTGTGAAACCAGTTCTTCTTCACAAACTGAAGTCAGAATTACTTAAAGAGACTCCGTAACAAAAATTGCATCCTGTTTTTTATCATCCTACAAGTTCCAAAAGCTATTCTAATGTGTTCTGGCTAACTGCAGCACTTTCTACTATGACAGTCTCTGTAATAAATCAATGTATCTTTCCCCTGTCAGACTTGTCGGCCTGTGTCTGGAAGGCTGCCAAGTTCTTCAGTGTTGTGGTTCTGCTATGAACTCACCCTTCCTGGCCCCTCTATGCAGACTGCCTGTGTATTATTTAGATAAGAGAGAAGAGAGAAGCTGCTCTAATCAGCTGGATAAATCGTCCTCTGAGCTGGCTGGGCTTTCACATACTGAGGAATTACAAACAAGGGCAAAGCTGTTTGCAGGAAGAAAAGAGCAGCCTGAAACTTCAGTGCATGGGGGAAAGAAACACACAAATGATCTCTTGAGATTCAAAAGGAAGGCTGTATACAGCCTGCTTGTGTATGAATGTATTTTCTATGTGTGGACATACTGTACATCAACCTACTTCCTGTTTTGGTGGCCATTTTGTTTGTTTACAAACAAACTTTTTAAAACTGTTTTTAACCACTTTTAATGCGGCGAGGAGCGGCGAAATTGTGACAGAGGGTAATAGGAGATGTCCCCTAACGCACTGGTATATTTACTTTTGAGCGATTTTAACAATACAGATTCTCTTTAAAGCGGAATATAACCCTGCATTTCAACTTTGCTCTAAAACATTATTTACAGCATTATATTATTATTATTATTTAGTATTTATATAGCACCGACATATTACGCAGCGCTGTACAGTGTATATATATATCTTGTCACTAACTGTCCCTCAAAGGAGCTCACAATCTAATCCCTACTATTGCCATATGTCTATATTATGTAGTGTAAGTACTGTAGTCTAGGGCCAATTTTAGGGGAAGCCAATTAACTTATCCGTATGTTTTTGGATTGTGGGAGGAAACCGGAGTGCCCGGAGGAAACCCACGCAGACACGGAGAGAACATACAAACTCTTTGCAGATAGTGCCCTGGCTGGGATTCGAACCAGGGACCCAGCGCTGGAAGGCGAGAGAGCTAACCACTACGCCACCGTGCTTCCCTATTATATGCAAAAAGCATTTTTTTTACTAGACCAGCATTGGAAAGGTTAAACACAGAGGTTTAAAGTTCCGTGGAGAGATATGCAGAAGTTCAGATTGTTACATTCTATTTAGTTATATGTATCTATTGAGAAATGTTGCACACTCTTTGTCCTCCAACTCCTTCTCAGTGAGAGAGATGAGTCACATTCAACACTTAGATACATTTATGTAAACAAAATGTATCTATGTCAGCTTCGGATGCGTCTGCAGAAATCTCCAGGAACTTTAAAGCCCTGTGTAACCCTTCCAATGCTGGTCTAGTAAAAAAAAATGCTGGTTGCATATAATATACTGTAAATAATGTTTTAGAGCAAAGTTGAAATGCAGGGTTATATTCCGCTTTAAGTAATTCTGACTTCAGTTTGTGAAGAAGAACTGGTTTCACAACTGGTACAATAAAGGACTATGAAGGATAGGCACTCAGCAGCTGAATGATTCTGTTACCTTAACTCCCTTGCCGTTACAATTCTGGCGGCAAGGGGGCAGCGCAGCACTTTTAAAAGAAAAATAAATTTTAAATCATGTAGCGAGCTACATGATAGCCGGCGATCAGAGTAAGCAGGAAATCCCGTTCAGAACGGGATTTCCTGCTGGGCTTCCCCGGTCGCCATGGCGACTTGGCGGGATGACGTCACCGACGTCATGGACGTCGGGACGTCAGAGGGAATCCTGATCCACCCCTCAGCGCTGCCTGGCACTGATTGGCCAGGCTGCGCAAGGGGTCTGGAGGGGGGGGCGGCGCGACGGGTAGCGGCGAATCGGCGGCGACGATCGGAAACTGCACGCAGCTAGCAAAGTGCTGTATGCAGGAAAAAAAATTTTGAAAATCGGCCCAGCGGGGCCTGAGAAATCCTCCTAAACAGGTTACCCCGAGCTGAGCTCGGAATAACCGGCAAGGAGGTTAAAGAGGAACTGTAGCCAAGGATTGGTATCAGTAGCTGATACCCCCTTTCCCATGAGAAATCTTTTTATTTATTTATTTATTTATTTTCAAACTCAGCTATCCCCACCGGGTTATATCCTGATTGTCTTAAGGCATAGGCCTTATATTACAGGTACTGTTTGCATCATTGTTTGAAAAAAGAAAAAGATATAACACAGTACCATTAAAGATTAGTGAATGATTAACCCGCACCTCCCCTTATACCACCACCAATATCCCCATACAACCCCATACACCCAATATTCATAGTCCAACCATACTTCACATTGATACCCCAAGTAGGCTAGGTTATGTTAGGTCATAGTCAAAGTGGTCCCTTGTACCATTTTATCTTGTAGTACCCTATTACTTATCCCCACTAATACTGAGGAGTTTGTAATAGGTTCTCCAGTTGTCATCTTCTATTTCCAATCCTTTATCCTTTAAATATATATAGATGTCTAGGTGGTTCCCCCATTATCATGTCCGCACAGGTCGCCCTTCTGCCATCAGTACTTCGACTAGGCGCCAGTCTCCCTCCTCCCTAGCCCGTACTTGATAGTCCCACCTATATGGCCGCAAGGGGGGAATACCTCCTTAGGTTACCCCAGATTTCTCTGATAAATTCATATTGGTTTGGTGTAATTTTTATTGTCGGGGTATTTGATCTTTCGTATAAGTTTGCCATTCCCCTAAACCATTCTAAAATAAGTAGGCAGCCTGGACTCTTCCAGTTCTTAGCTATTATTTTCCGGATATATAGGGTACCCACTGTAATCAAAAAAGTGTCTTCCTTAGTCTCCTCCTGTTCTGTTATACCAAAAAACGCATTAATTTTGGATAGATTAAAGTTGGTGTGTACCCTTTGTTTAACAAATTCTATAAATTCATTCCACAGGGGAGTGACAGATGGGCAGCTCCACCACATATGAACTTCTGATCCCACCGTCAACCCGCATCGCCAGCATGTGGACCCCATCCTCGGATTACATTTTTTTTGTTCTTTTTGGCATTAGATACCATCTAGATACCACTTTATACTGCATCCACTGTAAATCTGAGTCCGGGCTATCCCATATAGCAGACCAGATAGCTGGCCATTTCTCACCCAGGGGGATATTTATGATGGTTGCCCATTTTTTACAGTACGGAGGAAGATCACATTGGTCAGTGGTTTTTAAGAAGTCGTATAATATTGCCATTATTTTAGGTGGTTTATTATTAAGTAGGAGAAACTTCTCAAATAGATTCAGATCACTCCTAATAGGTGTATTTTTGTTCATATAACTTTTTATTTGGATAAGCCACCAGGGAGTATTCTCTCCTTGTCCCCCCCATCATACCAGTAATCCCCAGGGCCTTGTTTCCGTAAATATGTACTAAACGGGTATCAATATTTACACCATTCTTGGAGAACCACAATGCTGAGGATGCGGGTGGAAAACCCGGATTATCTCTTAAAGATGTCAGGAGGGAAAGACCTCCCCCGGTTAGCCATTTCTTCATTAGGTTATACAAGACTCTCAATGTGGGCTTTACTAAGGGGTGGGACTACTCCATAGCCTGTGAATATACATAGGGTGCTAAGCAAATATCATCCACATTTACTTCATTTTTTTCAAATAAATGTCCATAATTTTTAAAAAATACACATCTTTATTATTGCTATTCTGTCCAGTGGATTAAAGTAAGGCCGATCCCATCCATTTAGTTCCATGAGCAAACTACATGGTGAATGTCAATAATTTCTTGATTTCTCTTCTATTTTTTTTTTTATTTCTCACTATGCAATGTATTTTTATTTTTTCCACATTACAATGTATAATGAATTCCAAGACACAAAAGGGAGTGAAACCCTGTCCTTGCAAGCTTACAATCTAAAGGAATCTAAAGGAATAAGGAAGGGGGGGGGGGGGACAAGAGGTGGGGTAGTATACAATAAACATACCTAGAGGCAGTGTGTTTTAGGATATCTAGTAGGAGTGCAACGTAGCCTTAGGACAAAGGGAGTATGGCCTAAGGTAGAGTGTATGCTTGTCAGAAAAAGTGAGTTCTGCAAAAGCTTTTAAAGATATTGAAGGTTGGAGAGTGATGGATGTGTTGTAAAGGAGTATTCCAGAGGAGGGGTGAAGCATTTGAGAAGTCTTGCATACGTCAATGCGAGGAGGTAATTCTAGGAGGACAAAAGAAGGTCATGTGCAGATCTGAGATTGTGGTTGGGTTGGTATCTGGAAACTAGTGAGGAGTAGAGATGTCGCAAACCTCAGATTTTCGGTTCACGAACCCCGTTCGCGAACTTCCGCAGAAGGTTCGGTTCGCGTAAAAGGTCGCGAACCGCAATAGACTTCAATGGGGAGGCAAACTTTGAAAAATAGAAAAAATGATGCTGGCCAGAAAAGTGATGAAAAACATGTTTCAAGGAGTCTAACACCTGGACCCCCAGGTGGCGGAGTGGGATAGACACCAAAAGTCCTGGGGAAAAATCTGGATTTGACGCAAAGCAGTGTTTTAAGGGCAGAAATCACGTTGAATGCTAAATTGCAGGCCTAAAGTGCTTTCAAACATCTTGCATGTGTATGCATCAATCAGGGAGTGTAATTAGAGTACTGCTTCACACTGATACACCAAACTCACTGTGTAATGCACCGCAAACAGCTGTTTGCGTAGTGACGGCCGTGCTGGACTGGTGCGCAACATGGCCAGAGTGCAGGCCGTGGCAGTTTTCCAGCCCATATGGTCGCCGGGCTGTGGTAGCTCAATGATAGAACAACAGTGACTGTCAAGCTGATCAAATTTGGTCTGTCCACAATGAAGCAACGACCTTATTATCTTCTTGTATGTATGTAGGCATAGGTAGGAGTCCCAGTATAGGTAGGTAGGTAGGTATAGGTAGGAGTTCCAGTATAGGTAGGTAGGCATAGGTAGGTGCCTTAGTAGTTAGCTAGGCATAGGTAGGAGACCCAGTATAGGTAGATAAGCATAGGTAGGAGTCCCAGTATAGGTAGGTAGGTGCCTCAGTAGTTAGCTAGGCATAGGTAGGAGACCCAGTATAGGTAGGTAGGCATAGGTAGGAGTCCCAGTATAGGTAGGTAGGCATAGGTAGGTGCCTCAGTAGTAAGCTAGACATAGGTAGGAGACCCAGTATAGGTAGGTAGGCATAGGTAGGTGTCCCACTCGTTAGCTAGGCATAGGTAGGAGACCCAGGATAGGTAGGTAAGCATAGGTAGGAGTCCCAGTATAGGTAGGTAGGTGCCTCAGTAGTTAGCTAGGCATAGGTAGGAGACCCAGTATAGGTAGGTAGGCATAGGTAGGAGTCCCAGTATAGGTAGGTAGGTGCCTCAGTAGTTAGCTAGGCATAGGTAGGAGACCCAGTATAGGTAGGTAGGCATAGGTAGGAGTCCCAGTATAGGTAGGTAGGCATAGGTAGGTCCCCTAGTATAGGTAGGTAGGTAGGTGTCCCCGTATAGCTAAGTAGGTGCCCCAGTAGTTAGGTAGGCATAGGTAGGTGTTCCAGTATAGGTAGGTAGGCATAAGTAGGGGTCCCAGTAGTTAGGTAGGCATAGGTAGGTGTCCCAGTATAGATAGTTAGGCAGGGCCTGGCTAGCAAAGTAATAACAATTACCAAGGTCCAGCTGCAACAGATAGGGCTGTATAATGTCAGTGTCAGTGAGCAGTGAGCAACACACAAAAAAAAAACACATCAGGAAAACATTAGCTCTCAAAAGAGCTGTTGAGGGGTGCTATTTTAGCAATAACAATCAGCCAGGAGCAAGCCAAGAGTCTAACTAATCTTTCCATAGGAGAAAAAATCTGCAGCAGCTCTCCCTAGTCTGTCTATTTGCAGCAGGCACATGAGTGAGTGCCATGGCCAGCGAGCCTGCCTTATATAAGGGGGGGGGGGTGGTGGGGCTCCAGGGCTTAGTGTAGCCTGAATGGCTACAATGTGCCTGCTGACTGTGATGCAAAGGGTCAAATTTGACCCTCATAGTGCATTATGGGGCGAATCGAACTTCCGCAAAAGTTCGCCTGGTTCAGGCGAACGAGAACCACCAAAGTTCGCCTGGAACTGTTCGCAGGCGAACCGTTCGCGACATCTCTAGTGAGGAGATGTACAGGAAAGAGATTGTGGAGAGCTTGTAGGTTAGGGTTAAGAGTTTGAATTTGATCCTCTCGTTAATTAGTAGCCATTGACAGAGACAGGCAGCAGAGGAAGAACGAGAAGAAAGATGATTGAGTCGAGCAGCCGAGTTCAGTACAGATTTTAATAATAGGCAGTGAATTCCCCAATCTTTCTTTGGATACTGCATATCATTTTATACAAGGACATTCTTAAGTGAACAATTACAGAGCCGGAGAATCCACTGTACAGTCCGTAGCAGAAAAAAGGAACTGCTAAAGAGCAGCACAGACCTGGGAGGAGCCAGACTAAATGTAAATCCTGCTTTGTCTGATGTGATCCACTCAGCAGTAATTATGTATGTCTGTACATAATACACACACAGTATAGCTGTAGGATGAGTCTTACTTTTCATATTGAAACCCTTGCTGGAAGCATGCTGGAGGCACACATTGTATGCAACATTGTGGCAACAGTTCTAGATGTTCCCAGAGGTGTAGGCACTTATACGGGGAAAAAGTATAACATGGAAGCATTTCATTTAACTAAGGGGATTGGTTTGTCTGGGTCAAGATGCCAGCTTGCTGCATATTCCGGATGCTATAGATGATTCTTACATAAATTGCTAAGGGAGTCCTATGTATCCCTCTGCACCTATTCTTTTCTGTCAGACTGCTTAGTAAACAGATACTAGGTTTCCTGTTCTGCACACATTATTCTGAGGTAAGTGTCTCTCTGTTCAGAGTAAACCAGTCACACATGTGAACTAATTAAAGGGAGTGCAAGCCCCACTTGTGGTATATAATACACACCTAGCATACACATGACCTGTCTAGTCTACCACTGAAGGATGTCGGTTTCCTGTAACAGCTTGCATGCAACTTGTTAAGTACTCGTCCCTCCCACTGCGAAGAAGTCATCCTTGATGGGAGGGGACCTAACACTAACTAAATCCTAACCTATGCATATGCATAGCCTGGGTGCAGCCCAGTATTATATCCCACAAGTGGGGCTTGCACTCTCTTGCAGGTAGGCACTTATCTGTTTTTAGGTAGCGCTTGTTATTTCCTTGCCATGTACTAATTTAATTCATTTTTGGTCAGCTGCTCACACTTAACAGCTTTGCTTTTGGTGTATATGCAGAGCTTCTGTTTGGGTTCAAGGTGCGTTTGCAGTTTCTGGGGGGGGCTCAGCGCACCTCTGATTGGAGGCCATTCGGAGGTGGCCTGGTGATGCGCTGATCCACCTTTTGCGCAATTTTCAATTTTTGATTTTACTTGATTGGCTGCACCCAGGCTATGCATATACATAGGTTAGGATTTAGTTAGTGTTAGGTCCCCTTCCATCAAGGATGACTTCTTCGCAGTGGGAGGGACGAGTACTTAACAAGTTGCATGCAAGCTGTTACAGGAAACCAACATCCTTCAGTGGTAGACAGGTCAAGTGTATGCTAGGTGTGTATTATATCCCACAAGTGGGGCTTGCACTCTCTTGCAGGTAGGCACTTATCTGTTTTTAAGTAGCGCTGTTCATTTCCTTGCCATGTACTAATTGAATTCATTTTTGGTCAGCTGATCCCACTTAACTGCTTTGCTTTTGGTGTATATGCAGAGCTTCTGTTTGGGTTCAAGGTGCATTTGCAGTTTCTGGGGGGGCTCAGCGCACCTCTGATTGGAGGCCATTTGGAGGCGGCCTGGTGATGCGCTGATCCACCTTTTGCGCAATTTTCGATTTTACTTGATTGACTGCACCCAGGCTATGCATATACATAGGTTAGGATTTAGTTAGTGTTAGGTCCCCACCCATCAAGGATGACTTCTTCACAGTGGGAGGGACGAGTACTTAACAAGTTGCATGCAAGCTGTTACAGGAAACCAACATCTTTCATTGGTAGACAGGTCATGTGTATGCTAGGTGTGTATTATATCCCACAAGTGGGGCTTGCACGCTCTTGCAGGTAGGCACTTATCTGTTTTTAAGTAGCGCTGTTCATTTCCTTGCCATGTACTAATTAAAGGGACCTTAAAGAACAAGCGACACCCATGCTAGCGTAGAAATAGAAAACATATATAAGTAGATAAATACTACTTCTACTTACATAACAGATGTATTGTGCTATCCACGTAATGATTCCTGTGAATTTTATAAAGGAAAAACAGAAAATCCTATTCTAGGAAATGGCAATCTTGCCAAGCTAATGCTGACATCCTATCCTCCTTGACTCTTGTTTTCCCCCTCCCTTCTCTTGCTCATTGTGTATTCACTAGCTGTCCTCCTCCCAGAGTCTTCAGACACTCCCACTGAGGTGTACAGGGAGTGCAGAATTATTAGGCAAGTTGTATTTTTGAGGAATAATTTTATTATTGAACAACAACCATGTTCTCAATGAACCCAAAAAACGTAATATCAAAGCTGAATATTTTTGAAAGTAGTTTTTAGTTTGTTTTTAGTTTTAGCTATTTTAGGGGGATATCTGTGTGTGCAGGTGACTATTACTGTGCATAATTATTAGGCAACTCAACAAAAAACAAATATATTATTTATTTTTACCAGTATAACCAATATAACATCTCATCATTCACAAATATACATTTCTGGCATTCAAAAACAAAATAAAAACAAATCAGTGACCAATATAGCCACCTTTCTTTGCAAGGACACTCAAAAGCCTGCCATCCATGGATTCTGTCAGTGTTTTGATCTGTTCACCATCAACATTGCGTGCAGCAGCAACCACAGCCTCCCAGACACTGTTCAGAGAGGTGTACTGTTTTCCCTCCTTGTAAATCTCACATTTTATGATGGACCACAGGTTCTCAATATGGTTCAGATCAGGTGAACAAGGAGGCCATGTCATTAGTTTTTCTTCTTTTATGCCCTTTCTTGCCAGCCACGCTGTGGAGTACTTGGACGCGTGTGATGGAGCATTGTCCTGCATGAAAATCATGTTTTTCTTGAAGGATGCAGACTTCTTCCTGTACCACTGCTTGAAGAAGGTGTCTTCCAGAAACTGGCAGTAGGACTGGGAGTTGAGCTTGACTCCATCCTCAACCTGAAAAGGCCCCACAAGCTCATCTTTGATGATACCAGCCCAAACCAGTACTCCACCTCCACCTTGCTGGCGTCTGAGTCGGACTGGAGCTCTCTGCCCTTTACCAATCCAGCCATGGGCCCATCCATCTGGCCCATCAAGACTCACTCTCATTTCATCAGTCCATAAAACCTTAGAAAAATCAGTCTTGAGATATTTCTTGGCCCAGTCTTGACGCTTCAGCTTGTGTGTCTTGTTCAGTGGTGGTTGTCTTTCAGCCTTTCTTACCTTGGCCATGTCTCTGAGTATTGCACACCTTTTGCTTTTGGGCACTCCAGTGATGTTGCAGCTCTGAAATATGGCCAAACTGGTCAGGGTCGGTTCAAGTAACAATTGGGCCCTAGGGCAAAATTAGCCTGGGGGCCCCCCAACAGACATCCCCCGAACCAAAAAGCATGATTAGAGGCCCTTTGTTGCAGCCATATTTCCCTCCTGGGCCCCTGAGCTGGCTACTGACCCTCCCCTAATCACCTCCCAACTTAACAGACTCTGCAGAGCCCCTGGGGAGCAACAGTTAAGATGGGGAGGGACAACTTGGGGGCCCCTACTGGCTCTGGGGCCCTGGGGCAATTGCCCATTTTTTCCTATGGTAGCTCTGGCCCTGAAACTGGTGGCAAGAGGCATCTTGGCAGCTGCACGCTTGACTTTTCTCAGTTCATGGGCAGTTATTTTGCGCCTTGGTTTTTCCACATGCTTCTTGCGACCCTGTTGACTATTTTGAATGAAACGCTTGATTGTTCGATGATCACACTTCAGAAGCTTTGCAATTTTAAGAGTGCTGCATCCCTTTGCAAGATATCTCACTATTTTTGACTTTTCTGAGCCTGTCAAGTCCCTCTTTTGACCCATTTTGCCAAAGGAAAGGAAGTTGCCTAATAATTATGCACACCTGATATAGGGTGTTGATGTCATTAGACCACACCCCTTCTCATTACAGAGATGCACATCACCTAATATGCTTAATTGGTAGTAGGCTTTCGAGCCTATACAGCTTGGAGTAAGACAACCTGCATAAAGAGGATGATGTGGTCAAAATACTCATTTGCCTAATAATTCTGCACTCCCTGTATACTAGGAACTGCACTGTCTTTTTTTTTTTTACACATCCAATCGCTGAGTCACCTCAGCCTTGCTTGTAAACACAAGCTAGGCAGGGAAATAAATGGAAGAGGAGGAATATATTATAGATAAAAAGATAAAAAGAACTCCCAGCATTCAACTGTTTGGCATTGTTTGGCACTAGGGCCAGTGCTCCTAAAGTATGTGATAACTACAAACCATAACAGAAGAAAAAGTTTTGCAAGTTTTGAATGCAAGATTAGCATCTTTATCACTTAATACACTCAGACCAGTTGCTGTTGAAATTTGATTTTTATGGTGACCATAACGCTTTAAACTGCAAGGAATATGGAATGAGTCATTACTGACAATTGCTTGAACATGTTACAAAATACATGCCTTGTTAGTATGCCGATTCTCTGTTTATGAACTACTGATTATTTATTGTTGTTCTTATTATTATTATTTATATAGCGTTATAATCTTTCTCAGCACTGTACTGCACTGAGTATATTGTCTTGTTACATTACGTAACTGTCCCTCAGAGGTGCTCACAATCTAATACTTACCATTGTCATATGTCTATATCATGTAGTGCATGTATCGTAGTATAGGGCCAATTTAGGGGGAAGCCAATTCACTTATCTGTATGTTTTTGGGATGTGGGAGGAAATCGGAATGCACGGAGGAAACACATGCAGACACAGGGGGCCATATGCAATTCACTTTTTCTCCTGAGTTTTCTCCTAGGTGATATTTTTAATCATGTCAATAAAATGCATTTTAAACCACTAGCAAGCTAGAAAATAGTTAAAATAGTTTTGATAGTACCTTTCCACCCAGTTTTTGGTACCTTTTCAATTGCAGAATGTTGAAAAGTTATTCTAAATTAAAGATGGAAAAGTATCTCCGACTCCTAGGAGAAAACTCAGGGGAAAAAGGGATTTGCATATAGCCCAAGGAGAACATACAAACTCCTTGCAGAGCGCTAACCACTATGCCACCATGCTGCCCACTGTGCTGATTAAGAATGTGTATGCTGATCAAGAGCTCTGACTCCACTCTAGAATTGGTTTTTCATGTGACTGATATCTTGCTTTCAGTAAATTCAGAAAATTACATTTCCTGTGTGGGTCATAATTTTGACACTTGATATGTAAAGGAGAGAAAAAGACCCAATATGCAGCACCAAACCGCTCCAATATAATTCAAAAATACAAAATCTTTATTGATGAAAGACAAAACACAATAAAAACAATATAAAAATCACCAAAAGGTGATAGCAGCGGCGTACATAAATAATAGTAATTATGGTGCCAAGTATTCAATAAAAGTATCCTCACACTCAAAATATTACAATAGAAATAGATGCAGTGATTATACGTAAGAGGTAAATAAGAAGACCATCAATGAGGACAAATTATGAGGTCTGTATATAGTGCAACACGAAATGATGATGAACACAATGGTAAAAAGATCGGACTGGGACAGGAGATATTGGCTCCCAGATACAAGTGTGCACCAGACGCTATATCCGCATAGAGGTACCCAAAACAGTGCAGTGAGGAAAAAAGTGAAGAACCAGACTTACGTGTGGGTGAGAGAGGAGGACACCAGAGGACGCTGCCGCCGCCGCCGCCACCTTAATGCACCACGCGGGCTCAACCCGCTTCAGAGAGAGGCCAATTTTGACACTTGGCAGACATTAACCACTTGCCAACCGCCCACAGCCGATGGGCGGCGGCAAGGGCTGGGCCCAAACGACCGCAATACGCCCATCGGCGGCGGCGGGCGTAGTTATGGGGTGTCAACGACAGGATCCGCCCCCCTTGCACAGTAACCCGCTGGCTGTTCGGAAGCGCCGGCGGGTTACTAGCCTTAAGATCGCCGCATGCAAAGCGTATAATACGCTTTGTAATGTATACAGAGCGTATTATACAGACTGCCTCCTGCCCTGGTGGTCCCAGTGATCGAGGGACCACCAGGGCAGGCTGCAGCCCCCCAGGTAAGCACCCAAGCACACCGATCTGCCCCCCTTCCCTCTGATCGCCCACAGCACCCCTCAGACCCCCCCTGCCCAACCCTCAGACCCCTGTTTGCACCCAATCACCCCCCTAATCACCCATCAATCACTCCCTGTCACTATCTGTCAACACTATTTTTTAGATTGGTCCCTAAACTGCCCCTGGGGGCTCCTGATCACCCCCCCCACACACACACACTCTCAGATCCTCCCCAGACCCCCCCCCCCCCCAGACCCCTGTGTACTGTATACATCTACCCTCCCCTTTAATCATCTGTCATTCACCCGTCAATCACCCGTCAATCACCCCTGTCACTGCCACCTATCAGATCAGACACTAACCTGCCTCTTACGGGCATCTGATCACCCTCCCACACCATCAGATCGCCCACAGACCTACCCTCAGATCACCTCCAAAGTGCATTTTTTACATCTGTTCTGCCATCTAATCACCCACTAATCACCCATCAATCACCCATCAATCACCCCCTGTCACCACCTGTCACTGCTACCAATCAGATCAGACCCCAATCTCCCCCTAGGGCACCCAATCACCCGCAAACACCCTCAAAATACATCGCAAAACACATTATACTACTTCTCCTGAGTACGGCTATACAACGTGTGGCACTTTTTTGCAGCCTAACTGCGCTAAGGGGCCCAAAGTCCAATGAGTACCTTTAGGATTTCACAGGTCATTTTGCGACATTTGGTTTCAAGACTACTCCTCACGGTTTAGGGCCCCTAAAATGCCAGAACAGTATAGGAACCCCACAAATGACCCCATTTTAGAAAGAAGACACCCAAAGGTATTACGTTAGGAGTATGGTGAGTTCATAGAAGATTTTATTTTTTGTCACAAGTTAGCGGAAAATTACACTTTGTGAAAAAAAAACCAATAAAAATCAGTTTCTGCTAACTTGTGACAAAAAATAAAATCTTCTATGAACTCACCATACTCCTAACGGAATACCTTTGGGTGTCTTCTTTCTAAAATGGGGTCATTTGTGGGGTTCCTATACTGCCCTGGCATTTTAGGGGCCCTAAACCGTGAGGAGTAGTCTTGAAACCAAATGTCGCAAAATGACCTGTGAAATCCTAAAGGTACTCATTGTACTTTGGGCCCCTTAGCGCAGTTAGGGAGCAAAAAATTGCCACACGTATAGCCGTACTCAGGAGAAGTAGTATAATGTGTTTTGCGATGTATTTTTGCACATACCCATGCTGAGTGGGAGAAATATCTTTGTAAATGACAATTGTGTGTAAAAAAAAAAAAATCAAACAATTGTCATTTACAGAGATATTTCTCCCACCCAGCATGGGTATGTGTAAAAATACACCCCAAAACACATTATACTTCTTCTCCTGAGTACGGCAATACCGCATGTGTGGCACTTTTTTGCAGCCTAACTGCGCTAAGGGACCCAAAGTCCAATGAGCACATTTAGGCTTTACAGGGGTGCTTACAATTAGGCACCCCCAAAATGCCAGGACAGTAAACACACCCCACAAATGACCCCATTTTAGAAAGTAGACACTTCAAGGTATTCAGAGAGGAGCATAGTGAGTCTGTGGCAGATTTCATTTTTTTTTGTCGCAAGTTAGCAGAAATGGAAACCTTTTTTTTTGTCACAAAGTGTCATTTTCCGCTAACTTGTGACAAAAAATAAAATCTTCTATGAACTCACTATGCCTCTCAGTGAATACTTTGGGATGTCTTCTTTCCAAAATGGGGTCATTTGGGGGTATTTATACTATCCTGGAATTTTAGCACCTCATGAAACATGACAGGTGCTCAGAAAAGTCAGAGATGCTTCAAAATGGGAAAATTCACTTTTGGCACCATAGTTTGTAAACGCTATAACTTTTACCCAAATCAATAAATATACACTGAATGTTTTTTTTTTTTTATTAAAGACATGTAGCACAATAAATTTGGAAAAAATGTATACAGAAATTTTACTTTATTTGAAAAATGTCAGCACAGAAAGTAAAAAAAAAACATTTTTTTGCCAAAATTCATATCTTTTTTGATGGATATAATAAAAACTAAAATTTGCAGCAGCAATCAAATAGCACCAAAAGAAAGCTGTATTAGTGACAAGAAAAGGAGGTAAAATTCATTTAGATAGTAGATTGTATGACCGAGCAATAAACCGTGAAAGCTGCAGTGGTCTGAATGGAGAAAAAGGCTCTGATCCTTAAAGCGGATCCGAGATGAAAAACTAAATATAACAAGTGACTTGTCTATATATATCTTATCTAAAGTTTAGATAGTTTACACAGCAAATCTATCTTCAAACAGCTTCAACAGTATATTAATATTTTTTCCTGTGATTCAATGGGAGCAGACATGTTTTCTGCTTGTCACTATTACACAATTACACACACAGGCAAGCTTATCTGTATCTAGGCATGCTAATCTGCATATTCTGTGAAAACTCCACTCTTATCTCCTCCATTACACAGGCAACTGATCTGTATCTGCACTGCAGCTCTCAGATTGTGAAAACTCTGCCTCTGAAATCTATAGCTAGTAACACCTTTTTCACCTGCCCAGACTGAAATCCCACAATCCTTTGCAAGCGCCAAGGCACTCTGGAGAAGCTGTGGGTGTGGTTTGTTTAGTTTATAGGAAATTAGGGTATTAAAACAAAACAAAACAAGTATTTGGCTTGAGGAATGCCCTATAAACTATATGTAAGGAACACAATTATGCAAGGAGTAAAAGTTCATCTCGGATCCACTTTAAGGGGCGAAAAGACTGTGGTCCTTAAGTGGTTAAATGATTATTACTCACTCTTAGAAAAGCTTAGAGGCAAAGTGTTGACACAGCAAGGTCAAACAGTCTACCAGCACTGTTGTTAAAGAGACACTGAAGCGAAAAAAAAATGATGATATTATGATTTGTATGTGTAGCACAGCTAAGAAATAAAACATTAAGATCAGATACATCAGTGTAATTGTTTCCAGTACAGGAAGAGTTGAGAAACTCCAGTTGTTATCTCTATGCAAACAAGCCATTAAGCTCTCCGACTAAGTTAGTTGTGGAGAGGGCTGTTATCTGACTTTTATTATCTCAACTGTTCCTGGACTATTTACTTTTCCTCTGCTAGAGGAGAGGTCATTACTTCACAGACTGCTCTGAAAGACTCATTTTGAATGCTGAGTGTTTTGTAATCTGCACATATTATAGAATGATGCAATGTTAGAAAAAACACTATATACCTGAAAATAAAAGTATGAGAATATTTTCTTTGCTGCTAATCTTCTAATTATTCATAGTACACAACCAATTCACTATATCCTATTTTTTTTTCCGCTTCAGTGTCTCTTTAAGTCTGACATCCATTCACTATTGAAGTTGAAAATAATAAAAGTCATTATTGTTGAGATGTTATGTGTGGAACATTTCTGAGAGGATAACTCATGAACTCACCTATTACTTTTGCTTGGAAACGTGTTCATGGATATGGGTATAACCTTCTTGGGTGGGACCGCATGCAAGTCTCGTGCCACAAAGATTTAGCACAACCCCTTTATGCTAACAAGTATCCGTGCTCCACAAAAACGAATAATTTTCTAAATTATATATTTGCACAAATATGGAAGGTGTTGTAAAGAGTGCAGTGCAGCTCTGCACTTGGCAGGGGGAATAAGGGACTACCTCGGTTTGTACAGTGGCAATGATATAAAAGATTCTCACCTGCTTCCTGCAGAACTCTTGATCCTCTGTGATGTGCTCCCAGATGTTGTGGGTGAAGCAACATAAGCATGTACTATACAAGAGACGGTGACCAGCACTGTCACATAATTGATTTCTTAAGGTCATCACATGCATAACACTCAGCGCATAGCAAGTTCGGAGTCCAGGTATTAGGAGGTAGAGGTAGGGAGTGATGCAGGATGGACACAACAGCCAAATGTGGGGCATCCGGACAAGCACATGACCATGACCAAGCACTATGCATGTGATGACCTCAATAAATCCATTAGGCGACAGTGCTCACTCTCCCTCTTCTATATACTACAAATACAGAAGGTATGTGAAAGACGCGTATAAATATTAAAGTGTACCCGATGCGATATGTGACATGATGATATAAACATGTCTATGTACAATACAAAGGTAGAAGAGATCAGCAGCACCACGTAGATGTATTCAAGCTCTTTATTGCATAAAGATAACGCCCAGGGATAGATCAGTGCTGCTGATCTCTTCTACCTATGCTTTGGGAGCTGCTGGACTACAGCGCCATATCAGCTTAGCACACGGATACCCTCACCAGGGTGCCTATCGACTGTGGTGTAATATGTACAATACAAAACATATTAATAAACAGGCTGTTTTATTTTGTTTTATTTATTTTTTTTGCTGCCTGAAAAAGTTAATTTCTGGGCATGGACGTGACAGCTTCTGTCTTGTCAGGAATATAGTAAGCATCACTGATAAGCAAATTACAGCCATAAAAGTTTTTCTGGCAGAATGCATCTTCTGAGCTCAGGGCAAAGAGATAAAAAGGTCAATGGTTAATGTATTTTAAGTCTGGGACACATAATAGGCTGTCACTGATTAGAGACAGTAAAACATTCAACCTACATTGTAATTGTTTAAAGGACCTCTGTCGCGAAAATCTTGAAATTTAAAATACATGTAAACTTATACAATTAAGAATTACGTTTCTTCCAGAGTAAAATGAGCCATACATTTATTTTCTCCTATGTTGCGGTCACCTACAGTAGGTAGTAGAAATCTGACAGAACAGACAGGTTTTGGACTATTCCATCACCTCATGGGGGGTTTACAGGGATTTTTTTATTTTCAAAATGCACTTAGTTAATGGCAGTTGCTCCATCCAACTGCCAAAAAAGGTACGGTGAGCAGGGAGGCTGGTCAGCATTTTTGTATAAATCTTTTTCAGGGAGTGTCTTTATAAAAAAATAAACGCCTTGCTGAGAATCCCCTATGGAGAGATGGACTAGCCCAAAACCTGTTGGTAATGTCAGATTTCTATTACGGTACATACTGTAAGTGAAAGCAAAGTAGGAGAGAAGTAATGTATGGCTCATTTTACTCTGGAAGAAACATACTTCTTATTTGTATGTGTTCCTCTTTAAACAGTCCTGTTTAAATATAAAAGAAAACCATGGAATACTTTAAAAAAAAAGTCAGTGTTAGGAGTAGGAGGATAAATATAATTGTTTATCTCATCAGTTTATTTTCACCCTGGGTTCACTTTAAGGGCCTGAGAGTAAGATCTGGGGTCAATGCCAGGTTCTCTGACATGGACACAGATCTGGAGGAAGTGTAATTAAGAAAACATGTAACATAAAGCTCAGATAAAACTTAACGCCGGTAAGAAAAACTTTATGAATCTCTCCTTATCCTCTGTTCCCAGGATTGTTCTGAAAAATACACAAGGGTGTACCTTTGGTGTAACTGTCAAAAATGCAGCAAACATACTTATAATTAACAGGGAATTTGAATCCAGTGTGGAAATACACCGATGGACCTCCCTCTATCGCAGTGAACAAGCGCCAGCGGCGCAAAACAGTCCCTGTGGAGGACCAAAGAACCGGCGCCTACTTAGTTGCTAGTTACATCGCCTGACCAGCTGACTGAATTTCTGTTTTTATCCACCAATGATTATGAATACCAATAAATCTTGAAGTGCAGAGCCAGTCTTGCCTCCTCTCTCCTACACTAGATACACATGTCTGTGTGGCTTGAGCATGCCTTGCATGAACATTCTGTATCTCCACAGTCTTAGGCCTCGTTCACATCATTAGCGCAGATGGCTGTGCGATTGGAACGCAACGCGTCCGATCGCACGCCATCTGCGCTCCTATGCGCTGCGCTGCAGATCCCATTCATTACAATGAATGGGATCTGCGCTGCGATTCCCAAAAATGCGTGCAGCACGCGATAGCGCAATCGCGCTGCCATGCAGCGCATATGATGGGAACGGTAGAAGGGCTGTCTATGCCCTTCTACCGTTCTTGCGTGTCGCACACTATACGCGCTGCCAAAATGCGCACGGCAGCGCGTATAGTCTGAACGAGGCCTTAGCCATTTATACAGGCCAGTCCAGTCCTGCACCGCAGAACCCCTTGAGTGCTGCAATTACTTCCTACTCCTCCTACCCCACATACAAAACATTATTTGTTGGTGACTCGACGCTTTTGTTCAAAACACAGAATGCATTATTACTAATTATTTTACGAGCTGTGAAAACGAATGTTGCAGTAAATTGGCTGGAAGAACATAAACCACTGGGCACCTTTGTGAACAGAATGGAATATATCAGAGACATGAAAAGTCATTGGCATCAGTGGAAAAATAAAAGCTATGAAAATGAGCTAATATGGCTACCAGGGAATGAATACTGCAATGGACTGCTGGAACGGTTCATCTTCAAACTATGAGGGTTATCTGGAAGTTAACAGCTATTTTCATTTAATCAATTAAGGAAACATTTTATCTTAGATACACAGGCCCATATCCTATTAAGTTTTCTCCTGAATTTTCTCCAAGAAGTTTTCAACCTTACCAATAAAATACCTTTAAAGCTCTAAGCATGCAAAAAAAATAAAAATACTCAAAATAGGTTTGATATTGCTTTTTTACCTACTTTTTAGTACTTTTTCAATTATTACATTATTAAAAGTTGTATAAGGGCCACTGTATTTTCTGCTTAATTCACCACATAATCAACTCTTTTATTTAAAGGGACTCTGAGCAGTGCAAAAACTATGGAAAGATGCATATTACTTTAAAGCTCTCTTTCTCCTCTTTCCAATGATATATAAACTGCCGCCCTACGCCTTTTAGTTTTCGCTATTTTCGCGATTGAAATTGCAGCGGCCTCGATTTCGATCGCGAAAATAGAGAAAACTAAAAGGCGTAGGGAAACGATTTAGGTGTCTTCAGAAATAGGAGAAAGAGAGCTTTAAAATGATATCCATCTTTCCATAGTTATCTTTCAACACCAAAACAAACGAGCAGACATCATTAAATGATTAGTATATCTCTAATTGCCATAATAGGCTAATTCGGGGGAAATGGGTCACCGACCCAAACAATTACACTACAAAATGCAAGAAAACTAGAAATCCCCCTTGTATATATGTATTGAAACACGCAAATGAGCAAAATGCAAACAGGATGTCAAAAAAATGCAAAAGATTCTTTATTGTGAGCCAACTACAGAATTAAAAAACAATAATTTAAAAACAAGGTAGCCAGACCTGGGCCATGAGCCCCTAAGTAATAAGATAATGGAAGTGAGCTCCACAGGTAATAATCATATATTAAAAGTGGTTTACTCTGGAGTTTCTGTGAAATAAATAAACCAGTACCACAAGAAATGATTATATAAACAATGGTGGGACTGTGTCACAGAAAACCCCCAGAGGACCACAAACAAATGCATAAGATGGTAAAAATCCTCAATAACAAACTGCTACTATAAATTTGATAGGTGCAAGTGCAGATACAAAGATACAAAAAATGTAAACTTAACAAAATATAACCATCTAATGAAGATGAATGGTATAGAGGTAAAGTGAATAGGACTAGAGGTAGATCGATGAATAGGTACAAACAGTTGATGGGAGAAGAAAGGGATTATCTCCCTTAAGGTGCAGCAGTGATAAGGTGCATAAAGGAAGGTAGCAGTGAGAAGAGAGAATAGTAATGCAAAGCTCACCTAAGTATTAAATAATAGGTCACAGGACTGGCTAAGCGGGCGCTGCCTACGCCGTCCGACTAGTTCCGCCGAAGCTGCAAGGGGACATGAGTGTAGCAAGCTGGCGCGGTTTAAATGAGGCCAAAGGACGCGGCCGCGTCACTGGCTTGACCCTACGTGCCGTCTGTCGTCAGCATGGAAGGTCAGCCAAGCGTAGGATGGGATGCATAAGTTAATGTGAGACGCATGAAGAATAAAGAGATTTGCCATCTAGTGGACAAAAGAGGTAAGACATGCAAAAACACATTGAGAAAATAATGAGACTTGTCATGAAAGCCTGGCCGCCATCTAGTGGACAAAAAAGAGAATACTCATAACAACAATAAGAACTTCTACATGACTAGAGACATCCTGAGAACAACCACAATTGGAAACTATTCCAATTGTGCAGATGTTAAGTAAAATTATTAGGCATCTATGTGCATATCCAATGAAGTGTCCAAAGCAAAGAGACATATGGGCAATCCACTTCAGATAGATATATTATTATTACCTGTGGAGCTCACTTCCATTATCTTATTACTTAGGGGCTCATGGCCCAGGTCTGGCTACCTTGTTTTTAAATTATTGTTTTTTAATTCTGTAGTTGGCTCACAATAAAGAATCTTTTGCATTTTTTTGACATCCTGTTTGCATTTTGCTCATTTGCGTGTTTCAATACATATATACAAGGGGGATTTCTAGTTTTCTTGCATTTTGTAGCATCTTTCCATAGTTACATTGTATTACACAGGGCGACTTTTTCCTAAAGTCAGCAGCTCCATTCTGCTAAATGCAGCTGCTGACTTTGAGAAAAAGTCGCCCTGTGTAATACAATGTAACTATGGAAAGATGGATATCACTTTAAAGCTCTCTTTCTCCTTTTTCTGACGACACCTAAATCGTCGCCCTATGCCTTCTAGTTTTCTCTATTTTCGCGATCGAAATCGCGGCTGCAGCAATTTCAATTGCGAAAAAAGCGAAAACTAAAAGCCGTAGGGCGGCGGTTTATATATCATTGGAAAGAGGAGAAAGAGAGCTTTAAAATGATATGCATCTTTCCACAGTTTCTGCACTGCTCGGAGTCCCTTTAAGCATTTGTCATATCTTTTTACAAGGTTTTTAATTTGTTTGTTGTACTAGTATCACATTTGATACTTATGAGTTGAAGTGATTAAAAAGGAGTGGCTCATATTAATGCTGCTGAACAACTATTACTTATTACAGTTCAAATAATTTGTGTAAGCTAAGTACAGTGGCATGCAAAAGTTTGTAATTCGTCATGATTTTCCTGTATAAATCGTTGGTTGTTATGATAAAAAATATCAGTTAAATATATCATATAGTAGACCCACCCAGTGATATTTGAGAAGTGAAATTAAGTTTATTGGATTTACAGAAAGTATGCAATATTTGTTTAAACAAAATAAGGCAGGTGCATAAATTTGGGCACCACAAAAAAATGAAATCAATATTTAGTAGATCCTCCTTTTGCAGAAATTACAGACTCTGAACGCTTACTGTAGGTTCCAATGAGAGTCTGGATTCTGGTTGAAGGTATTTTGGACCATTCCTGTTTACAAAACATCTCTAGTTCATTCAGGTTTGATGGCTTTTCGAGCTTGGAAATCTCTCTTTAACTCACACCACAGATTTTCAACAATATTGAGGTCTGGGGACTGAGATAGCCATTCCAGAACGTTGTACTTGTTCCTCTGCATGAATGCCATAGTGGATTTTTAGCAGTGTTTAGAGTTGTTGTCTTGTTAAAGGATCCAGCCCCGGTGCAGATTCAGCTTTGTCACTGATTCCTGGACATTGGTCTCCAGAATCTGCTGATACTGAGTAGAATCTATGCGTCCCTCAACTTTGACAAGATTCCCAGTCCCTGCACTGGACACAGAGCCCCACAGCATGATGGAACCACCACTATATTTTACTGTAGGTAGCAGATATTTTTCTTGTGTTCTTTTTCCTCCATGCATAACGCCCCTTGTTATGCCCAAATAACTCATCAGTCCACAGCACCTTATTCCAAAATGAAGCTGACTTGTCCAAATGAGCTTTAGCATACTTCAAGCGGCTCTGTTTGTGCAGTGGGCTTCCTCTGCATCACTCTTGCGTACACCTCCTTGTGTAAAGTGTGAAGAATGGATGAATGATGCACAGTGACTCCTTCTGCAGAAAGATGATGTTGTAGGTCTTTGGTGCTGGTCTGTGGGTTGACTCTGACTGTTCTCACCATTTGTCGCTTCTGTCTATCCGATATTTTTCTTGGTCTGCCACTTGGAGCCTTAACTTGAGCTGAGCCTGTGGTCTTCCATTTCCTCAATATGTTCCTAACTGTGGAAACAGACAGCTGACATATCTGAGACAGCTATCTTTATGCTTTGCCTAAACCATGATGGTGAACAATCTTTGTCTTCAGGTCATTTGAGAGATGTTTTGAGACTCCCATGTTGCTACTCTTCAGAGAAAATGAAAAGAGGAGGGAAACTTACAATTGACCACTTAAATACTCTCTCATAATTAGATTAACCTGTGTATGTAGGTCGGGGGTCACTGAGCTTACAAAGCCATTATGAGTTCCAGTAATTAGTTCTAAAAGTTTTGGAATCAAAATGACAACAGTGCCCAAATGTATGCACCTGCCTAATTTTTTTTGAACAGTTATTGCGCACTTTCTGTTAATCCAAGAAACGTTATTACACTTCTCAAATATCACTGTGTGTGTCTCCTATATGATATATTTAACTGACATTTTTTATCATAACAACCAACGATTTATACAGGAGGAAAATCAAGACAGTTAACAAGGTTGCCCAAACTTTTGCATCCCACTGTATATGAAACATATGCTCAGAACCAAGGATATTGATATGTGATGCTTGAGCATTGGTGATTAATAAACTTTTTTTTTAAAACTCTCTGTCAGGCCTGGTGCACACCAGAGGAGTTTTTCTGAGCGTTTTAAGTTTTTAAATCTGCTGCTAATGTTATCCTATGTGTCTGTGCACACTGGAGCAATGAGGTTTTGTAAAAAAAAAACCCGTAGCATTACATTAGGAAGAGCTTTTGAAACCTCTAGCGTTTGGGCGCTAGAGGTTTCAAAAGCTCTTCCCAATGTAATGCTATGGGGTTTTTTACAAAACCTCATTGCTCCAGTGTGCACAGACACATAGGATAACATTAGCAGCAGATTTAAAAACTTAAAACGCTCAGAAAAACTCCTCTGGTGTGCACCAGGCCTATTTTGTAATGCTGTATGGGAATTGCATGCAAATCGCATAAAACATTTTTCTATAGAGCTGCAAAAACGCATGCAACTGCATAATGCAAACACATGAAAAAGCCCCAATCCAAAAACTGAAACGCTGAAAAATATGCAGAGACACACATGGCAAAAAAATTGTGGCCTTCTACACAGACAAGTGTGCTCCTAACCTCAGTGCCATGCACAGCAACGTCATTTCTTAGATCAATAGAAAAAAGCGCAACATATTAAATGACAAAAACATTTATTGGCATTATACCCAAAACTAAAAGAGAACAAAAAAAATATTATTGATAAATATACAGTATATTTATATGTACACATATATATATGCATAACAGGATCCAACAGAAATTCAGTTGAATTGTTCTCACCACTCCTCAACGGCCAGCTAATACACTGGAGGATTCCAGCAAGCACATAAAGGTACTTGTGTCTTCTTGCTGCTCACCGTGTCAGCATGGTCAGAACACTGCAGGCTGGATAAACATCCTTCAAAGAGAACTGTATGTTTGAGCCAGAACACGGGAACTGGTGTATAGCTGTGTTATAAGACACCGTCATTGCTTTCTGTATTTGTGAAGCTTATTTCAATAGATTATAAATGCAGCATATTACAGCAGGCGTTGAGCAGCATAGCTGTTATTTCGCACATCATAGCCCTACCAACTACTATTAAAGGTCCGTTATTATCACTTTGCAATTATGCATGATGATATATACAGTATATAAACATATATATATCAACAACAGGTCTGTCATTATCACTCTATCTATCTATCTATCTATCTATCTATCTATCTATCTATCTATCTATCTATCTATCTATCTATCTATCCATCCATCCATCCATCCATCCATCCATCCATCCCTCTCTCTCTCTCTCTCTCTCACGCCTCTCGGAAGCAGGAAATTTGGGCGCATGAGGCAGGTGGACAAAAAGGGCGCCGCCATTCACTCCCATAATAAATATCGTTTAAATCGGCGCCCAACAGGAAAAAAGGGCGCCGGAGAAAAATAACGTTTTAAAAGCGGCGCCCGGAGACTTTTAATGTTTTATAACTGTTTCTCATGATTACACATTATTTAATGATTTATAATTTTTAAAACATTATTTTTAAACAAAAAACAGTACAATATTTTTTAAAACATTACTTTTAAACGAAAAACCGTACAATTTTTTTTTTTTTTTGCATTTTTAAACGAAAAACCGCACCATATTTTTTTAAAACGTTATTAATGCTTATCACAGGGGGGTCTTAGGGTTAGGCACCAACAGGGGGGTCTTAGGGTTAGGCACCAACAGGGGGGTCTTAGGGTTAGGCACCAACAGGGGGTTCTTAGGGTTAGGCACCAACAGGGGGGTCTTAGGTTTAGGCACCAACAGGGGGGTCTTAGGGTTAGGCACCAACAGGGGGGTCTTAGGGTTAGGCACCAACAGGGGGGTCTAGGGGTTAGGGATAGGTACAGGGAGGGTTCTGTGTGAGAGTAGGGTTAGGTATAGCTTTAGTAAAATTCTTATTAATGTTTTATAAAACGTTATTATAAATTTCAATTTTTAAACAGGGAAGATTAACGTTTTTAAAATTGCCAATTTTATACACATTATTTAATGATTTATAACTTTATAAAACATTATTTTTAAACGAAATATAACACAATTTTTTTTAAACGTTATTCATGATTATCTTTTAAAACCCTGCGCCCTGTTTTCCCGGCGCCCTTTTTTAACGTACGCCTCTCTCTCTCTCTCTCTCTCTCTCTCTCTATCTATCTATCTATTTATCTACAGTATCTATCTATATACATCTCAACATGCATAATTGCAAAGTGATAATGACAGACCTTTAATAGTAGTTAGTAAGTTAGTAAGGCTATGATGTGCTTTGCATCACCTGACAATTTACTCTGCTTAAATAAATGTTCTCACATGACATGCTGCAGCTCAACACAATAGCACATTGGCTGGCTGTGAGTCTGTGACAAACAAACTGCTCACCCTCAGCCACTCCATTCCTCCTCAGGAAGGTACACACAGTAAAAAAATGCTGCCCCTGAAATCTCTGCGCCTGATGCAAATGTTTCACCTTGCTTCATGAGAGAACTGTAATGGAACGCGGAAAAGCCGCCGCGTGTATTGACAGCAAGGCAGCTGATTCCGCGTCCAGTGCGGCGGTTTGCACGCAGCAGCATGCGGCTGGTGTGGCTGGGTCTGTTAGTTCACACAGATTGAGAAATACGCGCGCGCGCGCTGAGAGGCAGAACCTTTATGACAGCCGAGGAGGGATCAGCTGACCTCAGAGCAAGTGACTATTGGTCAATCACTGATGGGTGGCGCCGGAGAGCGCTGCTCTATATATAGTCACTGCTGGTCAGTCTCAGGTTGTCTGCCGTTGCGAACACTTACGTGGAAGCACTCAGACCTTAGTCAGATCCTACAGTGTGTTAGAACCAGGAGGACCTGGGAATTCACACTGAGCCAGATTACTTCTGTGTATCATTGTGTTATACTTCAGACTAGTTCCAGGGTGTCGAGACCACGGACCTCACACCCAAGATTAGGGACTTTGTGTTATCATTGTGTTATACTTAAGACTAGTTCCAGGGTGTCGAGACCACGGACCTCACACCTAAGATTAGGGACTTTGTGTTATCATTCTGTTATACTTCAGACTAGTTCCAGGGTGTCGAGACCACGGACCTCACACCCAAGATTAGGGACTTTGTGTTATCATTCTGTTATACTTCAGACTAGTTCCAGGGTGTCGAGACCACGGACCTCACACCCAAGATTAGGGATTTTGTGTTATCATTCTGTTATACTTCAGACTAGTTCCAGGGTGTCGAGACCACGGACCTCACACCCAAGACTAGGGATACTGTGTACCATCATATTATACTCCAGACTAGTTCCAGGGTGTAGAGACCACGGACCTCACACCCAAGACTAGGCATTGTTTGATATCTGTTATGACCTACTGCTTTTCTGACTATCCCTCTGCTTTCTGATTCGGTACCTACGCATATCTGATTATCTGTTGCCAACCCTGCCTGCCTTTGGATACCGCATCAGCCTTCCGTGTCTGTACCTTGTCTGTCCGTGTGTTGCCTACCTGGCTTGCCCGACCTTGAGAGCTATCTCTCTCCTTAAGAGATAGTCTCCAGACCTGCTAGTGACATCCACCTTCAGGTGTCACTCACTCACAGGTCCTTCCTACTTTCAGCCTGGGACTCCACCCCTTTGGAGGTCTCAGGCTGCTGGAAGGTTTTTGCACTTCTCAGAAGGCAGTATCGCCCAATTAAGTTTCTTGAATTTACAGAAAGTGTGCAATAATTGTTTAAATAAAATAAGGCAGGTGCATAAATTTGGACACCACAAAAAAGAAATGAAATCAATATTTAGTAGATCCTCCTTTTGCAGAAATTACAGCCTCTAAACGTTTCCTGTAGGTTCCAATGAGAGTCTGGATTCTGGTTGAAGGTATTTTGGACTATTCTCTTTACAAAACATTTCTAGTTCATACGGGTTTGAGGGCTTCTGAGCATGCCTCAGTGGATTTTAAGCAGTGTTTAGGGTTGTTGTCTTGTTGAAAGATCCAGCCCCGGCGCAGCTTCAGCTTTGTCATTGATTCTTGGACATTGGTCTCCAGAATCTGCTGATACTGAGTGGAATCCATGCGTCCCTCAACTTTGACAAGATTCCCAGTCCCTGCACTGGCCACACAGCCCCACAGCATGATCGAATCACCACCATATTTTACTGTAGGTAGCAGGTGTTTTTCTTGGAATGCTGTGTTCTTTTTCCTCCATGCATAACACCCCTTGTTATGCCCAAATAACTCAATTTTAGTTTCATCAGTCCACAGCACCTTATTCCAAAATAAAGCTGCCTTTTCCAAATGTGCTTTCGCATACCTCAAGCTGCTCTGTTTGTGTTGTGGGCAGAGAAAAGGCTTCCTCTGCATCACTCTCGCATACAGCATCTCCTTGTATAAAGTGCGCTGAATGGTTGAACGATGCACAGTGACTCCATCTGCAGCAAAATGATGTTGTAGTAGGTCTTTGGTGCTGGTTTGTGGGTTGACTCTGACTGTTCTTACCATTCATTCCTTCTGTCTTTCCGAGATTTTTCTTGTTCTGCCTCTTCGATCCTTAACTTGAACTAAGCCTGTGGTCTTCCATTTCCTCAATATGTTCCTAACTGTGGAAACAGGCAGCTGAAATCTTTAAGACAGCTTTCTGTATCCTTCCCCTAAACCATAATGGTGAACAATCTTTGTCTTCAGGTCATTTGAGAGTTGTTTTGAGACTCCCATGTTGCTACTCTTCAGAAAAAATTAAAAGAGGATGGAAACTTACAATTGACCCCCTTAAATACTCTTTCTCATAATTGGATTCACCTGTGTATGCGGGTCAGGGGTCACAGAGCTTACCAAGCCAATTTAAGTTCCAATAATTAGTTTTACAGGTTTTGGAATCAATAAAATGACAACAGTGCCCAAATGTATGTACCTGCCTAATTGTATTTAAACAATTATTGTGCTCTTTCTGTAAATCCAATAAACTTCATTTCACTTCTCAAATTTCACTGTGTGTGTCTCCTATATGATACATTTAACTGACATTTCTTATCCTAACAACCAACGATTTATACAGGAAAATCATGATGATTTACAAGGTTGCCCAAACTTTTGCATCCCACTGTATATACAGTATATATATATATATATATATATATATATATATATATATATATATATATATATATTCCCCTGTGAGCCTGCATAACCACGCCCACCTCTAGCACAGTTAAGCATATAAATGAGTGCATTGTACATGTTCAGAGAGTTTATTTGGTAGCTAGTGAAAGGTAAGGTGTTTTTAATTTCCTTTTTTCCCATTTAGTTGACTCTTGGGTTTTTGGTTTAGTTCCCACTAGACTGCTTATAAAAACTGGCATTTTGCATGGTAGAGTAGGACTCACCAGATTGGGGACACTTTGGCGCAGTTGGTGAGCTTAAGCGCGTTAAAGCGTAACCAAGAGCCCCGTCACTGTTTTCCTGTTGTGTGCTGCAGCCCCTCTGTAATTTTATATATATATATATATATATATATATATATATATATATATATATATATATACACACATACACAGTAGCTTGCAAAAGTATTCGGCCCCCTTGAAGATTTCCACATTTTGTCACATTAATACCACAATCTTGAATCAATTTTATTGGAATTCCACATGAAAGACCAACACAAAGTGGTGTACACATGAGAAGTGGAACAAAAATCATACATGATTCCAAACATTTTTTACAAATCAATAACTGCAAAGTGGGGTGTAATTATTCGGCCCCCTTTGATCTGAGTGCAGTCAGTTGCCTATAGAAATTGCCTGATGAGTGCTAATGACTAAATAGAGTGCACCTGTGTGTAATCTAATGTCAGTACAAATACAGCTGCTCTGTGAGGGCCTCAGAGGTTGTCTAAGAGAATATTGGGAGCAACAACACCATGAAGTCCAAAGAACACACAAGACAGGTCAGGGATCAAGTTATTGAGAAATTTAAAGCAGGCTTAGGCTACAAAAAGATTTCCAAAGCCTTGAACATCCCACAGAGTACTGGTAAAGTGATCATTCAGAAATGGAAGGAGTATGGCACAACTGTAAACCTACCAAGACAAGGCCATCCACCTAAACTCCCAGGCCAAACAAGGAGAGCGCTGATCAGAAATGCAGTCAAAAGGCCCATGGTGACTCTGGACGAGCTGCAGAGATCTACAGCTCAGGTGGGAGACTCTGTCCATAGGACAACTATTAGTCATGCACTGTACAAAGTTGGCCTTTATGGAAGAGTGGCAAGGAGAAAGGCATTGTTAACATAAAGCATAAGATGTCACGTCTGCAGTTGTGGGGGACACAGCAACCATGTGGATTAAGGTGCTCTGGTCAGATGAGACCAAAATGGAACTTTTTGGCCAAAATGCAAAACGTTATGTGTGGCGGAAAACTAACACTGCACAACACTCTGAACACACCATCCCCACTGTCAAATATGGTGGTGGCAGCATCATGCTCGGGGGTTGCATCTCTTCAGCAGGGACAGGGAAGCTGGTCAGAATTGATGGGAAGATGGATGGAACCAAATACAGGGCAAACTTGGAAGAAACCCTCTTGGAGACTGCAAAAGACTTGAGACTGGGGTGGAGGTTCACCTTCCAGCAGGACAATGATCCTAAACATAAAGCCAGGGCAACAATGGAATGGTTTAAAACAAAACATATCTGTGTGTTAGAATGGCCCATTCAAAGTCCAGATCTAAATCCAATCGATAATCTGTGAGAAGAGCTGAAAACTGCTGCTCAAAAACGCTTTCCATCTAATCTGACTGAGCTGGAGCTATTTTGCAAAGAAGAAAGGGCAAGAATTTCAGTCTCTAGATGTGCAAAGCTGGTAGAGACATACCCTAAAAGACTGGCAGCTGTAATTGCAGCAAAAGGTGGTTCTACTAAGTATTGACTCAGGGGGGCGAATAATTACGCACACCCCACTTTGCAGTTATTGATTTGTAAAAAATGTTTGGAATCATGTACGGTTTTCGTTTCACTTCTCCTGTGTATACCCCTTTGTATTGGTCTTTCATGTGGAATTCCAATAAAATTGATGCATGTTTGTGGCAGTAATGTGACAAGATGTGGAAAACTTCAAGGGGGCCGAATACTTTTGCAACCCACTATATATATATACACACACACACTGTGCTTTTCTGTGCTTCGTGGTACTTGCCTTTTTGTGTGCGTTACTTGCCTGTTTTTAAGTATTTAATTAATTATGCACACCTGATATAGGGTGTTGATGTCATTAGACCCCTTCTCATTACAGAGATGCACATCACCTAATATGCTTAATTGGTAGTAGGCTTTAAACCTATACAGCTTGGAGTAAGACAACATGCATAAAGAGGATGATGTGGTCAAAATACTCATTTGCTTAATAATTCTGCACTCCCTGTATATATATATATATATATATATATATATATATATATATATATATATATATATATATATATATATATAATAAAAGTGGAGATAATATATATCCACTTTTATTTCTAGATTTCTACATTTTCAAAATGGTCCCTTTGCACAGGTTGTACTTGTTACACAAGTCTGGAATCTTCACTACTCTTTTTGCAGAAGATAACAGCACAGATAGCAAACATCTCCTCTTTCAGCATAAATAATTTGTTGCAAAAAGCAGGAAACCTTGAATTGTATTGTCTACATTTTTCTTGCACTAACTTGGTAATAAATGACAGATGATTTCATTTTCTGAGTTGGACAATGTCTGTTAAGGCTAATACATAGTCCAACATAATGCACAACCAACTGCACAATATGACCAACGACGCAAGTTGTTTAAACAACATGTATGTACTTACATGTCAACCAACTAAACAACCAACTCACTTAAATAATATGCACGCAAGCTGCACAATATGTCTGCATTCAAAAACAACAAAGCTGTTCAAAATACTTGTGCACATGTTCCAACCTGCATGCTCATTGGGCAAGTTGATCCACCGGTTGGATCTGGCAAACAACCTGTTATCAGTTGGTTGTCTGATTGTTTGCCAGCCATACATACACCAAATTATCTTGCAACAGACCAAGTTTGAAAGATAGGTGGGCAGATTGTTGAGACATGTGTATGAGCCTTTAGGATCACAGTGGAGCAGATGTGCATTTGTGTGTGCTTAAAAAATGAAAGCAAGTTGAAATAATGTTTGTCATTGATACAAGCAATGTGTATGTACTGAAGGGACTGCTTGTTTCTCAACAAAAGCTGAGTTTGCCTTTAAAGAGAACCCGAGGTGGCTTTGTATAACGTTAGTGGGGCACAGAGGCTGGTTGGGCACACTAACACCAGCCTCTGTTGCCCCATGGTGTGTGTCAAAGACCCCCCTGCTTGCCGCTATACCCCCGCAATGCTGGCGACACGCAGCGTGTCGCCAGCACAATGTTTACCCTAGCGCTGTCTGTCAGCGCCGCTCCGCCGCCTCCTCCGCATCGCCGCTACCCGCCCTCGTCCCTTCCCTCACGCTGATTGGAGGGAAGGGACGAGGGCGGGTAGCGGCGATGCGGAGGAGGCGGGGGAGCGGCGCTGACAGACAGCGCTAGAGTAAACATTGTGCTGGCGACGCGCTGCGTGTCGCCAGCACTGCGGGAAGGATAGCGGCGAGCAGGGGGGTCTTTGACACACACCATGGGGCAACAGAGGCTGGTGTTAGTGTGCCCAACCAGCCTCTGTGCCCCACTAACGTTATACAAAGCCACCTCGGGTTCTCTTTAAGGCGAAGATCTTCAGGTTTACCGATGGTCAGAACAGGAAATGAGTGACTCTTTCTCAACAATAACACAAATAGCAAAAGAAACCTGGTACAGGTTATTTAATATGATTGTTATTATAGTCTTGGTCTCCATTGGGGAGAGTCAGTCAATCATTCTATCATGTTACTGGCTACAAGGCTGTTACTGGCTGGAAGTATAAAGAAGTTTATTTAAAGGATACCAGAGCCCAACTACTCTGCTTAAAAAACTTGTGCTGGTGAGAGGGAATCATTCTTCACTTACTGCTACCTCTGGTCGTTTCTGTGTGCCTCCATTCTCCTGGTTAATGCCCCATTGTGTCTGTCGACCCCACCTTCCAGCATTAAAATTCTCCCCATGAACACGCTCCCCGTCTTCCCCACACGTGGCCGCTGTGGAGACATGCAGGCTGGCTGGAAGCCAAAGGAGGCTGGAGGATTTTTTTTTGTATCTACCACAGCATCACAAGCATGTAAGCACGTCTCCACAGCAGAAACTTCTGAGAGCTGTGGAGCGCACACACCAGGACGCCTTCAAGCCTGGAGCGAGCGGGCACGTGTAGGGAAGACGGGAAACGCATTCATTGGGGAGAATTTCAATACTGGACAGTGGGGTTGGCAGACACAATGGGGGCAGAAACTGGTAAAATGGAGACACACACACACAAACTAACAGAGGGAGCAGTAAGTGAACACTTACTCCCTCTCACCAGCACTACAAGTTTGTTTAAGCAGAGTAGTTGGGCTCTGGTATCCTTTAACAATCCTAGGAAGAACATCTTTCTACAAAATGTCTCTAATTCGTATTTATAGGAAATACACTGTTGTTAAAATGACGTCTTTGTGACCTTGGAAAGAATGTCGCTGATATTTTTTTTAATTAAAAACCCTTTGCATTGGGGATTTCTTTAATGGGTAACCTGTGGAACATATTTTGGATATTCATCTGAAATAATATAGTGTTACAAAGTTGCAACGAAGAGCAAACGTGAATAGATCTGCTGTTTGCAAATGTTAAATCTACTGTCACATATATTAGTGACCACCATGGCGGAAACACATTTGGCCCTAACAAATATTCAGCGCTGGTGTAAAACTATATTCTCTGGAGACAGTGGTGTGCTTTAACAATAGCATAAAGGGTGCAAATAGAGGAAACAGAATTTTACATAATGTGGTACTCTAGTCCTCTGAGTGCAGGGCACTAAATAATACAATAGATCAATAACCACATCTGAAAAAAATGGATACCAAACCTTCACCCAAATAGCATCTGTTCACAAAGTGCGAACACTATTCATGAAGTGCCAGTTAAAGTGGACCTACACTACAAGATCATAAAAGCTGCCATTATTGGCCTCTTTTTCAAGAAAGACAGTTCTGTGGTTGTCACAGTAATCTTCTGCATTTAAAGTGCATCTATACATTTAATGGCACTGATGCAGGACCACAAAGTTCACATAAAAATTAGAGTAAAAAATGCCATTAAGTTGTGTTCGATATGTTATGAAAATCAGGGGCATAACTACTAGACTTAATAGGCCCCCCCTGCAAAAATCATAGCATGGGGCCCCCTTGGTCCCTGAACCCCATGAGGGTCATGTGATGGGTAGTTGGCAAATAGCAGCAGAGAGTGTTCTGTTGTGAAGTAGCATCTGGAAGCAGAAAAAAATTACAGCTACACTGTACTCTGCATGGCGGGAGGAGGTGGCAGGGACTTGTTCTGAGCAAACTGGGAGTGTTTTTGCTAATTGGCTGCACTTGCAGTTGGGGAAAGGGAGGAGGAGGGGCTTACAAAGCCTCTGGGCCACCCTGCGATGGCAGTGGTCGCAGGGGTCATTGCTACGCCCATGCTCCTCGCCATGCATAAATCTTACAAATGTCATTTTTTTATGTACTGAATACAAGGCTCTGGCCTACACTGTGCCCTATCATTGGCTGTGCCTTGTCGGCTGTCCTTTCAAATCTTGCCATGCTCACTAGCTTATTGCAGATTTGACCCATGTTTCCCATAATTCCAGTTGACAGCACTTATAAAAACAGATTGTTAATAATTGACAGTATAATATGCATATCTTTGAACTGACCATCAGATGCATACAGTATTTATTTACATTTACATGCTGGTGGTTGCCTGTTGAGCTGTGTTGCTTCTAAACCTGATTGAAATCAATTATCTCCAGCCTTAAAATGACTCAGAGATGAACTATACAAAAAGATTTATACATATCTGGGGCTTCCTCCAGCCGCATCCGCTCGGATCGCTCCCACGCTGCCATCCTCTGCTATCTGCAGCTTCGGGAACTGGGTCCCGTCACTGCCGTCAGTCGGCTCCAGTCTACGTACGAGAAGTGCGCCCTCTACGTATCTCTCCAGCAGCTTCTGGGAGATACGCAAAGAGTGCACTTCTCTTACGTCAGACTGGAGCTGACTGACGGAAGTGCGGGGACCCAGTTCTCATGGCTAAGGACACCAGAGTACGGCGGTGTTGGATCCAAGCAGAGGGGGCTGGAGGAAGCCCCAGGTATGTATAAATCTTTTTATTACATTCAGCTCTGGTACACTTTAAGGGATGTGGCTAAGCATCATATTGGACAAATAGCAGATAATATAGTAAACCTGACAGCTGTTTTGTTTCTTTTCTACAGGGTCTAGGGTAGGTTTCAGATGTCTAAATATAAGGAAGTAAAGGATAAGTTTACATATAATGTATACATTAAAGTATCAATTAACAAAATAAATGGTTATAAAGTGAATCTAAAGGACTGAATATGGACATGCAGTGAGTTCATCCATGGATTTAATTTTTGACTTTATATGGGCTAAGGCTGGGTCCACACTAGACCCGGTTGCAGGACGGACACTGCAGTCCGGATCAGGGGAAGTACCCACCGTACTGCAAACTGATGAAAGTGCATCAGTTTTGCATCAGTTTTGTATCAGTTTCCGTTCAGGTTTTTCCCTGACAGAAAACGTCTCTATCATTAGGAAGGAGTGGGAGGATTTTTTGGGCCAATCATAAAGCTCAGGCTATCCGTTTTCACATCCGTTTTTTGCCTGTGGATCTGGAGATGCGTTTTCTCATTGCTTTCACTACCCCTGCGTGTATCCGTGGTCCTGATCCGTTGCGTGAAAATGCAGCAGGTCCGGACCTTCCATTCAGGTTTTGAAAACGGATCCCCGCAAACGCAGACGGATCCGTTTTTTACTTGGGTGAGGCTGGCTGCTATTTTAAACATTAGTATCCGGGACTCCGTTTTTCATCAGGTTTGAAAAACGCAGCCACGGATACGTTTCCGGACCTAGTGTGGACGCAGCCTTAAACAGTACTAAACCTTTTCTTTTTTGTTCTGCCTCCTAATCCTGGATTGATGCTGACATCAACCCAATACAAACATATTGCTCTTGCCCTCCCCTTCCTTACCATGTGACCTACCTCAGGCTTGCCGCTTCCACCATGTAACACTACCCCTGCACTCTACATTCCTGCATATTGCTTGCACTTGTTTAGAGCCATGACTTCACATTTAGGTCATTTGAAAGATTTTGCAGTTCTTGAAGAACTGTATTCTAATGATGTGTGATTTTTTTTTTCAATGTATGTGGCATACTTGGAAAAAAAACGCCTGCAAAAAGGGTGCAGGGCATTGCCGCTAGTAGATTATAGCTAAAATTAGCGATATTCTACTGCTGTATTCTGATAAAATATTGGTAACATTTACAGATATTTTACTATGGCCAAACCTAAACCTACTCTCACACAGAACCCTCCTTCTTCTGAAGCCTAACCCTAACTCCCCAGGTGGTGTCCATCCCTAAGACCCCCCTGATGGCACCTAACCCTAACTCCCCCGGTGGTGTCCATCCCTAAGACCCCCCTGATGGCACCTAACCCTACCTCCCTCCTAAACCTTAACCCCCACTCTGCCTCAAAGCTGTGATATGCAGCAAAGAAGGTACATTTCAGTGCCTTGAGGTGCCCGATTAGCATCAAACAGGCTAAAGTTCTGTGCCAAGAGGAGAAGCACGGGCGGTGGGGGCTTGCAGAAATGCAAATTGCAGCATTGCATAGCGGGCACAGAGCTATGCAATGCCACAATTTCCATATCAGCAAGCCCCCTCCGAGCTCCCAAATTTAGCTTGTTTGCTGCTAATCAGGCGCCTCCAGGCACTGAAATTCACCTTCTTTGTTGCATATCGACGCCAATTATAAAAACCGTGATTTGCAGTTAAGAAGGTACATTTCGGGGGGCCAAATTTCAATTCTTTGATGCAAATAAATAAATAAATCAGGGCCTTTTTAATAGACTCCTATGGTGGTGCCATTTTTTCCATTAGGGCTCTTTCACATCAGAGCTTGCGTTGGAGAACGCTCAAAGCATACGTTTTGTTGTATGCCTTTTACTGCGTTTTGATATGCGTTGCACTGCAGTGAGTGTGCGTTTTTAATCCGTTTTCAATGCGTTACTGCACATAGAAAAACGCAGGTAATTTTTTTTTCTTTTAGTTGTCAACTTTCTACATTGTTCCTCTGTTGCATTCTGGGACTGATTGCCTGCGTTAACGGATTAAAAACGCGCATAGTGTGCGTTTTACATTGACTAACATTGTAACGCATAAAGCTAGCGTTGGCCAAAAAACTGCGCCTGGGTGCAGTGTAACGCAACGCACAAAAAGGCTGCGTTAGATGTGAAAGCTAAAATGAAAGTCTATGGACTTTCATTTCACCTTGGGTAACGCAAACTTTATCCTTTGCGTTGAAACGCAGAAAATCTGCCCTAATGTGAAAGAGCCCTAAAGCTAGCGTTGGCCAAAAAACTGCGCCTGGGTGCAGTGGAACGCAACGCACAAAAAGGCTGCGTTATATGTGAAAGCTAAAATGAAAGTCTATGGACTTTCATTTCACCTTGGGTAACGCAAACTTTATCCTTTGCGTTGAAACGCAGAAAATCTGCCCTAATGTGAAAGAGCCCTTAGGGTTTCTACATCCTTTTTTCCTGATTCAGTGTATTTGTATGTAGTATCAAGAAATGAACAGGCCTGGAACTTCTGGACTGGCGATTACACAGTGCCTCGGCACCAGGTACAAAACCAGTGAAGCAAATACTTCCTTTTCCACTACATTAACGGTTTTCCTTGGATGGACAACACAAATGTTGGGCATGATTTAAAGAGACTCCGTAACAAAAATTGCATCCTGTTTTTTATCATCCTACAAGTTCCAAAAGCTATTCTAATGTGTTCTGCCTTACTGCAGCACGTTCTACTATCACCATCTCTGTAATAAATCAACTTATCTCTCTCTTGTCAGACTTGTCAGCCTGTGTCTGGAAGGCTGCCAAGGTCTTCAGTGTTGTGGTTCTGTGATGCATCTCCCCCCTCCAGGCCCCTCTCTGCACACTGCCTGTGTATTTAGATTAGGACAGCTTCTCTCTTCTCTCTTATCTTTTACAAGCTGGATAAATCCTCCTCTGAGCTGGCTGGGCTTTCACATACTGAGGAATTACATACAGGCAGAGCTGTCTGCACTCTGCAGGAAGAAACAGCCTGACACTTCAGTGGAAGATAGCTGCAGGGGGAAAGAAACACACAAATGATCTCTTGAGATTCAAAAGGAAGGTTGTATACAGCCTGCTTGTGTATGAATGTATTTTCTATGTGTGGACATACTGTACATCAACCTACTTCCTGTTTTGGTGGCCATTTTGTTTGTTTATAAACAAACTTTTTAAAACTGTTTTTAACCACTTTTAATGCGGCGAGGAGTGGCGAAATTGTGACAGAGGGTAATAGGAGATGTCCCCTAACGCACTGGTATGTTTACTTTTGTGCGATTTTAACAATACAGATTCTCTTTAATAAACATCAACTGCAGTGAAGTGGTGAAGTTGTTTTCATGCAAACATCCTTAGACTAGAACTTCATTTTTCCCCATATTCCTTTACAAATAAACAAATATCTGCTTTAATTCACATCACTGGATTTCAACTTTTCTAACTCACTCACTTGGCAAAAAGACAAATATTTTGAACAGTCCCATTCTAACCTTCATACATAGATACACATTACTTTTACTTCAGTTCATCAAACCTTATCAAAGGGCTTTGTTCATCAATTTCTGTTCATTAATTTACTGAATAAATACTGAATACATTTACTGAATAAATAAATATGAAATCTTCATTGGTATTATCATGGTGATGGATCAGTAAGTGTGCGGTAATATTATAAAAATGTGAGTTCATCAGGCAAAAAGTGGGCATGTTTGCACGCTATTTACCAATCATAATATCTCAAGCACAGAAGGGTCAGTATTCCTGTCGTATGTCTTTAGAAGCCAAAATGGAGGCTTTTCAGACAGTGCTATATTAGCTAAAAGTTATTTCGAGGTGAAGGAGAGTTAGAGAGAGATCCAGGGTCATGCGTGTTAGGAACTTTAGTTCCTGTGTATTGCTAGATGAATACAATGATGTTGAGGTCACCTGCAAGTTCAGATTATCTAAATCAATGATGCTATCATTGTATCAATAAATAGGGGCATATTTAGAACCTACCCTTCTTTAGGAAGTCCGGTCCTCGAGTGGCATGAAAAGCTGTTCAAGTGGTCTTTATTCAGATATATACAAAAAACGATCCACGAGGGATTTTAAAGGAACAGCATCAGTCTTTAATTCTTCATAAATATTATATCATTTGATTGCAGTCCTATAGACATGATATCCAATCCCAACACCAACAATGTCTGACAAGTGTTTAACGGCTCAAAGCCGCTTCCTCAGAGGCAAACAAGTGCGTTCAGTCTGTTAAAAATACATACGAAAAATTGTCAATACACCTACCCTCCATGAGATGCCTGTGTAAAGTAAAATCGGGGTAAATCCCCATCTAATCAGTTATCTTACCAAAGTAGGCCGAACGATCCATAAAGGAATAAACGGGTGGATCACAATCTAGAAAAACATATAAAAATAGGGATCACCCTGATAAGAAACCACAAAAAACACGTTCCATATACAGTAGTAAAGAAGTATACAGACAGACCATTGAAAGTGCCATAAGTAGCAGAGACAGGGCCTATATAAAGTCCAAACTAGCTACACAAATAATAAGTGCCCAAATGAGTGCAGTGTAAACAAATAACCATATACAGATAGTGAAAAGGCCATATAAGCCTCCAACACCAAGACTCCAGACTGGTTCCAATACCCAGAACATCAAAAAGAACAGTGCACACCAATGTATCAGGAAATCAGGCACCCCATATGTACCTAACTCATATAGTGCAAACTCCCCATAGGGGACTCAAAGTAAACTATAGAGATCAATAGATACCCTTAATTAGCATAGTAATACACCATAGTCAGAAAATCATGTGATAACGTATAAAGCTGCTAGTGAAATTACCAAAATAGATACCCTTAATAAGTACAGTAGTAACCCTGAATTAGCATAGTAATACACCATAATCACACACACACACACAAAAAAGGATCACAAGAACAAGATTAGCTCTCAAAAGAGCTGCTGATGGTGCTTTTTTAGCAATAACAATCAGCCAGGAGCAAGCTAACAAGCCTACAAGAGCCTAACTAAGCTTTCCCTATGAGAGTCTGCAGCAGCTCTCCCTTCTCTAATTACTGCAGGCACACGAGTGAGTCCAATGCCTGATGCTGCCTGCCTTTTATGAGGGGAGGTGGGGCTCCATGAGGGAGTGTAGCCTAATTGGCTACAATGTGCCTGCTGACTGTGATGTGGAGGGTCAAAGTTGACCCTCATGATGCACTATGGGGGCGAACCAAACTTCAAGTCAAAACGTCTTATCAGAGTTAACATTCCTTATCAGAGTAGCATAGCGAGCGCTATGAACGTATGCCTGCGAATGGGCAATGACAAGAGCTCCACTCGTCCTGCCCTGAGCCCCTGCAGGTCCAATCACTTTAAAGGACATTATCCCCACACTTTGATTGGCCCAATAGGCTGCCTGTCATGTTGGGCCATGTAAGGCATGTTAATGTTGATAAGGTGTGTTACCTCTGATAAGGCATGCTATTTGTCTTAGTGAATCAAGCCCATTGTCTCTAATAATCCAAATGGTAAACCTACCATGCCTCTCTTGTCATTTCAAAATAAATTTAAAGTCAGCAGGAGCCACTTCAAAATCTTGTGGACGGATTCAGTTCACTGCCCACTCGGCCCGGAAGAAGCGGTTTAGCGAAACGATTGTCAGCCGGGTGCCCCTCACCCCCTCGGCACCCACTATTGCCGTAACGGTATATGTAAGTGTATTGTCTCAGTATCACCATGCACCATGTATTAATATGTGCCGAAGCATTGAAGCAATAAATGTAAGGTGAACCTGAGCAGAGCCGTATCCTCTCTCCATAACTATTTAGGGACTCCTGTACCATTGATGCTGAGCTACTCCTGAAACACATATACCACTACCACCAGGGACATAAATACAAATCATGCCCCCCCCCCCCCCCAGCAAAATATTGATGTTTACAATCCTTCCTTTGCCACTTCTTGGTGACCCTCAAAACACGGGGGTCCATCTTACAAAACCCATAAAACAAGGGTGGCCATCAGGATCTTCACCACCCAAGGTTAGTAGTTGGGTCCCTCCACACCTCTAGCCCCCCCCTGGAGTCACAGCAACTGCTCCACCCTAGTTACGCCCCTGACTACCACTTCCCATCAGCCAATCAGTTCACCGACTACAGAGTGCCTACCTTTCCCTATCCTCACATTCAATAAACTATATACAATGTTGTAAATAATCCATTCAGAACAGCCTGTGGGGAAATAGTTGGCGTCTGTGCCCTGCCACTGTGGTCTCTGTCTGGGATCTACCACTCAACTGTCAGCTCCTTGCTTGCAGGGAAGATTTCTGGATCACATAAGTCCCTTTTTAAATGGGATTTTTTCTGGAATAGCTGCATCTTAACTCAAAACTGTATGACTAATGGCATACCCCCCTGTTTATCTTTATTCATGACAAAAGAAAAAAACAAAACATAGGATGTTGTTAGGCTTCTTTTACACTTGCAGTCCATGTTTGTGTTTTTCTGCATGTTTGAATTTCTCCCTGCAGCAGTGCAGACTGCTACATTAAGCTTGGCCATTTTCCTGAAAAATGCAGCATGCTGTATTTTAACTTAGATTGAATGCACAAAATGTGAAAGAGACAATGGTTTTCTGTAGAAAAAACACGCAATGCATACAAAAATTAACCTTGCAAAAATAATGTGCAAACCCATAGTGTGCTGTACTCAGTCACAAAAGGTTGGTAAAATGTATAAAAATGTAAGAAAATCTGGCACTAACATTCCTATTACATGGCGGCATACAAGGTTTTTTTCCAGATTGAAATTAAAGTGAGATTAACCACTTGAGGACCGACCAAAGGTCTCTGGTCACTTAAAGGACAACTGAAGCGAGGGGTATTTGGAGGCTGCCATATTTATTTCTTCTTAACCTTCTTGCCGGTTATCCCAAGCTCAGCTCGGGGTAACCTGCGCATGGCGACCGGGGAAGCCCAGCAGGAAATCCCGTTCTGAATGGGATTTCCTGCTTACTCTGATCGCCGAAGGCGATGGAAGTGGGTAGGGGGATGCCGCTTGTCAGCGGCTATCATGTAGCGAGCCCTGGGCTCGCTACATGATTTAAAAAATAAAATTTTTTTAAAAAGTGCTGCGCTGCCCCCTTGCCGTCAGAATTGGAACAGCAAGGGGGTTAAGCAATACCACTTGCCTGGAAATCCTGCTGGTCTAGATCAGCAATGTGGCAGGTTTGGTCTGAATAACGTACAGCATGCTGTGTGTTTACTGGACATGTGTGTTTACAGTGCTAATTAAGCATACTTTTAATGTACTGTATGCTTCACTGTATGCTTCTGACTGCAGTCCTAGCATGCAATTTAACTCACCTCTGCTGCATTGCAATGCTATTGCAATGCACCATGTTTAGTGTGAAAGTAGCCTTGTTATGATGATATCATGGCACAGTTTCTCCCAGCACTCAGACAAACCAGCTAACCCAATAAAAGTCTATTTACAGGATGGCTTTAGGCACACTTGGTTTACAGTTAAAGAATGCATAAGGCCAACATAAAGCAGTGCAGCTTTACTTATATGGGGCTTCCTCCAGCCCCTGGAAGTCCTATAGCCAGAAGCGTTCTTTGTATTCGCTGAAGAAGCCCACTTTGCTCCTCCAACAAACTCTTCCTAACCATCCTACGCATCTCGCACTCCCATGCACAACCACAACTTCACTAGAGCTGCCCCCAACCTGTGGAACTCTCTCCCACTGCCTATCAGGGTTGCCCATCCTTCAAAAAGCACTCAAAACTCATCTCTTCAAGGAGGTCTACCCAACCTCGATGCTGCCCTAATTCTCTCTGCTGAGAACCCCCCGTTGTAAGCCGTTGGGACCTCTCCCCTTGCGTATCATACTGATTGTACACTCTACCCAGAGTATGTAAACTTGTATTATCAGCACTACCATTCCACTGTATTATCTGGCACTGTACTACTACTTGTATTATGTTGTGTATCTTATTGCTTATTACCTGTATTATTGTATCTATTGCCTAATACCTGTATTGTGCTGCCACCCCTGTTATCATTGTCTGCAATCCTATGTATTGTACAGCAGTGCATAATATGTTGGCACTATATAAATCCAATAAATAATTAAAAATATATAAATAAGTAAAGCTTTAAATATCCATTAAAAAATAGTTTTACTTGTAAGTAATGGCATCCTTATAGTATCTGAATGTTACTTTGTCAACTGAACTGGTGATTAACTCACCCATTTGCTAGTAAATGGGAATTAGTGTTAAGCCCTGCCTCCGTTGAAAAAAATATATGTCACAGCTTTTTTGCCACAAAGCTGTAACAATCGGTGTCAGCACAACAGAGATGTCACGATCGGTGTAGCAGAGAGGGTCTGATTCTCGGTGATCTGCAGTATCACTGGGAATACAGATATATATCCGATTACTGATGATCTGCAGCATCACCTACAATCCGATATAACGCCAACCCCTGAACACCTGAGTAGTGTGAGTGCCTGATGCAACAGTAATACCGTGAGGACTAAGCCTCAGAAACAAGTGCCGTACAGTATGAAGTACTGCAGCAATACAGATTCCTTCCGAAGGCCTAGACTCTCCCGGGGGAGGAGTCAGGCGGAGCGTAGGAAGGACAGAACGTGAGTGACACCTAGGAGAGAGTGTCACTTACCGATCTGGGAACTGCCTCTAACAGTAAGGTCAGTTCTCGAAGTCGGGCAAGCCAGGTCGTAACACACAGACAGATACAGTACATATTCAGAAAGCAGAGGCGGAGTCTAATAAACAAGCAGGGTTCGGCAACAGGGTATCAGAAATATCGGGGTACAGAATCAGGAATCAGATGCAGAGTCTAAGAGCGAGCCGAGGTTCGGCAACAGGGTATCAGAATGACAAGGTACAAGATCAGAATACAGAAGAATAGTAACAAGCTTGGGGAACCTGAGGAGCGAGTTCCCAATGAATACAGGATGGGCCCTGAGGCAGCAAATACAGAGCTGGCCCTGTGGAGCAGGTGCCCAACAAATACAGAGCTGGCCCTATGGGGCAGGTGCCCAGCAAATACAGAGCTGGCCCTGTGGAGCAGGTGCCCAGCAAATACAGAGCTGGCCCTGTGGAGCAGGTGCCCAGAACATACAAGGCATGAACTATCTCCTAGCGATAGAGATAGTTCTCAGGGTCGGGAAGGCCCTGGGGAGCAGGTGCCCAGCTAATACAGAGCTGGCCCTGTGGAGCAGGTGCCCAGCACATACAAAGCTGGCCCTGTGAAGCAGGTGCCCAGCACATACAGAGCTGGCCCTGTGAAGCAGGTGCCCAGCACATACAGAGCTGGCCCTGTGAAGCAGGTGCCCAGCACATACAAGGCATGAACTATCTCCTAGTGATAGAGATAGTTCTCAGGGTCGGGAAGGCCAGGTCGGCAACTCACAGACAAACAAAGTACAGGATCAGAAGACAGAGGCAGAGTCAGGGGCTAGCGGAGGTTGGCAACGGAGTATCAGAAAGGCAAGGTACAGAGTCAGATATCAGGAGAGTAGTCAGACAGGCAAGAAGTCATAACAGATAATCACAATCAAACTAGTACTTTAAGCTATCAACAGAATCTAGCTAAGTGTAGGATTACAGCTCCAGCTGGTCCCGGCACACTTAAGGATCTGACTACAGGTCTGAGTGCTCCCACGTATGTGTTCGCAATGACAGGCAACCAGCAACTGACCAAGCAGCAGAATATATAGTTGCTGGACACTGCCGCCCCGCCCGAACCATTCAGCCAATCATGAGTCCTGCAGGAATCAGCTGACCTTCCTGATCAGCTGACACTTCCCCTGCTGGTATAAAGGTCCTGAATTCAGGCCCGTGCGTGCATAGCTCTCCATCTGCCTAGGTGCACAAACAGACCCAGCCACACCAAGCACATGCTGCTGCATGCAAACAGCCGCTTTGCTGTCAGGACATGCGGCGGCTTTTCCGCGATCCACCACACAACAAGACGCGTGCAAACCGCCGCGTAGGACGCGGAGTCAGCCGCCTAGCTCTTGGCACACCTGGCGGCTTTCCGCGTTTCCTCACAAGAGAATCTGATTATTGGTGATCTGCAGTATCACCAAGAATACAGATATATACCTGATTATTGATGATCTGCAGAATCACCAATAATACAAGTATAACTAACCTCTGGACACCTATATAGTGTGAGTGTTTGGTGCAACAGTAATGACTTTGAGTGGGACCACCCGAGGAGCAGGTGGTCCTCGGCAGTATGGGAAATACCTCCCTCTGGGAAGTGCAAGACCTTTCAGCAGCCTGAGACATCCAAAGGGGTGGAGCCCCAGGCTGAATAACAGGAAGGCCCTGTGGCTGAGTGACACCTGGAAGGTGGGCATCACAAGCAGGTCTGGAGACTAATCTCTCAATGGAGAGGGATAGCTCTCAAGGTCGGACAGGCCAGGTCGGCAACACACGGGCAGATAAGGTACAGAGACAGAAGGCTGATTCGGTAACCAGGGGCAGGCAAGGTTGGCAAAAGGTAATCAGATATGCATAGGTACCAAATCAGAAAGCAGAGGGATAGTCAGGAATGCAATAGGTCATAACAGATCTCAAACAATGCCTAGTCTTGGGTGTGAGGTCCGTGGTCTCGACACCCTGGAACTAGTCTGAAGTATAACTCAATGGTAACACAGTATCCCTAGTCTTGGGTGTGGGGTCCGTGGTCTCAACAACCTGGAACTAGTCTGAAGTATAACACAATAGTAATACAGAAGTAATCTGGCTCAGTGTGAATTCCCAGGTCCTCCTGGTTCTAACACACTGTGGGATCTGACTATGGTCTGAGTGCTTTCACGTAAGTGTTCGCAACGGCAGACAACTTGAGACTGACCAGCAATAACTATATATAGAGCGGCGCTCCCCGGCACCACCCCTCGCTGATCAACCAATAGCCACTTGCTCTGAGATCTGCTGACCAACCTGGTCAGCTGATTCCTCCTCGTTTGTCATAAGGGTTCTGCCTCTCAGCGCGCGCATGTATTCCTCAATCTGTGTGCACTAACAGGCCCAGCCACCTCAGACGCACGCTGCTGTGTGCAAACCGCCGCGGTGGATGCGGAACCAGCCGCCTCGCTGCCAGTCCGCGCCGTGGCTTTTCCACAATCTATTACAAAAGCCTGCCAAGAAATCTGGAGCTCTGTAGCCACCCCGCCTATGCTGCTGTAGCCCGGTTGGTCATGGTAACACAGGTGGGAGTGGCTGCAGAGCTTCGCCCTTCTCTGCAAGGCTTCAGGTTTTCAATGGGGGGTGGGGTTTAAGACTAATGGCCATTTCTCAGTGCACAAATGAATTATTCACCCATTCAATCATGAAAGTTGCATTATGGAACTAAAAGGATGCCATTATTTACATTGAATTTTAAGTAAAATACACTGGATTGTACTCTTCAAGGTGAACCTAAATCGAACTTTTAAAAAAAGAGTTTCACTTACCTGGGGCTTCTACCAACCCCTGTGCCTGCGCCATCACAGAACGATCCTCCGGTCCCCTGCAGCAGCTAACTTTCGTTTACCATTGGGAAGCTGACGGCCACTGCGCTTGCGCGGCCCTGACCCGCGTGCATCCTCAATCATGCTCCCATCGCCGGGTGCATCCTACAAATGCACAGTATGAGATTTACGGGCACAGGGAGGCTGCAGGGGGCCGGCAGAAACCCCAGGTAAGTGAAACTCTTTTTTTAGAGTTCGGTTTAGGTTTCCTTAAAGAGAACCCGAGGTGGGTTTGAAGAATATTATCTGCATACAGAGGCTGTATCTGCCTATACAGCCCAACCTCTGTTGCTATTCCAAACCCCCCTAAGGTCCCCCCCCCCCCTGCACTCTGCAATCCCTCATAAATCACAGCCACGCTGCTGACAAACAGCTTGTCAGAGCTGGCTGTGTTTATCTCTATAGTGTCAGTCTGCTGCTCTCCCCTCCTCCTGCAGAACTCCAGTCCCCGCCTGCATCCCTTCCCTCCCTGCTGATTGGAGGGAAGGGACAGGGGCAGGGACCGGAGCTATGCAGGAGGCGGGGGAGCAGCTGAGACTGACACTACAGATGTAAACACAGCCTCAGAGCATGGCTGTGATTTATGAGGGATTGCCGAGTGCAGGGGGACCTTAGTGGGGTTTGGGATAGCAACAGAGGCTGGGCTGTATAGGCAGGTCCAGCCTCTGTATGCAGATAACATTCTTTAAACACACCTCGGGTTCTCTTTAAACATTTTTTGTCCATTTTCTGGATCAGAGACCAACAGAAAAGCATGTTAATTATATTATTAATAGAATCTGTTCACACATGTCTGTTATCAGTGGTTTGTTGGTACGCAAAGTTCTTTGTCACAACCTATGCAATTTTTCCAGACAGTGGACAAAAGTCAGACTTGTCATAATAGCAATGCTATGTATGGCGTGTCCTATGCAACGGATGCAACAGAAACATGAAGTACTAATCAGTCATAATGTGGTCCGAACCATACTGTCTTTCACTACCTGGATATTAGATTGTAAGCTCAGCAAAAAACTAATGGGTATTGGGCAACAGTCTCAATAAAGAAAATCAGAAAACAAACAAACAAAAAAATAAAATAAAAAACAACAAAAACAAAAAAATAAACATGAAACCTTAAAAAAAAAAAAGTAAATTAATAATGAGATAATTATAAACTGAACTAGCAGTGTTTGTTTTCTTAAAGATACTGAAGTTTGTTTAATTATTAGGCATGCTGGTTGTTTACTTTATAATCAGAAATATTATCTTTTTACACATGAGCTGTCATCACACTCTCCAAACTTCTGTAAAATCGAATTAGGCATAAATAACAAAGTAACATAACAAAATATCACTGGGGTATCAGTTAGGCATAAATAAAATAACAGAACAGATATCTCAGGGTTATCGTCCTCTCCAGCTGATTCAGCACCACAAAAGGCATCCTGCAATGATGTCATTCGTCGAGATTGCATAAAATAAGATACATTTCCATGGATAAGTGGACATTGTGTTTCTGTCGGAGGCACTGTGAATGTGCATTATTTCATGCTTCTGGAAGGAGTATGCACCAGAGACAGAGGGGAAGAGAAAGAGTGAGAGAGAGAGGAGAGGGAATTCCACAAGTGTGCATGAAGTAGAGGATTAGGATAAAGGGGATTTTTCTCTATGCTGCCCTCCTTTTCATCATACTGCATAGAGAATTAGTTTTGGTGTGTATATGTGTGTGTGTGTGTGTGTGTGTATGTGTGTGTGCTGCCACTCTCCTCCCTCTGCCTCTCTCTCTCTCTCTCTCTCTCTCTCTCCTCATACTGATCACACAGCTTTGATTCTCTGGCTCTCAGTAAACAGCTGAGACTCCCACATTTCTTTCCATCCCCCCTACCCCCCTTGCCTTGGACGAGAGACAGCAGATCGTCTTTGAGGCTGCAATCCTCGGGCTCTGAGAGTGACATGCACCTGTAACCCCCCACTAGCAGGTTCATCTTGTGTTATCATTGTCTTGTGTGTGTTTTTTTCCTATGTGTCTCTATATTGATGTGATGTGTCTGCATCTGTGAACAGCAGAGAGAGAGAGAGGAGAAGATCACGTTACAGAGCAGCATCCAAGGGACCCTTGATGAAGGGCACAGCAAATTAAGCATTGCTAGGATCTACTTAGGGTGCTGCGCTTGCCAAAAATGCATCATGCATCTTAATTTGCTTCCTCCAGTTCATTGCAACGTGCTGGACTCTCTCAGCCTCCTCCTGCTGCCTTTCCTCCTCTAGTCCTGCTTTTCTTGAACCATTTTGGACACTGGCTGCAAATCACAATCTGTCAGATTAGCGATAGTTCAGCCTCATCATCCCCATCATCCTTCCTCAAGCTGTGACATCCACTAATTTTTTTTTTCATCATTATTATTTTTTCCCAGCTTGTGCCTGTTTCCTTCAGTTGCAGCAGCAAAGTCGATCTCACAGTTCATTCCAGATCGCTTCTCCCCATCCCTGGTGATCACATGCAAAGGAGATAGATGAGGCTAGGATCCTGAACTTTTTTTTGTGCTGTACAGCCCTGGATGTGCTCTGCAGATCCCTGGGAGGAGAGGAGGGACAACCTATATGGATGTGTCAGTGGGAGAGCAGAGTCTCACCGCTTTATAGGGGAGGTGTAGTGTGCATGTCTCATTTTTTGTTTTTTGCATACATCAGGATACAAATGGTGCTGTTTGATCTCTGATCTTGTCTGTGCATCACTCCCTTTCCCTGATTCTTCTTTACCCCCCTCCCCTTATGTGTTTTTTTGCAGGTGTGACAGTTTGAAATCTGCCCAGTAGGTGGGACTTGGTGACTTTAGCACCCGTTTTTTTCTGTCTCCCCATCTTCTATTGCATTCCTCAGAAGTCTTGTAGACCGCCTGGCTTAAAAAAAATAATAATACTAAAAAAAATCAACAATCTGGAATCAAGAAGACGAGAGAAGAAGCAGCAGCAGCAGCAGCATCAGGCACTATGCATCTCCCTGGGCTAAGAGCACTGCGCGTCTGATCCATTCCAGGATGACTTTAGCTGCAAGAGGATTTTGCATCTGATTGACCATCAAGAGAAGAAGAACACCAAAAAGGCTGAGATTTTGGTCCCCCTCCTTTCCTTCCCCCCTTTTTTGGGGCCGAAGAGCCACCGGCTGCCATGGATCTGTATATTTCTCCTACAAAGTGCAGTTTCTGGAGGATTTTCTTACTATGGAGCGTTTGGCTGGACAGTATGGGTTCGGTTCTGGCTTGCCCTGCTAATTGTGTGTGCAGCAAGACTGAAATCACCTGCAAGAAGCCGGACGATGGCAACATCTTTCCCTTATTGGAAGGGCAGGAATCAGGACCAAGTAATGGGAACATCAGCCTCAATATCACAGACATCTCCAAGAACATCATTCACATGTAAGTCTCCTCTGCTGCATCCCTGTCCCTTCAAAAAATAATAGGTACCAGTTTGGTGTGGATGGTAATCGATCCTACAGCACCAGGTGCATTGGCTTTGCTACAGTGTGATCTTTATGTACTCTGCAACAAATAATATCCATTCACTTCCTTGAGTGCAGTAATTTGGTCCATGCTTAGAATGAAGTTAATCTGGTTGGTAGTGCATGGGAACCAGAGGCTAGTCCTCCTAACTCCTGCTCAATTCTGCTGGAGAGCCAAGGCTAGCCTTACTGATTGCTTTTGCTATTAGCTGAACTGGTAGAGGATGGCATATAACCAGAAAAGTGATGCATCCCTGTGTAGCATTGATGTGTTTATTACATTGATTAAAACAAAATAGCTGTTCAATAGACATACAGAGCAGTTGGCTTATGATGAGACTTGCAACAGCCTGCCTTGTGTGGAAAAAAATGCATAATGATGTACCTGATGGCATATCTACTATATTGAATCTATGGCAAGCATGCATGTGGGAGTCAGCATCTAGAGCTGATATTCTCTTAGTATTTATTGAATTTTCTGTTACTCCATTTATATAGCAAGAGATTGTCACCCAAGACAGACAGGACGTGTCTTTCCTTCAGATCCACCCTATCTACAGCTAGTGGTGTGAAGTGCTTGCAATACACTGTTGAACAACTGCAGTCTCTACTCTAGTGAAAATGTATTTTTCTTCCCCCCTGCTGTTAGTTGGCTAAAGCAATTGGGATGCTGCACAAGTGTATTCTGATTGGGGAGGGGGATAAAACCTAAAACACGATCTTTTGTTCTGAGAAAACAATGTCATATAAATATGTGTGCAAAGTTTGCCTTTTACCAGATGGACATAATGGAGTAAAAATGACTGGCAGGCTGGTAATGATGCAGATGCTGTCTTCCACCACTTCATGTTGGTATTGTGTCAGATCTCACTACTGTAGGATGAAGCAGTATCTGATGTGAACTGTGTGTAAGGGGTTAACAGGTTTCCTACTGTAACACAGTGAGAGTGCTATGCCTAAATAAAGTACTATGGTGCATATTCAGATGTTTTCTGGCAGGGAGAAAGTATGTAATAGCTCATAGGGAAAAAAATGGTGTTGGAATAAATTATAATGGCAGTAAAGTTCTATAAGAGGAGAATGTGTTGCTATCTGTCAAGTGGAACGGAGATGCTGTAGCATGGCCAGAAATGCAGCATCCACTGGTGTTTCGGATGAGAGTTATAGATGTTGTGTTCCTTTCAGCATCAGACAGCAGAAAAGCCCATCTTCATGTCCTCCAGCTCCCAAGCCTTGATCCCTGGAATTGCTAGACAATTTTTGCATTAGAGCCCATTCTGGTTGGAGGAAGGTTTGCTCAATGTCTTGTCGTCAGGGTGTTTTTTTTTCCCCCTTCACACCATGCATTTGTGAAAGAGAGCCATGGAGATTGCTTCTCCACCCTCTCGTTTATAACACAGCACAGAGTGTTTAAATATTCAGCTCACCAACTAGATCACACACTACAGATAATCCCTGGGAAGTGATGGTGTTATGGAAGCGTGTGGATTGGGGGGGATAAGTAAATAAATGCAAGTTGATGGTAGAGACTGGTGATGTGGAATAAATCATTGTTCAGTTTTGCCCTGATCCCCCTTCGCTGTACAAGTACATGGCTTCTGGTTATGCTTTAGTGATCCCTGTGCCTAGCCAACTCTAGCTGACAATTGTTGCTTCCTCTGTCAGATACAATTATATATTGGGACTGGAGTATTTTAAGTTAGCAGATTGCAGTATGTTGTGTAACGTATGTTTGCTGCTTTTATATGCTGCTTAGATGGTGTTTATAGGGTCATCAGGCTTCATGAACTCTGCATTTAAATTCATTTTGCTTTCTTCAAGATTATGTATTTCATTTGGCACTGAAGACATTCTGAACAGGATGTCATAGAATGAGGCATGGTAAACCCAAAATGGATTACATGATGTGGAAAAAAGATGGACTAATGCTAATTTCAGTTAAAGTAATGACATATAACCTTTTTTGTACTGTTTTTGTTTAATTTTATTAGACATTTTAGTGATTTTATAAATATGTATATAGCATGGCCTAGTCAATGCACATTGTCCTTTTGGGTTACATGCAGGAATGGTGATTACCTGAGTAACTTGAGGACAAGCACACTTTTAGGATGATCTGATTTAAATTCTGCCTCAAATTTCAGCCTCCTTCCATCCCGCTTTCCTACGGTCTGTCCAAATATGACAAGTTTGGATGCATTTTTAATAGTTTTAAATGTACTGTGACTATTTTACACAACTGGTAACAATTACTTGGAGTGAGGTCATCTGTAGCAGATGTCTCTAAAGTTAAGGCACTGGTAGCAAAATATTTTATTCAATATATTCTATTCCCTCCCATGCATACCTTTCTTCCATAAAATGGTATCCTTTGGTGACTATATATACTTACATGGTGTCAGAAATAGAAGTACTATGTTTACTTGTTGTTATAAGCCGTAGCAGTTTTTTTTTTTTAGTTTTGAACCACTAAAAAACACGTTTTCTTCAATTTTTATTCATAGCTTCAAATTTGCGCACCACTTATTGTTGTTGCACATCAGATTGTCTATTCTCTTTGTTGGGTCTGGGAAGGCCTTGCAACTTTGTATCCACCCATCCTGCAGTAGATTGTGGTACGCCGCGCCCAACAGTGAGTTTTTATTATCCCTACTGGAGTAAGTTTGGTCATGTTGGGCGTAGTCACTTATTGCCTTGTTCTTGTCTACCCAAGTCTGCCACACTTAGAAATACCATGTCTTGGTTTGGTTCTTAAGAGTATAACATACCAGAACAATGTTTTATTTACTGGTATTAACGCTCAAGATTCTAGATATGTCTTATTAGTTTAGCTCCACCATGTTTCATCTACAGTGTGTAATATTGTTTGCAAAAAAAAAAAAAAAAAGAAGCCAATTGGCCTAGTTTCTCACACCTTTTTGTACCTTATATGAATATTTAAGCTAACAAATAAACATGTTTGTGAATATAAACCATGGAAAGCGAAGACAAAAGTGAATGACTATTAGGTGAAACTATTTCTTGGCAGATCAGGCTTAATTTTTGCAATGCTGCTACAAATGATATTGTAATGTACAAGTGACTGGATTCAGTACCCATTACCTATATGACCATATAATGATTATCATTATTCCGTGACTGGGAATTTGTGCCGTTGGTGAATAAGAAGCTTTTGGTTTTGATCCATTGGTTCTTGGTGCTAAAAAGTCAATGTGGTATTTTTGGGTGTGATTTGGGGATCAAGTAGATATTTAGGTTAGAAGATAATTAGGTGTGAAATTCCAAAAGCCTTCTGTAACTAATATTCAGATCAAGCTGCAAATTATTCTAAACCCTTCAACTGTAATTATTGGACTTAACCCTACAGAAACCTAACACCAACTTTCCACTAAAGTTACGTACATACCTTTTCAGATTTAACAGAATCACAGTCTGTGAATACTTCAGTTGGAGCCAAGATGTGTCCACTAAATGACCGGTGCTGCCTGAATCAGCATTTAAACAGAGGTTGGTTGACACATTCAACAATGAAGTTAAGTGAAGGATTTCATCTTTTTGTTCTGTTGTGGACTATTGTAGAGGATCTGTGTATACCTGAAATGATCGTCTTGGTTATATGACTGATCAGAAGATTAAATCATCCACTTAACTTCATCCTTTATTGTCTGTGGACCTTTCTTTGCTTGATCATATTAGATTATCATCAACCAAAATGATAATGTGTAATTATTGCAGACGAAAAGCTATATGTGTGCAGGTGTCCTCCTGCTTTGGTGGCTTTCTTTCTGTGATCAGCCAAGCTAAAAAATTCTTGGTCAACATGATTTTTGTCCCTTTAATGGGGTGTCACCCACTCAATCTCCCCCTCCCCTTTCTATAGAATGGAACAAACTGCTTTCCAGATAGCAGCATGGTCATAAAAAATTCCACCCCAAATGATTAGGGATCATCGTTTTAGGCAACAAATATCGGAACTGAGTTTGTAGAATAAGCCAAACCCTAACTATCCATCTTTTTAACCCTACACTCACCTAATATCAGTTCATGATTAGCACATAGCATCGACACCTTAAACTGCCTTAAACTTCTCTGCTGTCCAAGTGGCTGTGGGAAAAGTTAATGATTTGTGTTGCAGCCACTGTATCCAACCACTGGGATTCACGTATGTCTGAAAAATGATTAATTTTAATATTCAAGACTTTTGGACTCTAGAACTCATCTAAACTCATATGTACAGTGAATTTGGGTAAGTTGTACAGTACCATCACCTTTGTAAAGGATTCTCCTATTGTTCAATGTTGTGCAGCTAATTTTCCGGGTAGCAGGGCTTTTTGGCGCCCCCCGCATATTGCCAAAGCTTGGTGCAGGTATAGCAATAATGCTATAGTCCACACCTCGCACATGGGTAATTCGGGGATCTGGCGATTGTCGCACCCCAAATTACTTCTCCCTCCGAGTTGCGACAACTCAGAGGGTGAATAGTATTTAACACCACCCGAATGTGTGCGGCAGCTGGGTGAGCCGTCATTCAGCTCACCCTGCGCCAAAAAGTCCAGTGCCAAAATGCCATGTACGCATTACCTATATGCTGTAAAAACTTCTCACCAGGAAACAGAACAGGTTAAAAAGGAACCCGAGGTGAGAGACATATAGAGACTGCCATATTTATGTACATTTAAACAATACCAGTTGCCTGGTAGTCCAAAAAAGGACTACCATTCAATGAGCATTGTTTAAAAGGAAATAAATATGTCAGCTTCCATATGTCTCTTCCCTTGGGTTCCCTTTAAATACTGAAAATACAGGAGCAAGGGTATTAATAAGTATGCCTGCTTGTTGTTAAGGTGATTTTATTCCAACCAAAATATGAAGGACCTGCCACCACCGGGTTATCTGACTGCAAGTGCTGCTATTGCCCTTCTAAGTCTGTTCAAGCGGCCATATCTTATGCTGCTGCCGTTAAACTCTGGGCTTAATGATCATTAAAGTTGCGTTACAGTAAAATGGTTTTCTTTTCAGAAGCAGTTTGTTGCATGCTGGTTGCACTGTCAATATAAAGACATCTGCACATCGCTTGACCAGTATATTAGCGATTGACGTCTGTCTATTGAGTAGTTATCCATACTATGAGCAAGACAACTCCTGTGCTGCTTTCTCAGTAATGATCCATCTACCACCAGTGGATGTGTCATTAGAAAAGTCAAAGAAAACCTATATATCACTGCATCACAGTCCTGTGTAGAAGCTACATCCTGGTGTTTGCTAGGCGGTATGCAAAAAGCATTGGGAAACAGAGCTGGAGAAATACGCTAAACATGTTTGCACTATTAGCCTGTATGCAGCTTCAATGTAAAATCTACAACATAATCGCCAAATACCAGCTTCACATTTAATATAGTGTGTGTGAAATATATGCAGAAGCACTCACAGGTTGTGTGCCTGATGCCTTCTCTGCCTTGTTTTCTAAGCCCCCGATCATCGCTCTATTTCTGAAACCTTTTGTAGGTTGTTGTCTGAATCATCTGCATGTGACTAATGCAATATGCATATTTATTCTAGAGCAATGGTGGCTTCCTGGCGCTTATTACTGTACAGCTGTCATTATAGGATAACAATTTGGAAATCATTACTGTAAAAAAAATATAATCACGCAGAAAAGTCGTACTGAATATGTGCTCTAACAATGCTTGTTTTTTTTATATCTTTATTTTTTATTTTTTTTTACCTATCATTCAGTAAATGGCTTTTTGCATCTCTGTTTTCAAGGTTTGTGATATGCAAATGAAAAGGTAGTGACAGATTCAGCATAGGGGTATAATTACACAGATTCCTTTCAGGGTGTAATGCGCCACAAAGTGGCAAATCCACATTGGAGATTTCTAAGAAATGAGAGTGGCAAAAAGAGCGCCGGTGACAGTTGCTGTCCGTTTTGTCAGCTTACTCATCATGAGAAGTTAGTAATTTCATTGCTAGAGAATGAGCTCTTTACAGGCTGCATCATACATGAATGGCATATCATATACTAGCCTGCTTCTCATGTAAGAATGTAACCTGCAGTGAAGAAAACTGAAGCAAGACTGGAACAGTGGCCTGTAGCATCTTCAAAGGGAAACAATAATCCCGATTTGGGTCAACTGTCACAGATCTATGTTGCCAGTTAGCTTAGTAAGTAGAGAGTTTAGATGTTACAGGTTTGTGCCAGATAAGGTCTTTGTAGCTATACATCCTGTTTAAAAATGTGGTTCCTTGCTTTGAAGCAGCCCAGATGAGGAAGGAAATCACAGCCTCTGTCAGTAGCTTTTGCTGCTCAGCCCAGCGCCATTAATTTGTGACTAAAAACAAGCTTTGCCCTAGAAGTTCAGGCTGGGCCGGATTTTCCATAAGGCACTGTAGGCATACAGACGCCTTATGGGGGAGAGGGGGCCCCTCCTCCTTGGATCACCGACCTCGGGAGCTTAGTGTCTAATCCCTGCTTCAGATCACTGACCTCAGGCAATTACACCCTAAGCCTTGTCTCATGGATGATTTGATACTGTGATTAAATTATAAGATTCAACGGACAGTTAGTGACAAAAAAGGCAGGGATTAGAGTTCAGAATATTTTTACCTGGGGGTGTAACCTGTGTTGAGGGTGGAGTTTAGGGCAACAGAATGCCTCAGTTGTAAATCCAGCCCTGAGGAGGGCTTTATGAAATATCACTCTATTCTTTATGACTTATCTGATTTGCCCTTGTTTTGCTTCTGTAATGTTTTAAAGGTGGTGTTGCATCATCGTAATGAGAAACGCCGCGGTAGGCCCAGAAAAAGCGCCTGGGAGCGTTGAAACGCAACGCTCCAAAACGCGGCGTTTAGTGTGAATGGTAAAATGAAAGTCTATGGACTTTCTTTTACCTAGGAAAACGCCAACTTCGGCCGTGGCGTTAAAACGCCGAAAAAGCCCTCTGGTGTGAAAGGGCCCTAAGAGAAATGTATTCTCAACAGCCACACCATATACAAAATAGTTTAATGCATAAGAAAAAAAAATGATTGTTAAAATATTTTGTAGCCATTTTTCCTTATCTTAAAATATTACTACATTAAACCAGGCCTTGAATAGTGTTAGTAAATTCAGTGGTATGGAGCGCTTGGTTAATTACTGTTCTAATGTCTGGTTTACGGTTTTGTCTTCTCTAAATGAATAGAAAATAACAGGACTGTTCTGGTGCATATAGGAAGCCAAAGGTATCATTTCAGATCAGCATGTTGTGATGTTGTGGATTGAGTTACTGCGGCCTTGTAGTATGATATAAAAGTGTAACCTTATACAAAGAGAAGGTGAACATATTGTCTTCAACTGAGAACATATGAGCAGGTTGAGGAAAATAGTATTGATGAAGTTCTAAATAGGTGAACAGCTATAGATGATTAGAGCTACACAAAAAGGTTTTGAATTTCAAAAGTTTTGTTCCAAAGTAGGTGAAAAAGTACTATCAGGATAATTCTGAGTATTTTTTTTTTTTTTGCTTTCTGGTGGCTTAGAAGACATTTTATTTACAAAATGTGTAAATATCACCTAGGAAAAAACCTGGAGAAAAATTGAATTGGACAACTGAGACAATGTGCATGCCTTATTGGGTTGTATTGAATGGGACTGAACTGCAGTGTTGGTGCTGGAGGTGGTGGTGGAGGAGGTGTCAGGGGTCATGCATTAAGTGGTGGGCTTTGTTCAGTATTGCTTACAATGTTAATAAGCTACAAATATACAGCATGCATAACATTCTTTGCCAAAAGCTAAAAAGGTGAGGATAGCTTATGCTTGACCTGCTAGAGTAGATACATGGGTGCTCTCAGTCCTGACTCATAAACCCCTGATGATGGTGGAAGCCGAAACCTGTCGGGACAAAAGCAAGTAATGATCATTCATTTGTTACCGGGCACGAAGATTGTTAGTACCATGGGAGTGGGATGTGCAGTCTGCCAGAAAGGGTCCTCAGTGGATTGGGACCCTCTAAATGTGAGTCATTATCAAACTGTACCTGTTGTGTATTTTGAAGAATAAAGCCATTATTAGAAACCAGATGCCACTGAGGTCACCCTTTGTTGTTTATATCCCTGCACACTAAGTGCAATCTGCAGGTGGAAGCAACAAATCCAGTGGGACTCTCATTCTTATATTCAGCTGTTGAGTGGGAGTAGTCTGGAGTGACTGTCATCTTTAATGATCCATACAGCACTACAGATTTATATACATGCTCATTGTTGAAGTCTCGTTGGGTACACGGGTGAATCTGTTGGCATGCTCCTACATCCTGTCACTTGAGTGCAGTTGCACTTGGCTTGTGGTTACCTAGGATGTTGCATGTTAATTTTCTGACTTTAATAATAGAGGGCAGTAATTACCACTAAATGTATTATTATATTGCATAACACCATAATTTTCTACAGCGCTATATAAAGTACAGTGTAGGCAGTAGTCGATACCATAAATACATACAGAAGTTATTCAAAGAACAATAGGAAAGTCCATCCGCCACTCCACAAGCAATCCTTCCGGTGGATCAACTTGGCTGAGCAGAGGCCAACTCTGCCTCCCCTAAGATAGTGAACAGCCATGATGCAGGTTGCACCGACCAAAGAAGTTGACGCGCTTGCAGGTCCCTTCGGGGATTGCAACAAACTGGAGATCCAGAAGATGACCCAGCACCATCAGGAGTAATGTACTAAGCTCTTTTATTCAAAGCATCAAAGATAAAGGCAGGGTACAGCATTAAGAAAGAGGCCAATGCATCAAAATAGCAACGTTTCGGGAGGATGCCCTCCCTTTGGCAAGCCTGCAAAGTCTCTGGCTTAATACATTACTCCTGACGGTGCTGGGTCATCTTCTGGATCCCCCAAGATAGCAACAGAATGCGATGTCAGCTACACAGCTGACCCGCGTTGATACAGATCCGCCATACGATTTCGCCCAAGGGGATCAGGTCCTGAGCCCCGATGGGTGACATCTTTCAAAGGTATGTACGGACCTTAACAAACAACAAAACAGGTACATATTAATTTGATAGAATAAATAGAACAGAGAAAAGAAACACCAGAAGGGCAACCTGCCTTTGCAAGCTTACCATCTAGAGGGCAGAGGGGTAGAAGTGTAAAAATTCCAGTTAAAAAAAAAATCTTTTCTAAATGTTTCTGTATGGTTTAGGTTTCTTAATAATCAATTTGGCATAATGTGATCGCTCTGGTGTTTTTCAGAAAGCTCTGCATGCTTTATTGTGAACTCAACCTTGTTATGCTCTCAGATGTTAGTGAGGTGGGAGTGAATAGTTGAAAGTTGATTTTTAAAGATTGCAATGTGGATTGTGTAGTGATATGATATGTTACATAGGTGCTGCAATAATTAATATGGCAATACCATCTTTACCACTTTACAGTTACGTCTGTACAGTGTTGGATGCTTAAGTGACATAACGGCCAACCCCAAAGTGCGAGGGTAAACAGGTGCTTCATAAAAAATTCACTTGCGTAATGCTTAGAAACATTTACAAAGATGAGAATTCATTTCAAATACTTGTTTGGGCTTTATTTATTTAGTGTTTTATGTTGCTTTTCCTCTGGTCTAAATCGTTGCTATTCCCGGAGATTGGGGAATGAATTTAGTCTCAGGAAAAAGCTTTCCTTTGACAACAATAATATCTTAGTACGCTGTGACACCTGTAGGTTGTAAAAGCTAATGAGACTTCTAAAGAAGAGTTTCATAAGCAACAAACATTGTTAACTAAATTAAAGACTTCAGATTCTTTCCTTTTTTTTCACTTTTACTAAATTTTACCCAAGCGAGCATTATTTAAATTATGCATTTACATTGTAGAATAAATTTAAAGCTCTAGTACAATCTCCCATTTTTATACTGCATATGATAGTACATTTATATTAATTAGCATTGCACAATGTTATGTACTATTTGCTATACATTTATTCAGATTACCTGGCTAAGTTCATTTTCCCAATAAAAGGACAGTTCTATTTAACTGAATAGAAATTTGTTCATACTTCTCACCCAAGGTAGAAGGGGAGGTCCCCAAGCTAACCCATTTTTTTTAGCAGGGCCTACCTGTCCACCCCATTTCCTCCCTTTGGTAGCAAGAGATGAACTCTTTGTGAACAGCACTGCAGCTACAGCTGAGTCTCATAATGATAAGAATCTGCTGTTTCTGCAGCCCTGGCAACAAAGAGCTAATCTCACACAGTGAGAAGGTGGGCGGGGTGGCTGTGTGTTCAGATGTGGGCACTGCATCCTAACTAGGTGGCATCTACTCCCACTGCACCTGCAAGCTTTGGGGACGGAATCTGGATCACATGACTAACATTTACTGTATAAAGGGAAATTCTCTGTAATAGATGTATGAAGTGTGTGAGTCATAGCAGAGTCTCCTATTCACCTTTACTAACACTGGAAAATATGGGTCTTAGAGCATAGCTCTGGCCACAGAAATGGGATAGTGCAGTTTTTAATGTGAGCAGCAGTGGTGCTCAGCAGAGCTCGAATATTCGAGTAGCTCGAATATTCGAGCTCTTTTCCAGCTATTCGAGCTCGGTATTCGAGCTCCGAATAGCTGGAGCTATTCGAATGGGCTATCCGAGTACACTCGAATAGCCCATTCACTATTCGAGCTATTCGAGCAACCCGGCGCTATTCGAGCTCGGTACCGAGCTCGAATAGCGTCATAGCCCAGATTGATGTCCTTAGAGCCAATCAGAGGGCTCCCAGGCCCTCTGACGGCAGCCAATCACAGAGGGGGACCCTGGCCAGCCCCTACCCTATAAATAGCGGCCGCCATGTTCCGTTTCTCCATGCTTGCCTGAGACTTGTACAGAGAGAGAGTTGCTCCTTTGTGCTTTGGCTTAGCAAGTGCTCTATTGTGATCATTTACCTAGCGTTTTTGCTCACCTACACCTGCCATATACACCTATATTGTTGTTAGTTAGATAGACATTGTATTTTAGTTAGTAGCTTGTGTGTTACATTAGAGACAGGCAGCTGCTGCAAGCTTACAGGTTTAGGCCTCAGGGGGGCCTTGCCTCTGTGGGCAGCTGTCCTCTGTTTATTTCTCTCATCTATACCAGTATTTCTGCTGTCCTTTACTAATAGTATTGTAGTTATACTGTACTAGGAGTAGGACACTCACTGACTGTCACTGTTTATAGGCTACTAGCTAGCTCCTGCGTGTGTGCACTCACTCACTGTCTGTGTGTACACACACTCTATTTCCTTCTGATTACTGATAGATTATTGTTATTTAGTTGTACTTACTTACTACTTACTCTTACTGTACCCGTAGGGACACTCACTGTCACTGTTCATATAGGCTACTAGCTCCTGCGTGTGCGCACTGCACTCACTGTCTGAGTGTACACACACAACACACACTCTATTTCCTTCTGATCGCTGATTGATTATCGTAATTAGTTAGTTGTACTTACTGTTACTACTTACTCTTACTGTACTAGGAGTCTAGGACACTCGGTCACTGTCCATAGGCTACTAGCTCCTGCGTGCGTGCACTCACTGTCTGAGTGTACACACACCCACACTCCATTTCCTTCTGATCGCTGATTGATTATCGTAATTAGTTAGTTCTACTTACTGTTACTACTTACTCTTACTGTACTAGGAGTCTAGGACACTCAGTCACTGTGTTCATAGGCTACTAGCTCCTGCGTGCGGTCACTCACTGTCTGAGTGTACACACACCACCCACACTCTATTTCCTTCTGATCGCTGATTGATTATTGTAATTAGTTAGTTCTACTTACTGTTACTACTTACTGTTACTGTACTAGGAGTCTAGGACACTCAGTCACTGTGTTCATAGGCTACTAGCTCCTGCGTGCGTGCACTCACTGTCTGAGTGTACACACACCCTTCTGATCGCTGATTGATTATTGTAATTAGTTAGTTCTACTTACTGTTACTACTTACTCTTACTGTACTAGGAGTCTAGGACACTCAGTCACTGTGTTCATAGGCTACTAGCTCCTGCGTGCGTGCACTCACTGTCTGAGTGTACACACACCCACACTCCATTTCCTTCTGATCGCTGATTGATTATTGTAATTAGTTAGTTCTTCTTACTGTTACTACTTACTCTTACTGTACTAGGAGTCTAGGACACTCAGTCACTGTGTTCATAGGCTACTAGCTCCTGCGTGCGTGCACTCACTGTCTGAGTGTACACACACCCTTCTGATCGCTGATTGATTATTGTAATTAGTTAGTTCTACTTACTGTTACTACTTACTCTTACTGTACTAGGAGTCTAGGACACTCAGTCACTGTGTTCATAGGCTACTAGCTCCTGCGTGCGTGCACTCACTGTCTGAGTGTACACACACCCACACTCCATATCCTTCTGATCGCTGATTGATTATTGTAATTAGTTAGTTCTTCTTACTGTTACTACTTACTCTTACTGTACTAGGAGTCTAGGACACTCAGTCACTGTGTTCATAGGCTACTAGCTCCTGCGTGCGTGCACTCACTGTCTGAGTGTACACACACCCACACTCCATTTCCTTCTGATCGCTGATTGATTATTGTAATTAGTTAGTTCTACTTACTGTTACTAGTTACTCTTACTGTACTAGGAGTCTAGGACACTCAGTCACTGTCCATAGGCTACTAGCTCCTGCGTGCGGTCACTCACTGTCTGAGTGTACACACACCCACACTCCATTTCCTTCTGATCGCTGATTGATTATTGTAATTAGTTAGTTCTACTTACTGTTACTACTTACTCTTACTGTACTAGGAGTCTAGGACACTCAGTCACTGTGTTCATAGGCTACTAGCTCCTGCGTGCGTGCACTCACTGTCTGAGTGTACACACACCCACACTCCATTTCCTTCTGATCGCTGATTGATTATTGTAATTAGTTAGTTCTACTTACTGTTACTACTTACTCTTACTGTACTAGGAGTCTAGGACACTCAGTCACTGTCCATAGGCTACTAGCTCCTGCGTGCGTGCACTCACTGTCTGAGTGTACACACACTAAATTTACTTGTGATTACTACTGATTATTGTAACTGCTAGTTGTACTTCCTGACTGTTACTACTTACTTACTGTACTAGGGGACACTCACTCAGTCACCTCACCAACCAACCCACTCCATTAAAGTACCCCACTTTTCAGCCGCCCTTTTAAAAAACTTTTCTCTATACGCCCAAAACATTGAAGATGTCTGGAAGTGGCAGCCAGCGCGGTTTGGGCAAGGGGAAGGGCAGCAAGGGAATCAGGAGGAGAGGGAGCAGCATTGTGGCAAGCCGCGGCCGCGGGCGCGCCACCATGCACAGTTCCGCAGCAGCAGCAGCAGCGTCAGTGGCTAACATTCCTCCCATAGCCACTGGCCGTGGACGCCTTGGGCGCCGCCCAGCAGGAGCATCTGCAACTCACGCTGCAGAGACACAGCAGCAGCAGCGTGTAGCACCTGCTCCCATTTTCCTCCAGCCGGGTCGGAAACGTCCCATTGAGGAAAAGGATGCAGACACTGTGGTGCAACTCATGACGGAGGATGAGCAGCCCGCCATCAGCTCTGCATCCGAGGCCTCCACCCTCACCACCACCACCACCACCACCCCTGTTCGCAGCAGCCGCCCAGCAGGGTCTGGGGAGGAGGCCAGTTCACCGTCACTCGCCGACCTGTCATTCAGCAGTCTTTTGACCCCAGGCATCATGAGTAAATTGTCTGCTGTTGTTGGCGATCTTGAGGAGGAGATGCTGATGGGCACTTTGGGGGATGAGGGATTGGACAGCAAGACTGTGGCGACAGTCAAGCAGCCCATCCATGCATCAGGAGAGGAGTTTGGGGGGTCCTCATCCCAGCAGGACATGTTTCAGGAGGGGGAGGATGATGATGACCCGGTGACAGACAGAGACTGGGTGCCACCACCTCCAGGGGATGTCGTCCTCAGCAGCTCTGAGGAGGAGGAGGAGGATGCTCTTGTGGGCCTTGCAAGGAGGCGCATCATTGCAAGCATTGGCAGCAGCAGTAGGCAGGTCCCACAGCCTGCTGGTGTCTCAGGCTCAGCAGCAGCAGCAGCAGCATCTGCCAGTACCACCACCAGCCGCACCCAAGCCCCCCAAGCCCCCCCCCCCAACCACCACAGGGAGACAGGCAGCAGCGCTTCCATGCCGTAGGGGGATGTTTAAGTCACCAATCTGGCGATATTTCACCATGCCCACTGTGTACAGCAAGTACGCCACTTGCAACCACTGTCAGCGGAAGTTGAGCAGAGGTGCAGACCCCTTAAAGTTCTGCACCAGCTCGCTCATCAACCACCTTGCGGCTAAACATTTCCACCAGCATGAGGAGTTCCAGAGGCTGAAGGCATCTGGTGCTGGCAGTGGCACCACACCCATCACTGCACAGCCTTCAGCAGCAGCAGCAGCAACAGCCAGGGCCGGGCCGAGGCATAGGCTGGAGAGGCTCCAGCCTCAGGGCGCAGTGTAGGAGGGGGCGCACAATTCATTCAGCTCTCATTCCTAATTGTGTATGAAGCAGAAAGAAATAAGAAAAGGGGATACATAGCAATGACTGCAAGCCAGATAACTACATATTAAGGTGTTGGGGAGGTTGTGGGCCCTGTGGTGCCTCTTAATCTAATAGCAATCAGTGTGTGATGGCTGGGGTGGAAGGGATGGAGGGGCGCACTTTGGTGTCTCAGCCTTGGGTGCTGGAGGACCTTGTCCCTGCTCTGGCAACAGCAGCCACCCGCCCTCCTGCTCCTCCAGCAGCACCAGCAGGAGTGCGGAAACGCACTGCTCCTCCCCCCTCTGCAACTCCTGCCGCCGACACTGAGGCCTGTTCTGGCAGCCAGTCCTCAGTGGCCTCCTCCGCTGTGTCTGCTGATTCCCGTGCCAGCAAAAGGCCACGCCAGAGCCTTTTGAGCGAGTCCTTCCAGGGGGTGGTTAGGGCTCTGCCTCCCAGCAGCCGTCGCGTGCGGCAGCTGAACGGCTTGCTGGCACGGGCCATGTGCTCCCAACTCCTGCCGTACACGCTCGTGCAGGAGGGGAGCGACATTCGTGCGCTGCTTGCTTGCGCAGCCCCAGACTGGCAGCTCCCCAGCAGACACTTCTTTGCCCGCAAGGCCATTCCTGCACTGCACCGCTTTGTGATGGCCAATGTGGAGCGAGGGCTGGAGCACGCGGTTGGTGAAAGGGTCCACGTCACCATGGACTCCTGGAGCAGCCGCTTCGGGACAGGCCGCTACCTGTCCTTCACTGTCCACTGGGTCAGCTTGGTGGAAGGGGGTGAGGATGGGAGAGCAGCAGCGGGCACAGCAGCAGCAGCAACACAGTGGGTGGTGCCACCCCGCAGGGTCAGGGGAACTGCAGCAGGTTCCTCCGATCCTCTGCCATCCTCCGGCACACCTGGCCAAACCCCCCGCCTCAGCAGCAGCGTGAAGGCCCGCCACTGCCAAGCGCTGCTGCACTTGGTCAGCCTTGGGAAGACCAAGCTGACGGCAACCCATGTGTTGGCCAAACTCCAGGAGCAGGAGAGGATTTGGCTGACCCCCAGAGGCCTCAGAGTCGGAGAGGTGGTGGCCGACAATGGGGCCAATCTGGTTGCCGCAATAGACAGGGGAAACCTGACCCACATCCCCTGTCTTGCCCACGTGCTGAACCTGGTGGTGCAGAAGTTCCTGCGCACCTACCAGGGGATGGGCGAACTGCTGGAAACGGCAAGGAATGTTGTGCGTCACTTCCGGCGCTCGGCTGCAGCCTGTGCGAGCCTGGAAGACGTGCAAAAGGAGCTGGATCTGCCACGCCATCGGCTGATCCTTGACGTTCCGACTCGCTGGAACTCCACCCTGGCGATGTTGGAGCGTCTGGTTGAACAGAGGCACGCTGTCAACCAGTACCTTGCCCTGGCCACTGTTTCCGCAGCTCAGAGAAGGGACAAGACCAGCAACATCCCGTCCATCGTCCCCGATGATGACTGGAGGCACATGCAGCAGGTGTGCTTTGTGCTGGCTCCCTTCCTGCAGGCCACAAACATGGTGAGCAGGGACCATGCTATGGTCTGCGAGTGGGTGCCCCTGGTTTCTCTGCTGAACAGGGCCCTCGATGCTTTGCTGGAACAGGGAGCGGCAGCCTTGGACCAGCAGGAGCGGCAACCAGCTGCGCAGTCCACCTCTGAGGGGGAGGAGGAGGAGGACTTGGTGGAGGTCCCTGACCTGGCTGCTGATGAGGGGGATCAGCACAGCGCAGCTGAGTTGGTGCGGGGGTGGAGAGAGGATGAGGCGGCAGAGGAGGAGGATGAGGACAGCACTGACGTCGATGTGCCAGCAGACGTGGCCCGCCTCTTCCCAATGGCAGCGCACATGCTGACGTGCCTGCGCAGGGACCCCAGGGTGATCCAGATGAAGCAGAGGGAGGACATCTGGATCAGCATGATGTTGGACCCACGCCTCAAGGGGAAGTTGAGCCAGTTCCTGCCGCCTGCAGGAGGAGACCCAGCGCAACAAATAAGGAGCTTGCAGCAGGCCCTTGTTGAGCGCTTGGAGGAAGCCTTCCCCCAGCCTTCCACCCCCACTGTCCAGCAGCCAGCACAGAGGCAGCAGCAGGTGCCTGCATCCAGCAGCAGCAAGCGCCCCACAGACCTGCTGTCTCTCAGCCACGAGCTCTACAGGACTGTAGAGGCTCCGGCAGCAGTGACTAGAGAGGAGATGCATGCAGCAGCATCCTCCTCCGGTCACAGCCAGCGCCTGACCCGCATGGTGGCTGACTACATGGGGTCGTACAGCGGGCTTGACAGCGATGCCCCTGTTGATCCCATGGAGTATTGGGTCAAGCGCATGGAGATCTGGAGCGAGCTGGCGCAGTACGCCCTGGAAGTGCTGTCCTGCCCCCCTTCCAGCGTGCTGTCCGAGCGCTGCTTCAGTGCAGCTGGTGGCGTGGTCACCGAGAAACGCTCACGTCTGTCTCACAAGTCTGTGGACAGACTGACGTTTCTCAAGATGAACCAGGCGTGGGTGGAAGGCGAGTTCCTGGCCCCTGTTGTCGGCGAGAGGGGGACATGAACTGGCTGCCGGAACCATCGTTAATGTGCCTTACCACCCTTTACCACCTCCTGGCTCCTGCTCACTAAGCCAGCCTGGTTCACTTTGACTATTACGTCGCCTGCAGCCACACATTTTACACCTACAGTGGGCTGCTGTGTACTGCCCTTCTGCTGTCTGTCTGTGTTTCCCACTGCCAGGGTACACAGAATTACCTTCTTCTGCTGCCACTCTGCCACCAGCTATTACGTCAAACAATAGCTATATTGGTTGCAAAACCAAAACCAAACAAACCATTAAAAAAAATAAAAGGTTTAATTTTTCGGAGGTGCCCGGGTTGAAAACTGTGTTGTCCCAGTTGTGTATTGGACACAATGTGGGCTGCACGACCGCTGTCTGGGACCTCCTGTTGTGTTTATTTACAGCCCTGGTATCACCGCTAGGTACCAGGGCTATTATGTCACGCTGCCTACCTGCTGCCACACTCACACTGCTCCTCCACACCTCCTCCTGCTGCTGCTGCTGCTGTCTGTCTGTGTTTCCCACTGCCAGGGTACACAGATGATTTACCTTCTGCTGCCACTCTGCCACCAGCTATTACGTCAAACAATAGCTGCTCGCCTACTCCTCCATTCCTCCTCCTGCTGCTGCTGTCTGTCTGTGTTTCCCACTGCCAGGGTACACAGAATTACCTTCTTCTGCTGCCACTCTGCCACCAGCTATTACGTCAAACAATAGCTATATTGGTTGCAAAACCAAAACCCAAACAAACCATTAAAAAAAAAAAAAGGTTTAATTTTTCTGAGGTGCCCGGGTTGAAAACTGTGTTGTCCCAGTTGTGTATTGGACACAATGTGGGCTGCACGACCGCTGTCTGGGACCTCCTGTTGTGTTTATTTACAGCCCTGGTATCACCGCTAGGTACCAGGGCTATTATGTCACGCTGCCTACCTGCTGCCACACTCACACTGCTCCTCCACACCTCCTCCTGCTGCTGCTGTCTGTCTGTGTTTCCCACTGCCAGGGTACACAGATGATTTACCTTCTGCTGCCACTCTGCCACCAGCTATTACGTCAAACAATAGCTGCTCGCCTACTCCTCCATTCCTCCTCCTGCTGCTGCTGTCTGTCTGTGTTTCCCACTGCCAGGGTACACAGCATTACCTTCTTCTGCTGCCACTCTGCCACCAGCTATTACGTCAAACAATAGCTATATTGGTTGTAAAACCAAAAACCAAAAAACCATTAAAAAAAAAAAAAAAAAGGTTTAATTTTTCTGAGGTGCCCGGGTTGAAAACTGTGTTGTCCCAGTTGTGTATTGGACACAATGTGGGCTGCACGACCGCTGTCTGGGACCTCCTGTTGTGTTTATTTACAGCCCTGGTATCACCGCTAGGTACCAGGGCTATTATGTCACGCTGCCTACCTGCTGCCACACTCACACTGCTCCTCCACACCTCCTCCTGCTGCTGCTGTCTGTCTGTGTTTCCCACTGCCAGGGTACACAGATGATTTACCTTCTGCTGCCACTCTGCCACCAGCTATTACGTCAAACAATAGCTGCTCGCCTACTCCTCCATTCCTCCTCCTGCTGCTGCTGTCTGTCTGTGTTTCCCACTGCCAGGGTACACAGCATTACCTTCTTCTGCTGCCACTCTGCCACCAGCTATTACGTCAAACAATAGCTATATTGGTTGTAAAACCAAAAACCAAAAAACCATTAAAAAAAAAAAAAAAAGGTTTAATTTTTCTGAGGTGCCCGGGTTGAAAACTGTGTTGTCCCAGTTGTGTATTGGACACAATGTGGGCTGCACGACCGCTGTCTGGGACCTCCTGTTGTGTTTATTTACAGCCCTGGTATCACCGCTAGGTACCAGGGCTATTATGTCACGGCGAGCTGCCTGCCTCATTGACTGCCTGCTGCCACACACTCATCCTCCTCCTCCTGCTGCTGAATTTACCTCCTGCTGTCTTTGTGTTTCCACTGCCAGGGAGCACATACAATGGCGCTTCCAACATGCGTGCGCCCACCAGCTATTTGTTACGCTCAAAAATAGCTGCATTTCTTTAAAAAAAAATTGAAAAGAGAAATACGTGAAGATGATGAAGAAGAAGATGAAAAAGAAGAAGAAGATAAAGAAGAAGAAGATGAAGAAGAAGAAGATGAAGAAGAAGATGAAGAAGAAGATGAAAAAGAAGATGAAAAAGAAGAAGAAGATGAAGAAGATGAAGAAGAAGAAGATGAAGAAGAAGAAGATGAAGAAGAAGAAGAAGAAGATGAAGAAGATGAAGAAGAAGAAGATGAAGAAGATGAAGAAGAAGAAGATGAAGAAGAAGAAGATGAAGAAGAAGAAGATGAAGAAGAAGAAGAAGAAGAAGATGAAGAAGAAGAAGATGAAGAAGATGAAGATGAAGAAGAAGATGAAGATGAAGATGAAGAAGAAGATGAAGAAGATGAAGAAGAAGATGATGAAGAAGAAGAAGAAGAAGAAGATGATGAAGAAGAAGAAGAAGAAGAAGAAGAAGAAGAAGAAGAAGATATAGAAGAAGAAGATCTAGAAGAAGAAGAAAGATAAAGAAGAAGAAGAACAAGTATATACAGTAACACTACTGAACAAAATTTAGGACACAACTTCTCTTTCCACATTTTTTTTTAAAGGAACATCCCCACATAATCACTTGCTGTTGTTACTTGGAAAAAAAGATGTTTCTTGCATCATTCACCCTCAAAACAAGTGTTGGAAGCTATTTAAGGCCAATTCGAATAGTCAGCTCGAATAGTGAGCTCGAATACCGACTCGAATAGTGAGCTCGAAGTCCGAGGTCGAATCGAATAGTAAAAATTATTCGACTCGAATATTCGACTGACCTCGAATAATTTACTATTCGAATTCGACCAAACTCGAATTTTAAAAAGGGGTATTTGAGCATCACTAGTGAGCAGACTGAAAAGCAAAGGCTTGTTGTTATCTCAGGTAACTGGTAGTTTTTAAAAGGAAATAAATATGGAAGCCTCCATATCCCCCTCTCCTCGGGTTCCCGTTAAGTTAGAGTTGTTACTAAATTCCATCACAACTTGTGACAGTTTGTTTATTTCCACATTATCATTTGACCATCCTCAGAAGTATGTTGTCTTGCATTAGCATTGATTTGGCCACTTAGTCGTCAAGAGTTGGTGCAATGCACCAGTTTATTTTCGGTAAACATAATGATTATATCCATGGATTTGTCTGTTTCTTTTCTCAATACTAATAACAAACACCCAGTTCTAAATGAGTCTGTTGGTTTGCCTTTGCCTTTTGTATAGTTTTATATTGTTTTATTTTTTGTGGCATAGCTCACTAGAGAAACATCAGCCAACATCTGGTTCATTCTAGATTCACTACTATTAATATCGTTAATGATAAAGTAGTGGGAAACTTTGAGAAACAGCTCCCTAAATCTCAAACTCTGGGAACGGTTCAATCTAGATTAAAGTATTGAATGTTTTGTAATTACTATTGATAGACTGTAATTTACTTTTACGTGATTCAGATAGCTTGCTGCAGAGGTTATTGGAACTTATTTATGGCAAATGATTATTTGCATGCTCAGAAGAGCTTTATGCACAATATATGATTAAATATTCAAGGAACAAGTCATGTTTCATAAGTTGTGTGTGAGGTTTACAACCCTTCATTAAAGCTGTTGCATTCTTCTATATAAGAGCTCCTATTATTTGCTATACATAGCGCACTCGTTTTCTTATAGCAGTCTTTACTGTGAGATTTGTGGAGTTCCGCAGTCTATAACCCGCCACTCTCAAGCTGCTATTTAACTGCATGATCCTGGCACTCTAGTCAGTGAGTATCTGGACGGTCGTTAATATTTGTTCGCAGGACACTTCATTATAAAAGCCTGTCTGCCTGAGATAAGACACTTGTGGAAATGTAGCTGCACTTCAGTTGGGTTGGTTATGGCTTAACCACTATAAGACGAGATGAAATGTCCACAAGAGTCCAATCTGATTGCCAATTGTTTTTCTGATCGATTTTCAGATCACTTCTATACAAAGTCAATCAGAAAAACTAGCGGGAATCAGATTGGACTTGTCAGAAATAATCAAATCGACCATCAATATGACGGAAAATTGCATCATGTGTACTAAGCAATATGGTGGCTATACATATGTGACTATACATTTATTGTTTTTTTACCCATTGAAATCTATATCTACTATATATATATATATATATATATATATATATATATATATATACATACATACATACATATATATATATATATATACACAGTGGGTTGCAAAAGTATTCGGCCCCCTTGAAGCTTTCCACATTCTGTCATATTACTGCCACAAACATGAATCAATTTTATTGAAATTCCAAATGAAAAACCAACGCAAAGTGGTGTACACATGAGAAGTGGAACGAAAATCATGCATGATTCCAAACATTTTTTACAAATAAATAGCTGCAAAGTGGTGTGTGCATAATTATTCGGCCCCCTTTTATCTGAGTGCAGTCAGTTGCCTATAGACATTGCCTGATGAGTGCTAATGACTAATAGAGTGCATCTGTGTGTAATCTAATGTCAGTACAAATACAGCTGCTCTGTGAGGGCCTCAGAGGTTGTCTAAGAGAATATTGGGAGCAACAACACCGTGAAGTCCAAAGAACACACCAGACAGGTCAGGGATAACGTTATTGAGAAATTTGAAGCAGGCTTAGGCTATAAAAAGATTTCCAAAGCCTTGAACATCTCAAGGAGCACTGTTCAAGTGATCATTCGGAAATGGAAGGAGTATGGCACAACTGTAAACCTACCAAGACAAGGCCATCCACCTAAACTCACAGGCCGAACAAGGAGAGCGCTGATCAGAAATACAGTCAAGAGGCCCATGGTGACTCTGGACGAGCTACAGAGATCTACAGCTCATGTGGGAGACTCTGTCCATAGGACAACTATTAGTCATGCACTGTACAAAGTTGGCCTTTATGGAAGAGTGGCAAGAAGAAAGGCATTGTTAACAGAAAGCATAAGAAGTCCTGTTTGCAGTTTGCCACAAGCCATGTGGGGGACACAGCAACCATGTGGAAGAAGGTGCTGTGGTCAGATGAGATCAAAATGGAACTTTTTGGCCAAAATGCAAAACGATATGTGTGGCAGAAAACTAACACTGCACATCACTCTGAACACACCATCCCCACTGTCAAATATGGTGGTGGCAGCATCATGCTCGGGGGGTGCATCTCTTCAGTAGTGTTGGGCGAACAGTGTTCGCCACTGTTCGGGTTCTGCAGAACATCACCCTGTTCGGGTGATGTTCGAGTTCGGCCGAACACCTGATGGTGTTCGGCCAAACCGTTCGGGTTCGCCCGAACTACTAAATGCCCGGCCGAACAGGGCCGAATAGGGCCCCTGTTCGGCCGAACAGGGCCCTGTTCGGCCGAATACCGCCCCCCTATGGGGTCGCAGGCATAAGGGGGGAGCATGCCCCGATCGCGGGGGGGGGGGGGTCGGAAATTCCCCCCACCCCCTCCGCTAGCGCTCCCCCCTCTGCCCGCTTCCCCATAAAAAAGTTGGCGTAAAGTTAAATATTACCGGTGGTGGCTGCTGCAGTGGCTGGCTGGCAGTGGTGTGAATGAGGAGGAGGAGTCCGAGTATGACGCGTTGAGGCCAGGCAGCGGGCGGTTCAGCGGTAGTACCCTTGTGGTACTTCCGCCCTTTCTCTGACCTCACGTCCTCTACGTGATGACGCATACGAGGGTACGCGTCACGCGTACCATCATATGCGTCATCACGTAGAGGACGTGAGGTCAGAGAAAGGGCAGAAGTACCACAAGGGTACTACCGCTGAACCACCCGCTGCCTGGCCTCAACGCGTCATACTCGGACTCCTCCTCCTAGTCCTCACTCACACCACTGCCAGCCAGCCACTGCAGCAGCCACCACCGGTAATATTTAACTTTACGCCAACTTTTTTATGGGGAAGCGGGCAGAGGGGGGAGCGCTAGCGGAGGGGGTGGGGGGAATTTCCGACCCCCCCGCGATCGGGGCATGCTCCCCCCCTATGCCTGCGACCCCATAGGGGGGCCGTATTGCGGCATGTTCGGGTCCCCATTGACTTACATTGAGTTCGGGGTTCGGGCCGAACATGCCGAACATCTAGCCCATGTTCGGCCTGTTCGGCCCGAACCCGAACATCCAGGTGTTCGCCCATCACTACTCTTCAGCAGGGACAGGGAACCTGGTCAGAGTTGATGGGAAGATGGATGGAACCAAATACAAGGAAAACTTCGAAGAAAACCTCTTGGAGACTGCAAAAGACTTGAGACTGGGGCGGAGGTTAACCTTCCAGCAGGACAATGACCCTAAACATAAATCTAGGGCAACAATGGAATGGTTTAAAACAAAACATATCTATGTGTTAGAATGGCCCAGTCAAAGTCCAGATCTAAATCCAATCAAGAATCTGTGGCAAGATCTGAAAACTGCTGTTCACAAACGCCATCCATCTAATCTGACTGAGCTGGAGCTGTTTTGCAAAGAAGAATGGGCAAGGATTTCAGTCTCTAGATGTGCAAAGCTGGTAGAGACATACCCTAAAAGACTGGCAGCTGTAATTGCAGCAAAAGGTGGTTCTACAAATTATTGACTCAGGGGGTCGAATAATTACGCACACCCCACTTTGCAGTTATTTATTTGTAAAAAATGTTTGGAATGATGTATGATTTTCGTTCAATTTCTCACGTGTACACCACTTTGTATTGGCCTTTCACGTGAAATTCCAATAAAATTGATGCATGTTTGTGGCAGTAATGTGACAAAATGTGGAAAACTTCAAGGGGGCCAAATACTTTTGCAATATATATATATAGGTGGAAAGTATTAAATTGGCAGCAGGTCGGTAGCGATGGCAGATCAGAGGGCCCATAGTATTGCACTGTATTGATCAGGGACACTGAGGTTGGATAGATTCTTAATATGTTTAATGCTGAAATCTATTGAAAAAAAAAATATGTCTTGTGTGTGGCAGTAATATAGACCTCTCAGATCAGATCCATGTGATGGTTGAATCTGTTGGTCACCTATAAATGTATAGCCACCTTTAGAGTGCCTCGTGGAGTGAAAGGCATCAGGCCACTGGTACTGGGCAGCAGAAAATCTATCTCCAAAGACCTGTGAGTGGTTGCATGTTATCTGCAACTTGGGTAAATCAGTGCCCACTCTACATATTTACCTTTAGCCTAATCCCTTGTAGATTATACAACAGACCTAAATGTATGTACACGCATGCAATAACTGTTGGCCAAAATTAGTGATAATGACTGTTTTAGCTCATGACCATTCTGTGTGTATAGTTGTTGCCAATTGTTCCCGCTTTGGCATCAGGAGTCGTTAACAATCCATCCTATTGTATTCTAAATGACCCCCAATGCTTAAGCACGACCGATAACTAAGTTATTTTGAACCCCTCCACCAGTGAAAGTTGCTCTGCCCTGCATACGATGATCATTGTCCCTCCAACCCCTTTCCATAGCAACAGAACACATCACCGGCCTTAAAGGGATACTGTAGGGGGGTCGGGGGAAAATGAGCTGAACTTACCCGGGGCTTCTAATGGTCCCCCGCAGACATCCTGTGTTGGCGCAGCCACTCACCGATGCTCCGGCCCTGCCTCCAGTTCACTTCTGAAATTTCTGACTTTAAAGTCAGAAAACCACTGCGCCTGCACGCCTGTGTCCTCGCTCCCGCTGATGTCACCAGGAGTGTACTGCGCAGAAACAGACCATACTGGGCCTGCGCTGTGCGCTCTTGATGACATCAGCGGGATCGAGGACGCGGCAACGCAGGCGCAGTGGTTTTCAGACTTTAAAGTCTGAAATTCCAGAAGTGAACTGGAGGCAGGGCCGGAGCATCGGTGAGTGGCTGCGCCAACACAGGGTGTCTGCGGGGGACCGTTAGAAGCCCCGGGTAAGTTCAACTTATTTTCCCCTGACCCCCCTACAGTATCCCTTTAATGCAAGGGATGTGCCTGTACACCATTATTCCCCGAATTGTCATCCAATGGATCATTTCCCAATACCTGATGGGCCGCAATTACCTTATGTGTAGTTAGCTCGACTCCATTTGAATTCTTTTCTTTTCATGCTTTGCCTCTGCTATAGAAACAGGCCATGGGAAAGAATCATTGCCAATTATGATAAAAAAGGTGTTTCAAAGTATTAGCTGATCAGTGTGTGGTGTGTGTGTGTGTGTGTGTGTGTGTGTGTGTGTGTGTGTGTGTGTGTGTGTGTGTGTGTGTGTGTGTGTGTGTGTGTGTGTGTGTGTGTGTGTGTGTGTGTGCGTGTGCGTGTGTGCGTGTGTGTGTGTGTGTGGGTGTGTGCATTGTGTGTGTGTATGGGCATGTGTGTGTATTGTGTTGCGTGTGTGTTGTGTGTGTATGGGTGTGTGTAGTGTGTGTGTGTTGTGTGTGTAGTGTGTGTATCGGTGTGTGCATTGTGTGCGTAAGGGCGTGTGTGTGTGTGTGTGTGTGTATGTATGGGTGTGTGTTGTGTGTGTGTGTTTTGTATGTGTGTGCATTCATTATTGCCATTGCTTTAAATTAACTACATCAGCAGTTTCAGTTCTTCTAGCCATCATGGCTTTAAAGAAAAAGATACTTCCCTGCATTAGCTCTGCCAGAAGCTGCATGGTACTGGCACTGCCATTGTAGGTTACAGCCAAATGTGATGGTTAGCGGAACATTTTTGCCTTATCCTTTGAAATTCCTTACTATTACAGGAGAAACATTTTCACTTTCTTATCCATACAGCTATGATTCTTTCACTTTATTAGTCCTTTTTTATGGGTCATGATTTCTAAGATCATCGTTAATCTCCCGGACAGCTTCCATGATCGTTTTCATTCCGTTTCAGAGTATTGAACCGCCTGTCTTCATAGCGAGTGACTCGAAGACACGACTTGCTAAGTGACAGTTTTACCATATTCGATTGATAAGTACAATCTTTCTTTCATCTCAACTGCAATTCCTTATTTATATATCATATGTCAGAATATATACTGGACATATCATTGATAAATGACATTTAGAACATCGAGAATGCCATTAACATAACTTACCAACTGATAGATACTGCCAATGAGGGTTAAATATGCGAATGGACAGTCAGATATAATGAAGGTGCGTTATTTTAAGAAGAATGAACAATGATTTGATATTGATGCATGGTAGATAGTGGGGATAACACAGATTTTTGTAATGGTGCCCATTAACGGTACAATTTTTCCTTCAGTTTCGATCTTTCAACGTGATTAGAATGGTCAAAACTAATCGTAAGGTAATTATTAATTGTTCCCATTAACATAAAGATTTTAGAAAGTTTTACATTTTGATTCAATCATAAAATCCATCTTTTGGATCAAATTTTTTTCATTTTCATTGAACGTCGATTTGTGCACACATGGTGCATTTTTCTATAAAATTCAATGATGAAGAATGCATTGAAAGATCGAATCTGAAGGGAAAAATGTACAGTTAATGGGCATCTTTATAAAAGAATAGCACATTAAAGATGAACCTGACAAAAACATGGCACAGTTTGTTATTAGGTAGAAAGTCCCCTGTTTACAAAAGAATTTACTATCCGAACTTTGAATAGCAATTCGGATATTTTTTAAAATCCAAATAGACTATCCGAGCAAACTCGGATTTCCCATCTGAAATCCGGGCGGATAGTCAGTTCAGATATCCGAGCAGAAGCCAAAATTACCTTCAATGGCAAAAATCCCTTTGGAAGGCATCCAGGCCGAGAGAGAGAGAGGGAGAGAGAGAGAGAGAGAGGAGAGACCTCCGAAAGGGTTTTTTTCCATTTGAAGAGACTTTTGGAAGCATTTTAAGCCATTTTCAGGTCACTTCCGGTTTTCTATCCGGATATCTAAATCCGGCCGGATATCCAGGTTATTGGGTTCGGATATCCGAGTTTACTCGGATAACAAAAAGTTCGGATTAGGCTATCTGATTCGGATCCGGATATCTGGGTATCCGGATCCGAATCAATTCAGATTTTAAAAAGGGGTATCCGAGCACCCCTGGTGCATAGCATAGCCACATTTCTTATTAAGCTTTAATTTTAATGAATCTAAAGTTTCTGGAGGAATGTAGGCATGTCTGAGCCACAATTGCCAATGCCACAGTTGTGTGTTTTTATATGTACTAATTGCTGTATGTTTTGGCATAGTGTTATTTCTGTTACCCTAAATCACAGTTAAAGTGGATCTGAACTCAGAACTTCCTCTCTGCTCTAAAAGATAAGCAACAGCATACTAACCTTTGAAGGAAAACATTTTCTTGTTACAGCTTATAGAGCGCCTCAGAGATACAGCAGTGTAGTTACTTCCTGGTTTGCTGGGAGGACAGAAATGGTTAACATCCTGTCATCCTGCCCTAACATGTATTAGCTTTCAAATTGGCAGACTCGGCAGACAGAAGGGAGATGAACTTACACAAACTCATTACTTGCTGAGAAGGGAGAGTAAGAAAGGATGTTCTCAATAAACACACACTGGTGGACACAGAGTTGATTTCTCTGAGTTTTCCTCGTCTCCTCTGCAAGAGTTCAGGTCCACTTTAAGTGATTGTTTCGGTGACAGTTTTAGGAATGATAGCTGTATGATAGCTGTTTGTAGAATGATAGCATGAGCCACTTGTTATGTACTACACACAGGGGAGGGCTGACAAGGAGTGGTGTACAAGTGAGTAGTATATGTCATGGGAAAGACGGTACAAAACAATAATGTTCTTTTCACATTAATTGGTCATGACAGATTACTACGACATTGTAGGTCAGCTTCACAACCGCTAGATTTTTGCGGTAGACGATCATGAACACTCTCCTTTAGTGATAAAATGTGAGCATTTGCACATACTTTTAGAAAGATACATGCAAAGAAAATGAGCCTATGAGAAACTATTCCAATGCTGCCTCAATTTTCTTTGTACGGGATAATAGATACCTACTAATAGATTATTACAGGTAAATGATAAATGGTAAATGGTTCTTTCATATACTCTGATTATTGGTTTAATTACTTTATTTTGATCAGATTTTTTGCAGAAATATGTATAAATGACAATGGAAACCCTACCAACTCTAAGTGGGTACCGAGTGATGCAGGAAAAACCTATTATGATCATCCTCCATTCTCAACCACACTGGATAGAGCTAAAACTGTTCAGTGTTCAGTATCTGATTGATACTGATTGCATACCTGGATAAAACCACAACAACTATGAAATTACTCAATATCAGCCAACATAAGATGCAATTGTTGGTTTTAAGACAAAGTGCACACTGGTGTTAATAGCAAGCATTTTCCAGCAGTTGCCTCACTAGAAAATATTTGGGTAATGTGAAAAAAACAATCGAGATAATCTGAAACAAGTAAGAAAAAATGAACCTGATGCAATCACTCTCCATAATTCCCATAGAGCTTTCCTAGTCCTTTTTCTGTCCCATCGTTCTACCACTGTGCCCCATTGAATTTCCACATCTTCAAGAGTCCTCAGCAGGCTTCAGAAACACTGGCTTTCCTGGGTCCTCCTGAAAACAGGTGCAGTATTGTTCCGCTCATCTTTGGAAGTACAAGGGAATAAAAGTGCTTCCAAAGGCTGCTCTAGGAGGGCTGAAGAGTCATTTGACTAACCTGGTCAAAGAACTTCACCGGGACCCAGCGGTGGAATGAGGGGAAAGAAGGAGGACCTTAAAAGGTTCTATGGGATCTAGAGCCTTCCCTCACCATAGGTGAGAAGCTAACATTTTTTTCTTCAGCTCACTTCATCATTGCTTTAAGAGAGTGTACAATCCTATCTAAAATCTAACATAACTAAAATTGCAATATTTCAGAACTACATAATTTAGAGTTTGTATAACATCATTATTCATATGAGACCTGGCTTTCCCTATATCTCTATTTTCTGTTTTGTTACTTTCACAATTCTGCAATGTTTTGGTCAGAGCCTCAGATGTCTGTTTTTTAACTACTAAACCATTTTACAGCAGGGCACAACACTATATAACAAAGCAATACAACAAAAAATAACATTGGCTAAAATATTTTTTACATAGCGGTTGTTCTGTTTCCCCATCTTGCTTCTCTTAGCTTTTTTTTTTTTTTTTTATATATACAATTGCTTCTGGATGATGTCTGCTATTATTAGATGGGATAAACTGGGTCAGTGAGCACATTGAAAGGAAATATAATTATTTATCGCTGATCAATCCTAAGTTTACTAATTAACCCACTGAGTGACACAGATGTGCTGCCGAGCGTGTGGACACCAAAGAAAGAGAAGAGATCTCTCATCAACATTCAATAATCCGTCCAGTATAGATCCTCTCTTCAGTAACTGTCTGGGTGTCGGAAAGTACGTGAAATAGTCTTATTTTGACAAATGAAACTGTTTTTTGGTGGGAGAAAACTAATTTGTATTACAAAATGTGTCTCTAAATTATTTTACTAGGAGGTCTATTTAAATATCTGTGTATATTATTACTAATTATGCATTTATATAGCACTGAGCAACTGATATTTTCCACAGTGCTTTAAAGAGTACATTCAATAACTAATGGAATGACCTGAGTGAACTCTACCTATACATTACCTACTAGAACTCCCTATATCAGTTATTCACCCTGTGTTGAGAGGTTTGGGTCCTTTGTACTGAAAGCTTCAGATTCAAGGCTGTTATGTAATTGTGTATGACCCTTTCCCTTGACACCCCCTTACTGGTATTAGCCCTCCCGCATAGCATTCCCAAGACACCTGACTTGAGGGTTCTCTTCAGGGAATTTTCAGTAACGGGGACCTTTACAAAATGTCCACCTAGCCGGGAGTGGCCTAGATAATAGGGTGGATGGGTGTCCAGGCCTTCTGCATTTTAAAAGGAGTAAACGTTACATAATTTAGTACACGTGTTCATTTCTTTATTTCTATACCAATGTTTTGGTGATTTAGGTACCATATTGATTGCGTGTTAAGCTGTGGACAAAAACTGAGAAATAATACATTTTCTCCATTTCTTTCTTATCTTCCTGTTAAAATGCATTTAGACTAAAATAATTCTTATGAAAATGCACCCTCCAAAGAAAGCCTAATTAGTGGCGGAAAAAAACAAGATATACAGTAGATCATTTCAGCGTGATAAGTAGTGATAAAGTTATTGTCGAATTGATGGGAGGTGAAAGTTGCTTGGATGCATAAAGTTAACAACCCTGTGAGCTGAAGTGGTTGAGGATTGTGATCTTGCTAGATTATGTAGGTTTATAGTCTATACTGAAGTTCTCTTATCTATTTGCTATTGTTCTGTATTCTCTTGTTTCAGAGTATTTTCATGTATTGTGAATATGAGATGAAGTGCACGTATAGCACATTTGCTGATTTGCTGATGAAGTCCATGTCATAGTAATTGATAGTCTTGTCGCGGATTAATCATTCTCCAGTCCATAGATGGTAATTAATGTGGGTGTACAAGGGTGGTTCCTATTCTTTAAATAGCCCGTAAGTCTTCATACATGCAGCTATGACTATTGGCCTCTTATGCCTGAAAGGCATAAGCTGTACTACTATATTACAGTTTAATCTGTCTTTTGCGCTAAAGAATGTTTCCATCCATTACGGAGCCTGTTGTGATGCCAGATATCCACAACTGTATTATTGCTATACAGTAAGTGAATACAGGCATGGTTATTCTAGTACCACCTGGCGGAGACCCTTGAGACATGACAGGTGGTGTTTGAACAGATTGATTTACTTAAACAGTATTCTCCAACATATTTACAGTAGACCTGTTTATTTTTCTTTACCAAAACACAGAGTGTGGTCAGAATTACACAGGCTATGCTTACTACATACTATAGATGTGCATCTTACTTTATTAGAGTAGTAGCAAACCAGTGGGATATTCAGTGAGGTTGCACTACGACAACCACCACACCATATGTGTCAATATTGGTGTACCCGGCACCTTTGGAGTATATATACAGTGGCTGTTTTATTGATACAAAATTCCAAACATCCGAATTGTAACACCTTTGTAGACTGTCAATCAAAATGTCAAATCAAAGGTATTGGGTGCAGCGACACCAGTCCCTTTTGAGATGCACGTGGCATGTCATAGCTGCCATGAAATCTGCCGCAAAATCTGTATATCGCCACTGAATAGTACCGGCTAAAATGCGTCTGGGCAACAGCTCTTTCCCATGTGTCGACGGAGGTGGATGTCTTGCTTCACCTCCAAAGCACATTTATCAGACAGCACGTGGTGAATTGGCAAAGTTAATAACCCAATAAAAATCAAGATGTGTTTTCTTTCTGTATTATCAGCAAGAATTTTCTGCTTTCTGAGGACTAGAACAGGAAATTTTCAGTGGGTACTCAGCTGATCATGTGATTCTTCTGTGAGTGGCAGAAACCAAAATGGCTTACTCAGTTCAAAGGCTGCTATCCAGTGTGATTTAATCTTTCAAAAAAATGATCTGTTTATTTTTTTTTGTTTGTTTAATGCCGTTTTTGTTATTTAGTTGTGTTTAGTGGTGAATGTTAAATGTGGTGAAAGGTTTACCAGTAAGGCCTAAACACTCAGATTTGTGTTTTCTTGGTGTTGATTCACGAACCGCCGGTAAAATTGCCATTAGCAGATAGTTCGTGACAATTTTACTAATATTTACACAAGTATCATTATGTGCATTGTACACATAATACAGCTCAATTTATGTATTTTTTCTGTATTTTGCATTTCTGTATTTTTGCATTTTTTCTGTATTTTGAGACACACAAGCAACATAACATATGTTTTACTAGCAATGCACTCATTACCTATAGCACGGTGACGTAGTAGTTAGCTCTTTTGCCTTGCAGCGCTGGGTCACTGATTTGAATCCCAGCCAGGGCACTATCTGCACGAGTTTGTATGTTCTACCTGTGTCTGTGTGGGTTTCCTCCAGGCACTCTGGTTTCCTCCCACACCCCAAAAACATACAAATAAGTTAACTGGCTTGCCCCTAAATTGGACCTAGACTGCGATACATACACTACACAATACATACTTTGGCAGGGATTAGATTGTAAGCCCCTCTGAGGGACAATTAATTGATATGACAATATACTCTGTACGGGACTGCGGAAGATGTTGGTGCTATATAAATAATAACAACACTAGTTTTGCAGGGTGCACTTGAATAAATACCAGCAATTTTACCAGTGATTTTTTAATTAACCCCAAGATACCGATATCTATGTTTTATATCTCTCAATCGGCTGCAATATTCGATTTAGATTCCTGACACATCCCCCATCCCTTCACTTGCATCAGACCCCACCCACCCTCCCTCCCTTCAAGCTAGGTCCTTTTATACCATTTGACTCAGTTGTCTGCCTACACTAATTAGTTATGGGACAGCTGCTACACACTATGCTAGGGAGATTTTAATTGGCCTCCCACCTCCCTCCTACCGGAGGGAGGAGGGTCTCTTCTGCCAGGGAATTATACTATTTTAAAAACCAGTATACATCATACCATAGCCGGGAATCGAACCCAGATGTCACTGTGTGGTGGGCACGTCACCCTAAGCACTGTACCACTACAGTAGTAAGTGAAGCTTGCCTAAAATTTAACATTTATGCTCAACGCAATAGAACCATTAGGTTGCTTAAAGGAGAACTGTAGTGAGAGGTATATGGAGGCTGCCATATTGATTTCCTTTTAAGCTATACCAGTTGCCTGGCAGCCCTGCTGATCTATTTGGCTGCAGTAGTGTGAATCACACCAGAAACAAGCATGCAGCTAATCTTGTCAGATCTTACAAAAATGTCAAACACCAGATCATACCATAGCTGGGAATCGAACCCAGATCTCACTGTGTGGTGGGCACGTCACCCTAAGCACTGTACCACTACAGAAGTAAGTGAAGCTTGCCTAAAATTTAACATTTATGCTCAACGCAATAGAACCATTAGGTTGCTTAAAGGAGAACTGTAGTGAGAGGTATATGGAGGCTGCCATATTGATTTCCTTTTAAGCTATACCAGTTGCCTGGCAGCCCTGCTGATCTATTTGGCTGCAGTAGTGTGAATCACACCAGAAACAAGCATGCAGCTAATCTTGTCAGATCTTACAAAAATGTCAAACACCAGATCATACCATAGCTGGGAATCGAACCCAGATCTCACTGTGTGGTGGGCACATCACCCTAAGCACTGTACCACTACAGAAGTAAGTGAAGCTTGCCTAAAATTTAACATTTATGCTCAACGCAATAGAACCATTAGGTTGCTTAAAGGAGAACTGTAGTGAGAGGTATATGGAGGCTGCCATATTGATTTCCTTTTAAGCTATACCAGTTGCCTGGCAGCCCTGCTGATCTATTTGGCTGCAGTAATAATAATCCAAACATTTGTATAGCGCTTTTCTCCTGTCAGACTCAAAGCGCTCAAGAGCTGCAGCCACAGGGACGCGCTCAAGAGGCCACCCTGCAGTGTTAGGGAGTCTTGCCTTGAACTCCTTACTGAATAGGTACTTGACCTAGCCAGGATTCAAACCCTGGTCTCCCATGTCAAAGGCAGAGCCCTTAACCAGTACACTATCCAGCCACTGTAGTGTGAATCACACCAGAAACAAGCATGCAGCTAATCTTGTCAGATCTTACAAAAATGTCAAACACCAGATCTGCTGCATGCTTGTTCAGGGTCTAGGGCTAAAAGTATTGGAGGCAGAGGATCTGCAGGATAGCCAGGTAACTGGTATTGCTTAACCACTTGCCGACCGCACGCTTATACCGTGCGTCGGCAAAGTGGCAGCTGCAGGACCAGCGACGCAGTATTGCGTCGCCAGCTGCAGGCTGATTAATCAGGAAGCAGCTGCTCGTGCGAGCGGCTGCTTCCTGTCAATTCACGGCGGGGGGCTCCGTGAATAGCCTGCGGGCCGCCGATGGCGGCTCGCAGGCTAAATGTAAACACAAGCGGAAATAATCCGCTTTGTTTACATTGTACGGCGCTGTTGCGCAGCAGCGCCGTAAGGCAGATCGGTGATCCCCGGCCAATCAGCGGCCGGGGATCGCCGCCATGTGACAGGAGACAGCCTGTCACTGGCTGCACAGGACGGATAGCGTCCTGTGCAGCCCGGATCTCCAGGGGGGGCCAGGTAGGAGAGGAAGGGGGAGGATTTCGCCGCGGAGGGGGGCTTTGAGGTGCCCCCCCCCGCAACACCCGGCAGGCAGGAGCGATCAGACCCCCCCAGCACATCATCCCCCTAGTGGGCTGCAGAGCCCACCCAGCACAGATCAGCTAAGACAGCGCTGGTCCTTAAGGGGGGGTAAAGGGTGGGTCCTCAAGTGGTTAAAAGGAAATCAATATGGTAGCCTCCATATACCTTTCACTACAGTTCTCCTTTAAGCAACCTAATGGTTCTATTGCATTGAGCATAAATGTTAAATTTTAGGCAAGCTTCACTTACTTCTGTAGTGGTACAGTGCTTAGGGTGACGTGCCCACCACACAGTGAGATCTGGGTTCGATTCCCAGCTATGGTATGATCTGGTGTTTGACATTTTTGTAAGATCTGACAAGATTAGCTGCATGCTTGTTTCTGGTGTGATTCACACTACTGCAGCCAAATAGATCAGCAGGGCTGCCAGGCAACTGGTATAGCTTAAAAGGAAATCAATATGGCAGCCTCCATATACCTCTCACTACAGTTCTCCTTTAAGCAACCTAATGGTTCTATTGCATTGAGCATAAATGTTAAATTTTAGGCAAGCTTCACTTACTTCTGTAGTGGTACAGTGCTTAGGGTGACGTGCCCACCACACAGTGAGATCTGGGTTTGATTCCCAGCTATGGTATGATGTATACTCATGTATGTATTCCCAGCTATGGTATGATGTATACTGGTTTTTAAAATAGTATAATTCCCTGGCAGAAGAGACCCTCCTCCCTCCGGTAGAAGGGAGGGGAGGGAGGATAAAATCTCCCTAGCAGAGTGTGTAGCAGCTGTCCCATAACTAATTAGTGTAGGTAGGCAAATGGTATAAAGGACCTTGCTTGGAGGAGGGAGGGAGGGTCCTCCAGCAGTGATGTGTATTTCACTCAATTAGGTGTTGCTCCAGGTATTAGAGCTTTTGAAACCTGTTTTCTATCATTTTTCCAGCTGATAGAATGTTTTAAAACTTTGAAAGTTCGCCTCCCCATTGAAGTCTATTGCGGTTCGCGAACTTTTTCGCGAACCGAACCTTTTGCGAAAGTTCGCGAACAGGGTTCGCGAACCTAAAATCGGAGGTTCGGCCCAACTCTGCTAATAAGCGATGTTTGGTGAAATTTGCCTTCTTAAAACAGAAGGAAACTTGCAATAATTCATATAAGTGAGCATTTGTGGTTACCCACAATGCACCACTACTGAATATGCAAATTATCTCTTTCCGCCCTTGTAAGCAAGGCAAGCACCCTGAACCGCTGATGTTTAGCAAGCCTATAGCTTTTAATATTACACAGCCACATCAACCCCACATGTAGACAGCCTGTTTCAGACGTTTGGTCCTCATCAGTACATGGCAGGAATTTTTTGTTTTACTGACTTGCCTTAGGATTTACGGACATTGTACTTCTACCCCAGTGGAAACGTATGTTTCATCCACGGGGAATATGACAGACAAGTCATTGTAGTAAGCTTTGAAACAAATAAAGAAATATATACAGTATATCTTATAAACTACATTGACTATGTATCTTTAGTTAATTAAAAAAAACGTAAAGACATGTTTGAAAAGCCTGTATATGTATACAGTGTTGTTAACAGATATATATGTGTCACATGGATGCTTGAGATGATGTTATCCACAATAGAGAGGATATTGGAAAGCGTGAAGGGCTACATGCTGACACAATGCTGAGGAGGAGAACCTCTGACATGCATTGTACAACTACAGTTCATCATTAAGTAATGCATTGCAGTTACTTTTGTATGTATTGTTGGCACCGTTAAATATACTGAATGTGACTCCATTTAGGACTTTTCTTTCTGCACATAATACAACTACTACATCACAGCTATTGTGCAACATGGAAAGCACATAAAGGAATACCGAAGTGAAAAGAAACTGATGAGATAAACATGTGTATGTACAGTGCCAAGCATTGAAATAACTTGGATGCATCTTTCTTCTTCTTCTTCTTTCCCTGTCATTGAAAGAGTTAAAATTCAGGTAAGCAAGTGACAATTTATATCCAGCTGGGATCTAGTTGGACTATAGCGTAAACATCACTGATAAGGAGTTACAATCATAAATCTCTTTGCTTGCAGAGAATAGCTTCTGAGAGCAGAGCAGGGATGAGATAAAAAGGGTCACATTTCATAGCTTTTACCTCTGGCTACTTTAAAGACTGTGTCATTGAGCAGAGACAATGTGAAACATAAAAAATGTTAAAACTAGATGTAAACATAAAACAAAACTGTGGGATATCTCAAAAGGTCATTTTAGGAGTGGGAGGAGTAATACAGTTGATTATCTCATCAGTTTATTTTCATCTTGGTAGTCCTTTAAAATGGGCATCTAAGAATCCCAGTCCAAGTTACAGAGACAGTAAGGCTGAATCTGAGTAAGGTGCATACAGAGCATAAGGCTGGCCCATAGTACATTGATAAGTCAAGAACCTCAATCTCTCCGTCTCGATCTCTCTATTTGGAAGGGGATGTTACCTGTGTCTAAGATGGGATAATAGCACATGTTAAGAGATGAGCTTAACTTCTCTTAGCCATTCATGTAATATCCAACCAAACAGAAAATTCAGTCCTGGCTTGTCTGAGTACAGTCTGCAGTGTCAAGCAGTACATACCACTTGACACTGCTCAAAACCACATTTTTCCGTAAATGCTGTGTGGTGCGACCCCTATTCAGTATAACTGAAAACAGACCTGAACTCTTCCACAGCACACAATAAAAAGTCTTTATTCCACATGTAGTTGCTGAAGAAATCCACTGCTCTATGTTCCTGTGTTTGTTTAGCTAGACTAAAGCATCTACTTAGTTCTTATCAGCAGCTGTGAATAGGCTACAGGAGCTCTGCTTAGGAGTACATGTGCATTCTGTAAAGTGAAACCAAGTTTAAACTTCAGTTTTCTTTAGAAGTTCTATAAATTAAAATGAAGATTTGTTTTCCATAAAGGTTATCATGCTGTGGCTAATCTTTAAAAGCATAAAGGAAGTTCTGAGTTTCGTGCCACTTTAATGGGCAACAAATCCAGTACACAAAATTGGCTTTTTAGTAACCCACCTTACCTTAATGTGGTGCTACAGACAGGACTAGGACTAAGGGCGTGGCTAACAATTTGAGCAAGGTTTATCTCTGGCGCACAATCCACAACCTGAGACTGTCTTTTAGACCAGGAGAGAACCCACACGCTGGGAACAGGGGTGTAACTATACGGGAATAACCCCTGTGATTGTGGGGGGAAGGGGGGGAAGAGCAGTGAGGGGGGCCAATTACTAACCTCCACCCCCTTCGATGCAGGGGTCCATGCTCCAGGTCAGGTATTGTTGTCCATGTACAAGAGACCTAAAATTATAAAATGTCCATAAGCATCTAAAATTTTCACTGAGTCTTCTTCTATTGCTGAGGCGTAATCTACTGCAGATCCTAATTCAATTGCATGTGAGTGGACCACCACCAACACCCTTTGTGTGCCACTCACCGCTGTAGTAGACCAACCAATGGTCTATATGCACATTGGGACCGTTCCCGGGTCGTCCCCCACCTCTCGATCAAAGCTCTTTAACTCCAGATGCAGTTTGTCATGACCTCAATAAAAAATGCTCAACATAGCGTAATACTGCTAAAAAAGTTTTAATGATAAAAAAACTATTGCACTTACAATCTCCAAGAAGGTTTAAAAGTATGAGTAATTTTGGCACGGGCTCTCCCCCGCATAGGTGGCCGGGCTGGCTGGCTTGGGCTGACCCTGTCGTTTTCTCCGCTGCGCACACGGCAACGCCGGGGTGCCTGCTCGCCTCCTCACCACGCTGCTCCGTGCTCAATCCACTTCCGCATTAGACTCCGCCCTATCGATTTCGTCACTTCGTGACTCATCAGGGGCTCGGAGTCCAATGCGTCAGGCAAATCAGTTATAGCAGCCTTCTCCTCCCTCAACCCGCCCCCTCCCTACGTGACCTATCAACACCCGTTACAAGACTCGTTACAAGAATCCTTTGCTATGAGCGCTGACCTCTTGTGATAACAGGTATTGTTGTGACTACACTTCTTATGGATGTGGAGCTCACGATGTCCACACTTGTTTTTATAACTCTTGTAAGATGGGACCCCAAGCTGTGAGAGGAGGCAAGGGAAGGGGTGTGAACATGGGGGGGGGGGGGGGGCTATCAAAGTTTTGCTAGGTGGCCCCATGATTTGTAATTACACTCTGGCTTGGAACTATATATATCACATCCTTCACAAATATAGACAAGCTGTAGCAGAGAGAGAGAGAGATTGCCGTTGCATTGTTTCCAGTTTCAAGGTTGGCTTTCTTTTTAAGCTACTGAATGCATGAATATGCTACGCACATCAATGAGGTAGAAGCCTGCGTGCTTTTTAAAATACATTGGCATTGAACATATTCATGCATTCATACCTACATAATTACTAAGTTTTGAATTCTGTAACTGAAATGGAAGCCTGCCCACAAAGTTGTAAAGAAATGGAGAATATTACTAGAATCATTTAAAAGCCTCTGGATACTTCCAAAAAAGAAGACAAGCCATTTATCCTGTTTTAGAGCTGATGACTTGTCAGCAGTATCTTTATTCATGATTAAAAAATACATGCACGACGAACGGAAGGCTAGTGTTTCTCAAATGCAAATGTAATTAGATTTTTTTGTCATAACCTTGCAGATGATAATGTTAAAATTGTGTTCATTCATTCCAACTGCAGACTGCTTGCAGCAGCCATTTTGTTAACGTGGTAGGGCTAACTACTGACTTGAATAGCAAATCAATTGTGTCCAGATGGCAACACGATGGCGTGAGCCTGTTATGCTGTATTGTTCAAGAAGGCCTATGAGGCGTTTGCAGATTTTTACACGTACATATAAATGTGAATGTGATAATCGTCAAGTAAACTGATGATTGACTCTTGTTCAGAAACTTTGTGAAAGCAGTTGCTCTCAAGCCCATCTCAGCCACTGGAATATTTAAAGGGAAAATAGCAAGAACGTCACCACATAGAGCAGAAGCTGATTGGCTAGTGATTTTCAGAGATAACATTAAGGACAGGCATTTACAAATATCTAAGGGTTAGGTAGTATATAGCACAAAGCTTTTGGTTAGTTTGATTGGAAAGACAGTATCTGTATTCTCATTGGAGCACAGATTGTCATTATGTTTCCATCCTTCTCAATGAGGAGTTGGCTACATAGAGCCAAGGCCGAATTTATACTTTTGTGCCCCTAGGCCAAGCACGTTGTGGCTCCTCTTTTTTGTGCAGCAGCGCCCCTCCCATTTCATGTACACCCCCTATTCCATGTTTATCATTCATTTGGTGTAGCCCCTCTTTTTCATGAACAGCTCCCTTAGGTTTCCCCTTTTTCATGTGTTGCTTCCCATTTTCAGCACCTCTTTTCTTTGTAGCAACTCCTATTTTATGTTTGGGTGCCCCTTGTGCTGTTGTTGCCCAAGTCTTGAGCCTTTGAGGCCTTTATAGAAATTTGCCACTGCATTGAAAAGAGCCTAATGTTACTAAATTTGAACAGCTGTACTAATTTAGTAATTGGCAAGATGCTCTGAAATTCCCATTGGACAGTTTCTCTTAGGAAGATGGGTGTATTAATGGCTGTAGCAGCTACTATGGGGCCTAAGAGCAAGTGTGGTGTGTGGCTATCACACACTAAGCAGCAGGGGGATTATAGGATGTGTTCAATGTGCTTATTGGACACAGTTAATAGGTACATGATGCAGCATAATAGGTAAGCCATTCTTCTTCTTGCAGTATCCCTGCTGATTGATTAGTAGGGCGCTCCTCCTTGCAGGAAGTAACATCACTGGCCACAAAACTCTGCAGTAAAGACAGTGGTATTTCCAGTGATACATCTGGGAGACCATTGTTCTAAATAGTTGTCCTGCAGGATCTGTATCTGTGGATGGGGTAGAGAGGTGTAAATATCCATCTGTGTTCATGCATAAGTTGAAAAGGACGACTCTCATTAGCAAGTGGTTATGGGAGCCCATTATTTATTCCTTGGAACACTATGGAATGGATGGGTTTGCAAGGCCTAACTTAGGCTAAATTGATGGCAATATCAACCCTTGCAATGTATTAAAGTGAATTGAAGGGACTCTAGACTCTACTAGAAGTAATAGCTTTGGATTATTTAGGGTGGCAGTTTAGTAACAAGTACCATATAGACAAGCAGCTTGGCTCCAGGCTGGGCACTGTTTACTACTCTATGGCAAGGGAAAGGCGGGAGACAAACAAGTGGAACCATGCTCCAGGATGTTCCTTTGGAGATGAACAAGGGACATTGGGAATGGACGATCTGTCAAAGGAGAGGCCAACCACAACAGAGACATCTGAACACAGTTTAGGATTCTGACCACAAAAATCAGGAATCTTCATTTCAGCTGATGAAAGCCTGTTGTGTGTAAACATCTTACGGCACACTGGTATTTCCCAGTCTTCTCTCCTTATGCCAGTCCATCATAATTAGATGCACCAGTCATTCCACACTGACGACACACAATTCAGTCTGCATTTCCAGTTAATCAGTTGCTTGAAGCTATACTGTACAGAGTGGGCCACCTGTGAACAGAACATTTACAGGCTAGTCAGAGATTACTGAAATGGCCATTTTTGGTTCACTAACATTTTCATGAACATGCATTGACTTTATTAACATAAATTACTGTCTGGGAGTGAAAGTCGCTATGGAAACAAAGTATTGATCTTTTGTGATGTATGTTTACACTGTGTGTATATATTGTATGCGTGTGATGCCGCCATTTTCTGAAAATGTCTCTGTCTTCTGTCTAGCCATAATTCTAACAACATTCCAGCATAATTCAACCTTACTTGGCACTTGCTTCCTTTGTCGATTTAGGATCATGCCAGAGCGATCATAAGCATGGGTGTGTCACATGATCTTTGCTGACATATGTGATGCACGCCGAGGACTATACAGACAGGATGTGTTCTCCTAATTCTCTTAGTTGATTGCTGTGCCAGGTTGCACCCTTCCATGGAGGACGGCACCATGTTATTCTGTATAATTAATTCTGGATCCCGGTAAACTAGGAGACCTATATTTTGCTAGCAACACAAATTTAATTGCATGTTTGTGATGAAAAAAAAAACTTTACTATTGGTACAATAATGTTTTTAGAAAAAGGTATTATACCTTTGAATGGAACAGCTGTTGTGGTGAGAAACGGAATACTCCTATTAACTAAGCTATCAAGGCAAGCTCTAAACTACTTTCTTTTCAGAATCTAATTTATTAATTTAGGGGGAGTAACTACAGATCATGGGGCCCCCTGCAAAACCTTTTAGGGGGCCCACTTTACTAGTGCTGCCCAACCCCACACAATGACTGGTCATCTCTGTTACCCAAAAGTGTGAGGAGACTCAAAGATCAGCATAGGAGTAGTGCTTACCTCTACCAGAATGGCATTCTTGATGCACTCCAGCTGCAGCCACTGGATCTACTCTGCCTTGCTATTGGGTCTTAGTTTCCCTGCATGCCATGTGACTTCATGCAATGTGCAGAAGACCAAGATTTGCTTTCCTGTAGCAGATGGTATCTGAAAATACCTTCTTTTTTTAGCAGGAACAATGTAAATAGCTTTAGTATGGCCACATAGAAAAATGTAACTGATTCTGGATTTTTGTGACTTATCTGAGTAGTCTGTAACATATCATGTTTTTTTTCAGAGATACTCAACCAGTATCTTTCAGTTATCCCTGAGCTGATCAGAATAAAAATAGGGATGGGAAATATAATATTTTCTTGGTGTCCAATGCTACATATCAATACAGTGCATGGGGCCCCATGTAAACCTCATACTGGTTATTGCCCTTGCATGTAACATGTTTTTTGCCAGATATTGACTGTCCTGGGAAGATAAACCATGTGAGGTGCACCTAATGAGTACTAGTGTCATTTTACATTTGCATATTCTAGTTGTGGTTTTTTTTTACATTCTGCAAAAGATAGGCCTCCAAAATATTATCATGACCTTACAGAGCCACCATATGTGTGAAACAGCAATTCCTTGCCATCCTCATATCTCTAGCGGCTTTTACATAAATAAATGCTCTTCTGTGGGGTCCAGTATCATCTGTCCATCAGTGCGTAATTAATCAAACTATCTAGTACAAAACTGTTTTTTAGACCACCCTCCATAATCCTCAGAAGGGTTACAATTTCCTTTTCATGTTTTTTGACAAAACTCTGATGATATCAGGAGTTCAGACAGACAGACACACACACAAGCATGCATGCACGCACGCCACACCACACGGACACCACACCACACACACACACCACACCACACCACACACATACATGCACGCACGCGCACACACCACACCACACCACACACACATACACACACATACACACTCACCACACACACACACACACACACACACACACGCCACACACATACACGCACGCACACACGCCACACACTACACGCACGCACGCACGCACGCACACACACACACACACACACACACACACACACACTCTAAATATTCTGTAAGTATGCGTTTGTTCATAAATACCTTTTTGTCCCATTTTCCCACTTCTTAGGAATTGATTAAATAAAGCTAGTGGTGTGAAGGCGTCTCCATGGGTCAGCGACATTCATATCAGATACGCCAGTCCTTTTTCTCTCCATGAGCCGCTTCAATCCCTCTGTTCTAAATAAGCTTCCAAACGTGCCTGTGTAAGGCCAACTTCCTTAAATAGAATCTATACTGCTCTTTTAGCATATTTGATTAATTTATGTATTTGTTTAGCAAATTGGAACTAAAAATTAATTTTCCTTTCTTTGAAATACTGTAAGTGAATACATTCAATTGCAGCTACAGCTGGTACAGATTTGTGAGCAGAAGACTGTCTCCTTATTGTTTCAGGAAAATGATAACGAGAGTAAAGTCACTTAAAGGACCACTCCAGTGAAAAAATTAAGCCGTCAAAATCTGACAGAACAGATCGGTTGTGGACTAGTCCATCTCCTCATAGGGAATTCTCAGCATTTCCTGAACGGGAGTCGCTATGTCTAACTGACAAAATAGTGTGCAAGTGAGTAGGGAGGCTGGCTGGTATCTTACAATTCTGGCAGTTAAACTGCCGTTCAGGAAATACTTTTGAAAACAAGGAAAACCCTGAGGAGATGGACTAGTCCAAAACCTGTCGGTTCTGTCAGATTTTTATTGCTAACATTTTTTACTAGTAATAGTTATTTGATTGTTAGTGTGGCATTTCAGGGAACAAGCCCTGTAGAGACGTGGCTTAGCTAGAGATAAGCAGCATACACTGCGAGTGGAGAGGGGAGAAATGACAACAGGGCAGTACACAAGTGATTGGCTTCTGGTGGCCAGGGAAGTACAAGCTCAATGGCCTTGTTCCTCACTCATGTTAAACAATCTGGCAAGATGAATGCTAATTGATGTAGCGGGACGGCTGTACTCACGCTAAATTCTTAGTCAAGGCATTGCCTAATGACAGTCTTAGCAGAAGGTTTTCTAGCATATGTATTAAAGAGGCACTGAAGCGGAAAAAAAATATGATATAATTATTTGTATGTGTAGTTGTAATGATCTGCTCTGCTGTCTGCACAGGCAGACAGCTTTTTGACCATTTGTTAGGTATGAGTGCTGCAGGTCCCTGGAAAAGAGACCTGTCTCCACTCTGCAAGCTGCAGAGTTGCTGTTCTGAGGAGGAATTTGCATCCACTTGTCATGCAAATTGCTTAGCTGCTTCCTCTGATGGCTTGCAGTATAAAAACCATTTCCTCCCAGAATTCCTTGCTGGTCATGATGGTCTGTTCCTGCTAACTTACCTGGAGTCTCAGCCCTTTGCTTACTGTTTGCTAATATTGCTATCTTGGAGTAGTTCCTTGGGAGTTCCCTAGCATTCCTGTTAGCATAGTCAGGTTGTTTGTTACCTGTATTGCTTTGTACTGTCTATCTGTTGCGATTGTCTTGTCGCCAGCGGCGGTCGACAAGAGATCGTTCTGTCTGTTGGGATCGCATTCGCCCTAGCGGTAGAGGCGGTGGTTCCTTCTGTACTCTGTCTGGGAGTGTAGCCAGAGCAGCGGTTGCTACTGGCTGCTCCATCTGTCTGTCTGTCTGTCTGGAATGAACGCTTGCTGTCGTCTCGGTGTGGTAACCGTTTAGCAAGAATTCGCGTTCTCTTTTGTTTTCGTGCTTCTGTGGTTAGTCAGGGTTGGTACGCTTTGTCGCTATTGCGCTTCTCGTGTGGTGACCGTGCTGCGCACGCGCTTTTTTGCTATTGCGCTTAACGTGTGGTGACCGCGTGTAGTTAGTCCTGTCTGCTCCTGTGTGTTGGATTACTGTTTGTTATCAGTTCTGTCTTTATTCTGTTCCTTTGCTCTGTATTACTCAGTCTGGTGTCGCTATTAGCAATCGCTATTCTTGCGACTGCGTTCCCACTTGGTTTTCGTTGCTGTGTGTTCACCGTTGCTGGGTGGCGACTAGATTGGTGGACACACATACATTCTGTCTCTGTGCTCTCTCTCTCCCTCCAAGGGCTATCTTGCCCTATATTGCTTCACCTCGTACAATTCCCATCTGGCATCTGTGGCAGGGCAGAGGGTTTATTCCTCTGCACTCCACAGCTCCATCTGCCGGTGGGAATTTCCCTCTACAGGTGCATAGCACCATAGCTGGGTTCTGTTATTTTATACGCTTGTGGAGGATTTCCGCAGTGTCAGCGCGCATCTTGTGCGCTGACCACGGAAATAATTCCCCAATCGTTACAGTAGTACAGCTAAGAAATAAAACATTAGGAGCAGAGACATAAGTCTAATATGGTTTCCAGTACAGGAAGAGTTAAGACACTCTAGTTGTTATCAATGCAAAACAAGCCATTCAGCTCCACGACTTTCAAAGTCGCAGAGAGCTCTGTTATCTGAAATTTATTATCTCAGCTGTCAGGCTTTTTCTTCTGCAGAGAACAGTACAGGACAGGTCAAAAGTTCCCAGCCTGCTCTGTAAAAAAAACATTTAGAATGCTGAGTAGTGGGGAAACTGCAAATATTAGAGAATGATGCAATGTTATAAAAACACTATATAACTGAAAATAAAAATATGAGGATATTTTCTTTGCTTCAAATATTCTAGTAATTATCCGTACTACACAACCAATTCATTATATATTTTTTTTTTGCTTCAGTGTCTCGTTAAGGTTTACTGACTGATAACCAGACCCAGTTGTTCTCTATGGTGATTGTTCTCTATGGCTTTGTTATTATGGCCTTTCCTATGCTTAAGCATCATACTAGCGAAAGGAGTTGATAAGCATAATGCAATTATCTTTTTCAAGATTATTCAAAATAACTGTTAACGGTAAACCATGTAAATAAAGCAAACTGAAGGAAATAGAATGGTATGCAATCACTAAAATGGCGAAGATTCAAACCAAACAAATGCTGGAGGAAATTGATTATATATATATATATATATATATATATATATATATATATATATATACACCGTATTTTTCGGACTATAAGGCGCTCCTGACCATAAGACACACCTAGGTTTAGAGGACAAAAACCAGGGGAAAAAATATACACTAAACCTGGTGCACCCATGGTGAAGGGGCATCTTGTGGATTATGCCCCCTTGTACCTCTTGTGTCTCCCTGTGTTCCCCTGGTGTCCTCCTGTGTCCCCCATGTGTCCTCCTCTATGCCCCTTTGTGTCCTCTGTTTGACCACTATGTCCTCCTCTGCATGGGCACAGTACAGGGATTCACTAACATTGCATCGAGTTGGAGGCTCGTATTGGCAAGCGTTCACAAGTCAGGAACTCGCCGCATTTGGACTATGAGCCGCAGTGACTTTTCCCCTCAACTTTTGGGGGGGAAAAAGTGAGTCTTATAGTCCAAAAAATACAGTGTATATATATATATATATATATATATATATATATATATATATATATATATATATACACACACATACACACACTTACATTTACACATACACTTACATACACACACTTTCATTTAATCAACTAAGGAAACGTTTTATTTATTTTAGACACGCTTTATCTTCTGATTCTCATAATCACCTTCTTTAAGTGAGCATTCATCATATGTGTTTACAAGGTTTTCAATCCCATTTTTTAGTAGCATCCCAAGCTTCACCTATAGTTTGGCAGAATTTAGGGGAAGCATGAACCTTGCAATCATCCCTGCCATTGCAGGGTAGGGGGGGGGGCAGAGGCTTTGGGGAGTCCCTTCACCTCCCTCTCTCCAACCACAAGTGCAGCCAATTAGCAAAGCAACCTCCCTATTTGCTTATGAAAACCGTGTGCAGGAGCGTGTGCAATTTTTGTCTGCTTCCAGAGGTTGCTTCAATCCCAATCCCATGGGGTTCAGGGACAAAGGGGGCCCCGTGCTATCATTTTTGCAGGGGGGCTCTATTAAGTCTAGTTACACCCCTGGGAGGAGGGGTTCATGGAAACGCTGCTGAAGGAAAGTTACCTATGTTCTGCAGTCACATGAAAAGCAGTGCAGGGGTAAAAGAGATTAACCTGACAGATCCAACTGAAATTGCGCACAATAAATTCTTTACATGGCAGATAAGATGGCTGTTACTTTTTGAATGACTCATGTATATAGTTTTTGCATTTATGTGTCCGCTCTCCCTTAATTTATCACTGGAAACCACAGGGTCTCTGAAGCAGCGCTCTCATCCCATGCAGTCCGGATGGGTTGTGTCACTAGTATTTGCCCTATAACACCAGATAGTCTACTCTTGTCAGTCAAGATGATGAGTCCTCCTCGAAACTGGAGCACATTTAATTGAAAGGGAAAGTCTGTCACGTAGTTTTATGACAGATTGCTGAAAGGGAAAATACTAAGCAATGCAGTTAGAACATACTCTACAAGCTCACCTTTGGATTTAAGATAATCGTGGCACTGCTATCAGAGAGTACTGTAGGGGAGTTATTATCTCTTCTACTATTTTCATGCCTTTACATCATTAAACTGAACTGTTTTTTGTTTCCTTTCTTGTGTCTAATTGGTTAAAAAAAGTCTATCATTATCTAATATGGAGTTCACATGCCGAATGTCCATGTTATGGCTAAAATTTCCTAATAATAATATAATTCACAGTTGTAGAAATATTGTAACTCTATATGGTTAGAAATGCATAGTATAATGTGTGACCACTTTCTGTGCTGTGAGAAGCTAATTTATTGTCTATTAAATCTCTCTGGGGCTCACTTATCAAGACAGGAACAAAGTAAACTGGAATAAGGGTTTCAGCACACAAGAGAGTTTGCAGCTGTGACAAGATTTGGAGACACTTTGTTAAGCAGCTGTTGCTAATGTTATCCTGTGTGCTTGTTAATAACTAGGGCCCATTTATACAAACATGTTATTAAACAGACATGTGTTGTAGCCAACTACAAGTTTCCCGTGCCATTGCTAGGCACAGTAATTCCAGGCCTGTGCCTGGAGTGCCACTGGGTTCAAAGAGCCCACAGTATGCACTTTCATGCTCTCGTGGCATGGTCCCTTGGGAGCTCTGTCAGGTCTGTTGCAGGCTCACCGTTTTGCCCGCTGCTGTCTCCTCCTCTCCAACCATGTGATTGGTTATCAAGCCTGGCCATTCAGAGGAATGTATGTGATGAGCCCAGAGAGAAAGAATCTCCACCCCCCAACTAGTATGTCGAAAAAAGGGCAGCTCTTTGACTGCGAGGGGCAGGGGCATAGGGGCAGGGGCATAGTGGCCACGGTCAAGGGGCCCGCTCGTCCTCCTCACATGTTGCCATTGAGGGGGTCATCAGATACTCACTTCTCCACGATCTACGTGCTGCATCTACAAACTTTTTCCTGTCCTGCGTTCCAGCTCACAGTAAGAGCGCCTTAGGGGGCGCATGGATCGTGGTGAAGTGAGTATCTGATGACTGCTTAGCCACTGCTGGTATGTGCTGCTGCATCCCCCCTCAGCCTGGCTACCTATACTGAGGTACCTATTCCTGACCATCTATACTGAGGCATCTATCCCTGGCTATCTATACTGAAGCATCTATTCCTGACTATATATTCTGAGGCATCTAATCCTGGCTATACTGAGGTACCTATTCCTGACTATCTTTTTATTTGTAGGCTTTTTGATGCCCCGCCTTCTGGAACCCACAATTTAGTGAGTTGCTCAGAAAATGTGGGGTGGAGTGAGAAGGTAGGACAATGGGCACCAACTGCTATGGAATGGGGGCTAAGAGAGAACAGTGTGTTTGATTTTTTTTTACCTACTTCTTAGTACTTTTTCAATTACTAGATGCTGAAAATATATTTTTTGGATAAGGTGAAAAATGATCTCCTGTAAGAAAACCTAGGAGAAAAGGTTAATTAGATAAGGGCCACTGAGAGGTTAATCAGTTTCCCATTATGAGACAAATTCTCTTGCTGTGCACATGTATCCACAGTCACAAAGCATGGTGGTGTACTGGAGTGCACTCTTGCCTCTCTTTAGCACTAGAGGCCCAGCTTTGAATCCCAGCCAGGACAGGAGCACACTCTTTCTAGGTTTCCTACCATAAATGGAAAACATCTATTAGTTAGTTAGTAAGCCTCAAAATGGCCTTGGTACATAATAATTATTCACTAACCTCTTGGCAACCTTCGCTGTGGTCTGATATGAGCCAGTTAGGCAATAAAAACCCATCCCATCCAATAGTCAAAGGTTATTAAATCTAATTTAACCTTAGTAAACCAGGTCTACAATGTTTGTTTTTTGGCTAATAAAAAAAATCAAAATTCTATGATAAATGTGGGAAGACCTGTTTTTTGGGGGTTTTATCATGTTTTTTAAGCAAGTCTTTATTGATTTATTTATTTTTTTACTTTTTTTTAGTTTATAAATTATGTAATGTAATAATTTTGATAGTATTCAAGCTTTACAATTAACAGCACCTTTTGAATAAAAAATATTTATAGCATTATTTCGGGTCACGTCTAAAAAAAAAAAAAAAGTGAATGCAGAGCAAGAAACCAAAAAGGAGATTTAAGGACAGCTAGAAGTATGCGTATCATTTTGATTAGATAACAGAGGACACAGCAAGATTTTCGAAAAGAGAATGACTAGAGAAATATTTTAGCAGTGCTATTTGATCTGCATGCACAGTAGTGTCCTGAGCTGCCTTCTGCCCTTCACAGTCACATTGCAACAAATCATACCCAGTTCTATAGTGCCAGATATATTAATTTCACGTAAGTAATGGTGAAATATATGAAATGACAAATACTTCCTGAATATGTCACAACAGTGTGCTCCGCATTAGATCTGTTATGGATATCTTTCAAAATAAATGCTTGCAGCAGGGTTACAGGGGCAGCAAATCTGAAGCAAATGTTGTATTCCACGGAGAATAGAGTAAACTGTAAGATGAATTAACATTTACTGTGTTCTGCAGTATAAGCTATTGCTTCATTTTTTTCCAGCCATCTTAAGCTGCGAAAAGGTTGTGTGCATCATATTTTACTCATGGCACTAGAACAATGACTTTCAAATAAAGCAGCAGACTGAATACACAGAAGTCCAGCTTAACATTTCTGAAAACAATAATATGCATGTTTTTATTCCTGTCCTGCACATATTATCACTATTAATAGAAGATCAGCTCAACAGACCCTTATTATGACTTCATGTATTAACAAAAAAATAGGTTGCACTTAAAGAGAACCTGTACTGAGTAAAAATATTTAAAATAAACACATGAGGTAACTTCAAATGAACATTGCATAGTTACCTTGCCATCAGTTCCTCTCAGAAGCTTACCATTTTCTTCTGACAATAATCCCTTCCAGTTCTGACAATATTTTGTCAGATCTGAAATATATCAGTTGCTGTCAGTAAAATATCAGTTGCTGTCAGTTATAGCTGAGAAGAAAACTGATGTACCAGGTAATGTCTATGTTTCCCTATGGCTCAAGTGGACAATGTTACAGTTTAACTGTGTGCTGACCAGAAAGCTGTTATGGGTAATGGCCATTTTCAAAATGGAGGACGGAAAATTCCCTTGATCACAGTGAACAAATAGGACGCAGGACAGGAGAAAGACACTGAGGAGTAGACTACATGGAAGGTAAGTATGACTTGTGCATGCTTATTTTGACTTTTAATTTTCAGTTCAGGTTTTCTTTAAAGATTGGTTGAGGCTCACTGCCTCATCTGCTAGCCCCTGTCTCTGCTCCTAGTGTCTCCACCCCACTACCATGTAGATTGTAAGTCTGTATGAACAGGTCTTTTCCTGTTTCTCCTGAACTTTATCTATAAAAGAACTACCTATGAATCTATGACCCCCGCTATTGTCTGCTTTGTACTGAGAAAATATAAAATCAATAAATAACAATAATAATTTGGAAATCAGTTGGAACTCCTTTTCTACATCTGTATCCTGATTGAAAGTATTGAAAACGCATTTAACTACTGTATAATGAATACATTTTATGATTTTGTTTTCATTTAATAAAAAATAAAGGAAATAAATATGGCTGAGTTGCATACTCACCAAAAATATTGTACACTAAGTTATATACACACAAACAAACCTAAGCTTGTGTCACCAGTAGTCATCTCCAAGAGCCTAAGAACAATTACAACTTGTGTCACAGATGGTGAGCACTTCCTAAACCTGCCTTTTTATATCAAATTATTTGGCAGTTTTGTTTCATTCTGCAAGAAGTAATCACTGCTTTGCCATTCTGCTTTGTTATTCTGACAAAGGTGACCCCATGGGGCCCCAAAGAGGTAATTGGTTATTGTGAATGGACTTTTGTCACGATTTGTGAATAAACACAGCTTTATTCTACCTTTGAGTCTGCGGACTTCCTGCATTGTTCTATTGAGTACCTTGGTCCAGCACCTCAGGAATAGTCAGCAAGTCCTTCTCTGCTACTTATCAGTTTGTATAGTGGGTGTCTCCGGCACCCACTATATTATCAGGCCACATCAATGGGGGCTTTGTTGTCAGTGGCCATGGTCCAAAGCCCATTTTTCTACAGATCCAGCTATGATGATTTAAGAGTTTGTGAGATTTAAGACTGGTACACCTTTTATGTCTACGATGTATCAACTAAGGTTTAAAATAAAATAGCTAGTTTATGGTGAGTTTGCTGCTTTGTATTTTGGTAAAAGTGTAGTTCTTATGAGCTAATGTTCCACACATGCTGTGTTCTTCGAAAATCAAAAAAAAAAAAAGTGAACGTTGTGCTCCATATTTGACTGGACCACCCCCACACAATAGGGCTTTTGTTCCACACACTGTATGCAGTGTTTAGCTATTTGTCCTTATGTTGTATGTATGGACAACAGCACAATACCACCTTTCTTTCTCTGTGTGTGATCTAGTCTCTGTAGGCTTCATAGGTTCACACTTAATGGATGGGAATAAGTATAATTTATCATCATGTTATTTTGTTCATAACCAGCGGTCATATGGTGTGCTGCTCTGTATTTATAGACCATGTCTACAGCAGTGAGGCTCAGCCCTTTTTAAAATGAGAACTCATTAGTCATTATGACACTTCTCTGGGACCCTCAACTGTCCATTTGCCATTATTTAGAACACCAACAAGATAGAATTTCTACAAAAACACCATAAGATGAATGACAAAAGGGAATCAAAATCTCAGTGAACCCTTGCCCAATATAATGCTTATTTTGTTATTGTTGTTGATGCTAGTTTATTTTTTAGTATTATTATTACTACTAGTATTGTTGTTTATATTATTATTATTAGTATTATCATTATTATTATTATTAGTAGTAGTAGTAGTAGTAGTAGTAGTAGTAGTAGTAGTAGCAGTTGTAAATGTTAATGACAGAATTCACTCAATTGGATCAAGGTCCTGCAATTATTGCCAGGTTTTAACTGGCTTCAATGTTTAACTAAAAGTATATGAAGATTATCATTACTGTACACTAACATAACAAAATCACAGATATTACCCACCACTAAATGTAAATTATAAATCTGAACTTGGCTAATAGAGAATATAATATAGGTATGTCAAATTGAGCCCACAAGCATAAGAATAAATGGGGATAAACAAATTCATAAAAAGAAAACACACTGAAACCTTATCAAATAATCGTATTAAGATATTCTATTCTATTGCTGCTCTAAAGTATATGAGGTATGTAGATGTCTCTTCATACTAACATTATATATATATATATATATATATATATATATATATATATATATATATATATATATATATATATATATATATATATTTTATGCATTTGTATGTATGGGGTATGTGTATAATGCATGTGTATTGGGAAGGGATGGAGGCTTTATTTTTGTTCTTAATGTTGTCTTTTGTTATACTACCTTTATTTTAACTGTTATTTTCATTTCTTTCATTTTGTTTCCTGTCACAAGGTGCTTTCACACTACTTTTATGACCATATATGGGTGTTACAGGTCCTACTTAAAGATGCCATTGGGCATACCAAACACTTGTTCAAAGTTTAATAAAACTCAAATTTCATCTAAGATGTAAAGTATTAAACTTGGTTTCCAAGTTACTGGAAGGGTTAATACTCAAACTTTTCACTTAAATTAGAAGCTAATTGATACAATTGCTCTTGCCCTACCAGAATTATCAGATTGACTTGAGCTGTACTTAGCTATGTAAATGCCTTAGAAACTCTGCTATCTCCAGGGGCGAACCAGAGAACTTTCTCTCCTTTATTTGCTCAGCAATTACAAGTCAATCTTATTATTTGTTCTATAATCAACAATGTTATCAGTTCGCTTCATGTGGTGTAAATATGTGTTCAAATGACCAGTCTTACAAAGTTTCATCCCACTTAAAGCAGAGTAAAGGTAGCCATACACTGGTCGATTTGCCATTAGATAGACCAGCTGACAGATCCCTATCTGATCGAATCTGATCAGAGAGGGATCGTATGGCTGCCTTTACTGCAAACAGATTGTGAATCGGTTTCAGCCTGAAACCGATCACAATCTGTTGAGCTGCTCCTGCCGCCTCTCTCTCCCCCCCCCCCCCCCCCCGTATACATTACCTAAAGCTGGCTCCGGGTCCTCTTCTCCGCGCTGCACCCCGCACCGCATCCCAGCGTACACTGTGTCACTCCATGACCAGGAAGTTCAAATAGAGCGCCCTCTATTTGAACTTCCTGGTCACTGCAGTGACACGGGAAGTTAATGTATGCTGGGATGGAAGCAGGAACAGAGCCGTGCAGCGCGGAGAAGATGCCCGGGAGCCAGCGTCAGGTAATGCATACCTGATTGGATCGGCTGCCGCTAGCGACGCGCTCCCTACCCGCGGGCGATCGACTGTATTTTTCCGCACGGCGCGATCGACGGACCGATCCGATTTCGGGAGGAAATCGGATCGGTGGGTGCGTTTAGCTCGAACGATTGGCAGCAGATTCAATCCCAGTGATCGTATCTGCTGTCGAAACGGCCGCAAATCGGGCCAGTGTATGGCCAGCTTTACTGAGAACCAATGATACTATGGCGGCCAATATGAGGCTGCAGCAATCAAAATGACAACAGGCCCTCACCTTTTTCTTGCACTTTAATCAGCACCTTATTGGCTAATCAGTACCACTTTCTAAGCCATAGATGGAGATTGGGAGCAAAATAATCATCTGATGACCAGCTGTGCTGTAAAGAAAAGTGCAAATGGACCACAATGACTAGCCCTTCTGCATCTTTGTTTACATTGCGGGTGGCAAAAATTAGTTTGTTTACATCTGAAGACTCGCCTGCTAAAACTATGATAAGCCAATCAGCTGTGCTCAGGCAGGAAGCAGGGGGTGCAGCGTTAGTTGTGAGCATGTAAGCCCTGTGTCATAAACTGTTAAAAGGTTGATTATGATTACGGATTCTCCACCTATGTAGAAATCAGAGTGAAAATAAAATCTCAAGCCCATGTTATTTTTTGTATATTCTCGTTGAATTCCCATTTTTTCTATGCAAGTTCTATTTCGCGCTTACAGAGAGCTGATCTCTAACAAATACATATTACAATTGGCTTCATGTTTAAAATAGCGAAGGAAAAGAAATATATTATGAAGCATTCAGTTACTTGAATTTTGTTCACCTACCACAGGAAAAAGCTTGCAGTATTGTAATTGTTTACTATAGGCATTGTGTGAATTTTCTTCTTTTATACACTGCGCTTGGTTTGTACCCTGTTCATGTTTCAATATAGATCTTACAATTTTGTACAATAAAGTGTATAATTGCATGTCACCAATTATGTATAAAAAGAATTTATGTGCAGGAAAAATGACGTAAGAAACTATACACAGAGAACCTTAGCAGCCACCTAATTAGTATACACTACTGAACTGACATGCCAGTGAAAGCTTTACAAATTGTACTTTTAACTGCATTTCTGATCACTAATCAACATGTAAGTGTGGGAGGAAGTGTGGGGGGTTGTATAAAATGATCCATGTTCACCTTTCATTGTGCGACAACACGTTCTGAATGCGAGAACTGCCAGTGAGAACTGCATGAGCTGCTGTAGAAACCTCATAGATTTCAATGGAGAAATCCTCTCTGAACAGGAATATGAACATGAATATCAATCTCTTTTCTAAATTCATCAAGAGCCTCCGACAGTGTAAGCACAAGTAAGGGAATTCTTAGTTCTAGGGGTCACACTGTTAAATATGTTTTTGTTCCCAGTATTTAGCCAGCAGACAATCAATAGTGTTTGTTCGGAGTTGAATAGAGTTGGCAGTAGTTTGCTGTAGCCATACCAGCTCTTGCAGATGCTGGGGTGCATGTGGGGACCTGGAAACAACTTCAACCCTATTTGTGCAAAGGCGTGTGTGTATACATCTGTGGTGTTTCTGATTGAACTGCTGGAAATGTAGTGTGACATCTATGGATTGCTAGGGTATTTTGTATGTTTGTTTTGATTTTTTGGAAGTTTTTGAAAACTCAAAAAATCTATTTTTTCAAAAAATAAACTTACCGGGGGCTTCCTCCATCTTCCAGTAGCCCGTGGCCTCCCTCGTTGTGTTTCCACTTCCGTCCGTTCTTCTGCAGTCAGCCCCCGTAGTCTGGGACTACTGCACATGCATGGCCTTGGCTGCGTGCCTCTTTGGTAGTCCCATGGCCAGGAGCGTTATGTACCTATACAGTTAGTTGAGGCTTGTAACTGCGCAGGTGCAGAATGTTCCTAGCCATGGGAGCATGACCAATGAGGCATGCAGTCAGAGCTGTGCATGCGCAGTAGTCCCCAACTGGCTCAATCAGGGACTTAAATATAACTGTCTGTGGGAGAATGGATGGGACTGGCAAACTTCAAGGGAGCACACTGCCTACAGGGGGCTGGAGGAATCCCAAGGTACAGTAAGTACAGAACCAGATGTTTGTTTGGTCTCCAGTACAAAAAGTAACAAAAAATAAAGTAATTTCTAATTTCTAGTTAGCTGTGCATAACTTGAATAGATATGTGGGCGAGTAGCTTGCGAACTGCTTGCCGCAAACAGCGAGCCCTGTACTACTTCTGGGTCGCAATGTCCTCAATGTCCTGGAGTAGTACACTTGTCCGTGTCTGCACGCGTCCTTTAGTACGTATGCCCTGGCCTGGCGGTGCATGTCGTTGCAATCAGGGACGCGCACCGCCAGGCCAGGGCATGCATACTAAAGGACATGGGCCGGCATACTACTCCGGGACGTTGCAACCCGGAAGAGGTACATGGCCAGAATGCCCATAGAGATTCGCTGGCAAGCTGTTCGCTAGCATCTCTACACTTAAAGGGTTGTCACTTAAAAATTGCATCTTGTTCCAGGCATGTACGATACTTACAAGCATGCCCTGTAAACACCCCAAAACTTCCATTGTCCCTCATATGTAATTAGCTGCAGAGCAAAGGCTGTGTTGGTACTCTGCTTGCAGCACCAACAGCCTGTTGAACACAGGACTGCACTTCCCATGATCGCAAGAAATGATGGTTCCAGTAGCTGGATAGTGGACTGGTAAAAGGCTTTGCTTCTGGTATAGGAGACTAGGGTCACAAATCTCAGCTCTCCCTGTTCAGTAAGCCAGCACCTATTCAGTAAGGAGACCTTGGGCGAGCATCCTTAAAACTACTAATGCCTACTGAGTGTGCTCTAGTGGCTGCAACACTGGATCATTGAGTCTGCCAGGAGAAGAAATAAATGTTCTGTGTCTTGTCTTGTCTAATCCCAGGCTGACAATGCTAAATCCGGATTGCTAATATCACTTGGAGGCCAGCAGAGCTACAAAATGCTAACAGAAAAAAATAAATTCATAGTAACAAACATCAGTTGCCAATTGCCATGACCGAACATCAAGTATAAGCATATTTATTTTTCAACAACCTTCACTACAAAATTCTATCATCATGTAATGGAGTATAAAAGTAGGGAAGTTACCTGCAGCAAATCATCTGTCTGCAGACACTTTGGTAGTTGTTACAACACTGACTTCATGTTTTTCATACATTTTTTTTCTACTAGATTCCATATTTTTCCAGGTTTAATAATATGCCTTTTATATTTATAGTTCTGTAGCTGATTTTTGCAGAGTCTTTGATTTGTTTTATAGTTTCTGGTCTGAATCTCAAGGGTTGAGCCCCTGTTCTCCTTGTCCCTCATTCCTTATTCCCAGATTTCATATGTTTCTGTAGACAAGAACTTCATTTCTGATAACCTTCATAGTTTGTGACAACACGTATAAAAATTGAAAGCTTCCTTTTGCCAACAGCAGTTAAAGGAATACTGTAGGGGGGGGTCGGGGGAAAATGAGTTGAACTTACCCGGGGCTTCTAATGGTCCCCCGCAGACATCCTATACCCACGCAGCCACTCAACGATGCTCCGGCCCGCCTCTGGTTCACTTCTGGAATTTAAGTCTGAAAACCACTGCGCCTGCGTTGCCGTGTCCTCGCTCCTGCTGATGTCAACAGGAGTGTACTGCGCAGGCCCAGTATGGTCTGTGCCTGCGCAGTACGCTCCAGAAGTGATCCAGAGGCGGGGCCAGAGCATCGATGAACAGCTGCGCGGATACAAGAAGTCTGCGGGGGACCATTAGAAGCCCCGGGTAAGTTCAATTCATTTTCCCCCGACCCCCCTACAGTATCCCTTTAAAGAGGCAGCACACAGCGTACATAAAGTAGAATATAATACATTATCCATCAGAAGCACTAATATATCTGTATACTGGTATATATATATATATATATATATATATATATATATATATATATCTGTATGTTGGTATGCAAGCCCACCCTCCCGGCAATTAGCCTAGGCTATTTAGTTTTGCAGACTGCTGCCTCAGAGCACTATGGGAGACCGGGTGTTGTTTATGCTCACTTTGTAACAAAACAACAAGCAAACATTCTGCAGTGATGCATTTTACCAGCAGTAAGATGTTGCCACCTGTGATAAATTTAAAGCAAATCTGTAGTGACAAAAAAGTTAGATACTTACCTATGGAGAGGTAAAGCTCTTGATGGGCTCACAAAGGTGTGACAGCGTTGGAACGAGGGGGCCGAGAGGGGGTAGGAGAGGCTCAAAAGAATCCAGAGTCTTCCCCCTTTACAGATAAGTATCTTACCTTTATTCACTTCTGTTTTACTTTAAAGGGAAGCAAAATCGAAGCACCCTCATGTATTTTATCATATATATCAGTGGGAACATTAGAGAAAACACCTACCCTGCTCTCTGTTTCATTATTTACTGTTCAGATTGCTTCTTATCACCCCTGATAAAATCCTCGACTGAGCATTCAGTCTGGCTTTGTTCAGGAATCTTTATAGCTGAGTCCGTCTTCTGTGCTTTCTTTTCAAGCCCAAACCTGCCCCCTTGTGTCTCTGCTCAGGAATCATTATAGCGGAGTCATTATAGCAAAGCCAGACTGAATGCTCAGTCGGGGATTTTATCAGGGCTGATAAGAAGTAATCTGAACAGTAAATAATGAAACAGAGAGCAGCTTAGGTGTTTTCTCTAATGTTCCCACTGATATATATGGTAAAATACATGAGGATGCCTTGTCTCTGGTTCACTTTAAGAATAAAAACCAAGGAGAAGAAATACACAATAGGCAAACATAAGGAATTGTATATATTATGTTATATTCAGTAAAGATCATCTTTAAGGTCCCTTTATCCATTCATCCATTTTCCCCACATCTGAGACTCACAAATGGCTTTCTGTGAGCAATAATATTCCTTCTCCTTTGCCTATTTCCATAAATAAAGGGCAGTAATAGAAGAACAGTTACTGCAGCTAGCAAGATCTCACCCCCCCCCCCCCTCCCCCGGTTACTAAGCAATGTGAGCTCCTGTTTATTTTGGATGCGAGCTGTTTCTGGTTACCCTAAGTGATCTATGAGTTTGCCTACTATACGAGTTATACGAGTTGTGAACTGCAATCAGCACTGCATAATAAAACAGCTTGCTAAGTAGTATTACTCTGGGACTTAAACACACAAAGTACAGTCTTGGACCTTTTGTATGAAAGATATATTTTTACCCAGAGGTCATGAGGGACTCTTTACCAATTTGCCCTTCTCCTTGTGCTCAATAAAAAATAAAAAAGAACAATAAATAACTTGCTCTGTGCTTCTATCAAAAGATGAGCAGCTGAGTTCAAAATGTTGAATTTCACCCAACCACTAGCATAGCATAATATCCACAGATCACCAATGTAGTCTACAAGATGCCATATTTAACATTCTAATTTCAAGGAACAGACTGTAAGCAATCTTCGGTTCAATTTTGATTTCTACCACTTGCAGCTGTAGCAGATGGTTGCTGTACCCTTTTACTGCTTGTGGCTTTTAATGACTTCCTTAAAGTCATCTGGATGTCCCTGTTATCTGTTAAAGAAATGGAGTACCCATTACCAGCTGATACAGACAACTTGGCAATAAACCTTTTAATGTGGTTTCTTAACTTAATTCTATAAGTAAACTCAGTCAGTAATGCAGCTTAACACTATGCAATTATTAGTCCCAGCACTCACAAGCGACTCGTGAGGGGGGAGCGGGGAGTGCGACCCGCACCAGGTGGGGTGACAGATGCGCCCGTGCTGAGGGAGGGAGGCGCTGTAATGGAGGGGGGAGTTAGCTGTGGGGAGGGCAGCCCGACCTTTCCCTCCCTTCCTCTCCCCGGGCCACCCTCCGTGCTCCCCCCTTCGACTGCAGAGTAGCGCAGGGAAGCGCTGTAAATAGTCAGAACTCACCTGCCTGCATTCCACTCGACGGTCACTTGCCGCGTGTCTCATATCTGCATAGACGCTGATACACCCGCTGCTTCCTGTTTAGCAGGAAGCAGCGTGTGTATCAGTGTCTATGCAAGAGGAGGAGACCAGCGGCAAGTGAGTTCTGACTATTTACAGCGCTTCCCTGCACTACTCTGCAGTCGGAGGAGGGAGCACAGAGGGCAGCCCAGGGAGAGGAAGGGAGGGAGAAGTTGGGCTACCCTCCCCGCAGCTGACTCCCCCTCCATTATGGGGGGGGGCACCTACCTACCCTCCTACCTACCCACCTACCTACCCACCTACTCCAACCTATACTGGGGGGCAGCTCTACCTGTCTAACCTATACTGGTGGAGGCTACCTAATCTAACCTATACTGGGGGCACCTACCTAATCTAAACTATACTGGAGGGCAGCTACCTATCTAACCTATAATAGGGGCAGCTACCTAATCTAACCTATACTAGGGGTAGCTACCTAAACTAACCTATACTGGGGGGCAGCTACCTATCTAACCTATACAGGGGGCACCTGCCTAATCTAACCTATACTGGGGGGCAGCTACCTATGTAATCTATACTGGGGGCACCTACCTATCTAACCTGTATTGGGGGCACCTACCTACCTAGCTAACCTCTACTGGTGGCAACTATACTGGCTACATATATTGGAGGCACCTACCTAACTAACCTTTACTAGGGGCACCTATCTATCTAACCTATGCGGGGGGCAACTTTGGCTACCTATATTAGCCCACTGCCTTACTGTTACACAGTTACACTACAGTAAGCCCCGCCCATGTGATGTCATGGCCACACCCATTTTTGCCGCGGCGCGCTTCACTTTTTTTTTGGGGGGGGGGGGGGGGGGTTTGTCGGTAAATTATCCGCATCGGGTGTCTAATACCCTAGCTACACCACTACCAGCACTAATAATATATTCTGTATATTCTGTGTAATACTAGGTAAAATGTAGTATAATAAATAATGCAGCAGATAAAATATCTGTGTCTTTTCCTAACAACTTTTGCAGGGAGGATTATGAGTAACAGAGGATTTACTCTCTGCATGATATGGTTATTCTCGATTTAACATATGGCGCTCATATTTGTGTCATTGACTTCACAGAACCCATGGTATATGGCTTACCGTAATTATATTTTTAAACAAATCTTCCAAATGGTTTACACTTGCACTAAACAAAGTTTGTTTCAGCAAGGAAAGGATATTGGGCCATATATATTTTAGTATGTATATTTTGAGCATTAATGGTTTCTTCTGTTGCATTTATTTTTGACTGATAAATCAGTGGGGTTTTTTCCGGGAACATATTGGCCCTTATTAAATTCAAATTTTCTCCTAAGTTTTCTCTTAGGTGAGATTTTCCCACCTTATTAATAAAGTTCCTTTTAAGTCACCGGCAAGCAAAATAATACTCAGCATAATTTTTAGAGTACTTTTTCTCCTACTTGATGCTAAAAAGTTATTTTAAACAGAAGATGAAAAGTTATCTACTGGGAGAAAACCTTGGAGAAAAAGTGAATTGCATGTGGGCCATGGTGTCTTCGTTTAAAATACTAAACATGAAAAAAAAACTAAAATAACCTAACTAAAATATTTTGGAAAGTATTTAGTACAATGCAAATGTTAGCATTTGTCAGACTTGTACTTTCGTGCATGTCCAATAGACTACCTCAGAACATCCAGCTTATCTGGAATCTGTGTGATGTATCAACATTTTAATGACAAAAAGGACAGGGAGGAAAGTCTTTGTCATCTTGGAAACTTTTATCAGAGTCTTTATTATTGTTCATATTACAGATTTGTAGATAAAACCCACTTCTCAGCTCATACCTTAATGCAATTAAAATATGACTAATACAGTATAAAAGGAAACCAAATGAGGTGCGTAGACTTTGTGATTGAAAAGATCTCAGTCTGGATAAGATGTTGTCCTGTTATGGTGTGCACACAGATGTGCACCTGAATTTCACTATAAATCAGCATGAGCAATGCATACACACAGCAGACCTCTCTAGAATTACGTTGAGATGGCAGTACAACTGTGTAGATTTCTTAGTTTTTTTTTGTTTTCTTTTGTGAAACATCTATCATGTGTATATGTATCCCTATAACATTGGTGACCTGCTGTCCTAAGGTCATCCAAGTATGAAAATCTTTGGCTGAGTCTACTGTGTCTGTTTAAAGCAGGGCATATTCCATCTTTACAACTGTTGTTCCTAAACTATCACCTCAAATGATCAATAACGATTGTTTTTGGTAGTTATCTTAGGCATGTACATAACCAGGGCCGGCCAGCCCGCCCATGAGGCGGGGTGAAACCTTTGCCTCAGGCGGCACTTCTGGGGGGGCGGCACCCGCCCCGTGGGTGTGGGGGGGCCGCCGAGCTGGAGGGGATAGCGGGCAGGAAGGGGGTATTGTGCCTAGCGGCGGGGAGGGGGGTCGGACCCCCCCCCCCCTCCCTCGCCTGGGTCCCCCGTCCTCCGCTCCCCTCCTGCTTTAAAGAGTTACGTCGCTGGCTGCATTGTAAGAGGCAACGGGCGGGGATCACTCACCTCTTCCTCGTCCCAGCGTGCGCTCCACTGACGTCACTTACTGCTACGCCGGGGCGGGGGGGCAGCGATAATTTTTTCAAAATTTGCCTCAGGAGGCAAAAAGTCTAGGGCCCTAGTCCAGCTTCAGTTTTTATTCATGTAAAAGTAATTCAGGCATTTAAAGATGATCCTAAATACCTTTGTTTTGAAGGAAATAGCAGCATCATGTGACTACCGCTACTTCCTGGGCTTTTCCCTTCTAGGACAGTGAAGTGAAGGTTACACTTTGACTTTACTGCTGCTTTACTTTTAATTTAGAGAGTAAATGAGAACTGGTGGGAAATCCAAAGGACCATTTTATCATCATAGTGGGGTGAACAGGAAAGAATATAAAAAAATATTAAAGCCCTAGTTAAAATGTTTGTATCCAGTTGTAGATAGTTAGAAATTATAATAATATCTGCTAGGTTGTTAATGCTGCCTTTGTTCTCATAAGGGAGAAAGCTACTCACTTCCTTTCTCAGTGATACCACAGTCTCAAAATTGCACGTGTGGTGTTATATATGAAAAAGAAAAAATTATCTTCCACTCTACTGTTACAACCATTTCCCTCTCATCCCTTTAACTGGTTTTGGATGCTCCAATGCCCTGTTTTAAGACTCTTATCTCTGCCAGGGTGTAGATTTTCAGCTCCCACTTCAGAGCACTCCCTCCACTATCACCGCAATGTCACCACTACACTCTGAGAGCCAGTCAGGAGACAATGTATCAGCTCCTGACCCTGTGATTACGGTGATTGGCTCACAGTGATCACAGGGTCAGGAGCCAAAAAAATTAATATGTGAAAAAAGGTTCCAGAAAAGGTGAAAAGCAAATCTTCATAGTCTATCTATTGCTGTTAAGGAGAGATACCCATTTTTCAGGAATGGAGGAAAATGTTTCTAATGGGGAAGATAGCAGTAAACCTTCAAAAGAAGACGCAACCTCTCTGTTGCATCCAAAGATATACTAAAAAAAATCTGGGTTGGAGTTGGGCTTTAATAGAGGACAGGTTCAGTTTATGAGACAACACAAAATTAGCACTACAAAATTAAATGTATGGTGAGCAGAGCTGGTTCTAGACTTTAATTACTGTTCCCAGTTCATTATTATTACTATTATTCCTATAGCACTGGCATTTTTTCTATATTGCTTTACATAGTGCACTGGATATTTCATGTCTGAAGAGCTGACAATCTGTTTCTTACAATAATCTAAATAAAATGAGACAAGCCAATTAACAGACCAATATTATTTTCAGAGGCGTGTGGGAGGAAGCAAGAGTGTCTTGTACAACCTATGTTAGCACAGGGAGAACATACAAACTCTATGTAAATACTGTCCTAGTTGGGAATAGAGCCCAGCACCCTAGCCCTGTGGGGAAAGAGTGGTAGCCACTGAGCCATGAACTTATCCAGTTTATCATTATTATTATTCAGTATTTATATAGCGCCGACATATTCCGCAGCACTGTACAGAGTATATATAGTCTTGTCACTAACTGTCCCTCGGAGGAGCTCACAATCTAGTCCCTACCATAGTCATATGTCTATATTGTGTAGTGTATGTATTGTAGTCTAGGGCCAATTTAGGGGGGAATCCAATTAACTTATGTTTCTGGGATGTGGGAGGAAACCGGAGTGCCCGGAAGAAACCCACACAGACACGGGGAGAACATACAAACTCCTTGCAGATGATGACCTGGCTGGAATTCGAACCGGGGACCCAGCGGTGCAAGGTGAGAGCGCTAACCACTATGCCACCGTGCTGTCTAGTTTAGCACTGCATTGGGTGAAGCCAATAGTAATTTGGTTCTGGGATCCAATTATGTATAACAACAGCAGTGGTGCTGTAAGGGTGGTGCAAGGGGGGATGGGGCCACACTGGGCATCACCATGGAAAGAGTGAAACCTGGGCAGAAGGAATTGAGGCTCCAGCCTCTACAGTGTTGCTGGTGGCAGGTGGGGGGGGGGGGGTGCTTCAAGCAATTGAGGCTTCAGCCTCACAGGGTGGAGCTTGCCAGGACTATAGCACCTTACATACAGTACAATGGTGGGAATAAACAGTGTGTCAGAGAATGGATAGATTTTACACAAGTGATATTTTCGAGCTACAAGTGGAAGTCTTGTTGATTCCATTGCAGCTGAAACCTGATGATGATGTCATTAAGACAAAGCACGCTAATGGCTGCACAGCCGCTATTATGTGTACATTTAACATTTGTTTAAGCATTATAAGCCCTATTTTAGCACATCCTATAGATTTTCTTCCTCCTGCCTCTGGTTCTTGCTTTGTCCCGTGTGCTTTCTCCCAATCTGTCACCCTTTCCACCCCTTCTGTCTTCACGTCCTTTTGTCACGGCCACTGAGCAGCCTTATTGTCTGGTGATGAGTGAGCAGATTTGGAAGAATAAATGAAATTAAAAAGAAAGTCTAGGAAGGTGGTAGGGGAGGGGTGATAAAAGAATACTTTCCTTATTCTCCGAACCAGAGAGTGGAAAAAAAAATTTGAGAAGATTTCTTTTAAAATGCCGCCTACACAAAAAAAGGTCTGGAATTAAGACTACATTCAAAGGATAACCTGCTGCTGAGACTCTGCCTAGCCAGGCAATTAAAAAAGAATTTAATTTATGTAGGTATTTCCTAATTACAGCTTAAACAGATGCAAAGCTGGTTGTATGTAATAACAATTGATTGGTTTATTGTGGGTGAGTGCACAGTCCTGCGTGGTAGGCTTAGATAGGAGGATTCCCATAGGGAGTAGCGCTGGTTAGTGGGTGCTGATATTAATGGGTATTAATTGATGCATAGCATTATGTGAACTGTAAAACAGTCCATCGTTAATGTGCATTACATATAAATGTCATAGAAATCATTCCCTTGGATTTTACTTAATGGGAGTGTACTGTGAAAATGAGGGAATTATCTTGTTTTTTTACGCACTGGACGTAAAAGACAAGGGTGAGAGTTAACATAGATGTAGTGATAAAAAAATAATACAATGGAATAGTAACAAAAAAAAAAATGATACCCGCGATTTTCTAAAAATGGGCATGACCCAAGACGATTGTCAGATCCGACATTATTCTTTGTGAATATGCCTTTGTCTGGAGGAGACGAGATGCTTTTCTCACCAGTAGGTTAATGCTGAAATTGTCTATTCAGCCTCCCATAATGGCTATGCTTTCTTTTATGAAGACACAATAAAGAGGCTCACAGCATACACAATAAACACTATAGATATTCTTTCTGGAATCCGCCTAGCAACTGTAGACAGAGCGGCTGATGTATGAAACCGGGGCAAAGAATAGCAGAGCTGTTGGCTACAGCAGGGAATCGGATTCAGATAGACTTATGTAATGCGGCAGTGCAAAGAGCAACCATGGGAGAAGTGCAAAAAGTTAACACATAGTTCAAGGCAGCTTAGCTATTTCTTTTTTTCTATGTTTTAGCCAATAAAAAGAATAATTTATTCTCGCAGTTTCCTTTCTCTAACAACAGCTAGCATGTTGAAATTGTACTATTATACAATGCTAAGAATTTTTTTTTTCTCTTTTTACAATTTAATACAATGCAGAACAAAGTTTTTGTATTATGGGTATTATGAAAGAGTAGTCTGTGAGAGAAGTGTAGGAATAAATGGTAAATAATTCCCATTTCAGTAATCACAGGGAATTGGCCCGTCACATGGTACAGTCCTCAGAACGGACACCGAGGGGGAAAGCTTATTTCTGACACATGGGGCATTTCCTTCTCACACATATTGTGGGTTGAGCCAAGAGAAGGATTGGTCTCGTTACTTGCCAAGAGCTCTGGCAGGATAAGTGGTTGGTATGTTCTTTGATAGTTGGCTCTTTTAAGCCCTGAGCGCTGCCCTGTCAGATTGCTGATGACTGTAGACATGGCAATGTCTACCACTGTCATATTACAGGAAGTTTTCATGCACACCCACTTCCTGCAGAAATGGTTGTAGTACTATCAGGAATCAGAGTGGAAAGAAGGCACTGACTGCGTTTTCAGAGGATTAGCGTAGGGGCTCTGTGTACTGCATAAAGAAAAGGCAACGCTGTTGTAATTGTAGTAGATATATAGTTCACTCCATGGCAGAACTTACAAAGGTTACCTGTATATTAGATCATGTGACAGAGGCTGATCACATGGGGAGGTCAGGAGGCAGAGCCATGAGTCTGCTGCAGAGCTGAAGATTTAAAGTCTGTGTTCACCACAGATTTTAAGTCTCATCTACACGGTACAATTTTCAATCAATCAGATAAACAGATCTATTAGATAGATCTAATAAGAAATTGCATATTGTGCAGATGCCCAAATTGTTTCAGATCAATTTTGTGATAGATTTTGCTTTGATAAGTACCCAAAATCTATTGCAAAATCTAACACAATCTGATTGGACCGGTTGGAAATTAATAAATCCGTCTAATAGATCTGATCTGTTGGATAATTGTACCGTGTAGATGAGGCTTTAGATTGCTGTATCATGGGGAGCAAAAGGGCTAATAGAGGGCAGCACAGAAAGGGTTGGAGTTTTACTTTTTTCTTCCAGACAATGTTTCAATAGAGTCACTAAACAAGGTTAAATCAGCCATCAGTTTCAGACTGCAATAACCATACCTAAATGGGGGGCAGGAGTTAGTTAAAAATTCTGTTGCCCCATCAGCAATTTCAAGTCAACCAATTGCCTCCTACTACAGCGTACTGTGCTGGCATTTTGCTCAGTATGTACCAAGGATTCCAGGATTAAGTGAACCCAAGGCGAGAGTGATATGGGGGCTGCCATATTTGTTTATTTTTAAAGAGAACCAGAGATGATTAAAAAAAAAGCTTTTATACATACCTGGGGCTTTCTTCAGCCCCATACGCATGGATCGCTCCCATGCCTGGAACCGCCGGTACCAGGTCCCGTCACTGCTGCAAGTCGGCCGGCGGACGCGGCCGATTCTCCGCATCACACGGCGCTCCCTCTATACAAGTACGCATGAGGCTGCCTACTGTGCAGCCGCATGCATACGGGTATGGAGGGAGCCCCTGTGATGCGGACAATTGGCCGCGTCCGCCAGAAGTGACGGGCCCAGTACCGGCGGTTCCAGGAAGTGGAGGATGGCGGCATGGGAGCGATCCAGGCTTATGGGGCTGGAAGAAGCCCTAGGTATGTTTAAAAGCCTTTTTCTATTTTTACATTGAATTCCTCTCTGGTTCCCTTTAAACAATACCAGTTGCCTGGCTATCCTGCTGATCTATTTGGCTGCAGTGGTGTCTGAAGTACACCAGAAACAAGCAGGGCTCGTTTCCACTATAGCGAATCCGCATGCGGGCACTGCACGCGTATTCGCATAGGCAATGTAAGTGGATGGGGCTGTTTCCACTTGTGCGGCTGCGGCAGCGTTTTTTGGTGCGGCAGAAATCTGCACGGCAGGGCCGTCAGATTTCGCGTGCAGAAGGAATGTGCGCGAATCGCCGCTAATGTAACTAATAGGGAAATCGCATGCGGGGTGACCATGCGGTTTTTGACGCGAAATCGCATGCGATTTCGCATAGGTATTAATGTTGTTTTACACAGGCAGTGACATGGTTAAATTCACATACAGCCTTACCTATGCGGAATCGCATGCGAAATCTTGGCAAAAACGCATGCGGAATCGCACCCGCATGCGATTTCGTCAGCGGTGGAATGCAGGCGATTCCGCACCGCACTAGTGGAAACGAGCCCTGTCAGTTCTGACAATATTGTCAGAAACACCTGATCTGCTGCATGCTTGTTCAGGGGCTATGGCTGAAAGTTTTAGAGGCAGAGAATCAGCAGGACTGCCAGGCAGATGGTATTGCTTAAAAGGAAATAAATATGGCAGCCTCCATATAACTCTTACCTTGGGTTCACTTTAAGAGAAGGGTCATTGAGCAGAGGGAATGGTTTATCCGTGGCTGTCAGAACCGTTTTTAGATTCTTTTTTCTGCTTTTCTTACATAACTATTGAACACTTTGTTGCATAACATGTGAACTGCTATGCAGTCTTATGTAATTTTGTAATTAACATTTCACTTCACAGTTCACAAAGTGGTAATCTTAAGATGTCTACTTAGTGCATTTATTAAAGTAAAGCTGTAGCGCTATAAATATGAACCTGCCATTGCTGACTTCTGTTTAAAAACGTGCAGGATTCATGGCTGATGTGATCATCCTATCATTTCTCTTCTTAGTCAGAATCACAACAAGCAGGCATGCCGAAGCATCTCCCTGCACTGGCTACCTGCTGGCTTTGGATAAGGATACCGCTTGCGCACTAACAGTGAGCTGGTAGCTGGACTGCTTGGCTCACGCAACCTTCATTGGTCACAGGCTATTGCAGTGGTTTGTCATGGAAAGCAATGACAAAGTACAGTCAGATGTAGCGAGAAGGGGCTAGTTTCTAAACTGCTTTTCAAGGCGTGCATGAATAAATTTGGACTCCCAATATCGGCTAGTAGAAGGATCGGTATAATTTACCGATATTTTATGTTTTAAAAGTGTAAATTATCAAAGTGAAAAAATCAGAAACTTATACCGATATTTTACTACAAATTCACCTAACACTACTCTTACACAGAACCCTCCCTACGGGCTAGATCACACTCGGTGCTTTATCGCAATTGCGATTCGGTGGGAAAAATCTCACAATTTACCGCAATTTGCACTTGTGATTCCCATTCAATAGAATGAGAATCACAGCACGATCGTCACCAAAACGCTGCATGCAGCACTTTTGCGATTGATCAGCAAAGCGCTGCAAAAGCGCTAAGTGTGAACCAGCCTAACCCTAATCTTTGCCCCTACACACCTAACACTTAAAAACACCTCCCTCCATGCCTAACCTTAACCACGCCCACCTCCACACACATCCTAACCGTCCCCCACCACCAATCCAACGCTATAACGATAATTTTGGGCGCCACCATAGATGTCATTATAAATTTGCTATTTATCGTGCACCCTTAGTGTGAAATTTGCTATTTATAATTGTGCCTATGGCGACGCCCAAGTTTCTTATGATAGCAGGCAGGCACCCACATTTCCTGCTTTGTTTTCAAGTGCCAACTTCAGTATCCTCAGTAAAGAGGAACAACTCTGGCAATGATGAACTGTTGCCAGTGAAAAGAATGGAGATACTTATCTAGGCAGCTTTCAATTGCTAAGGGCTTGTTTCCACTTGCGTCCAACGCATGCGGATTCGCACATGTAATGCAAGTGGATGGGCCTGTTTCCACTGTAGCGTTGTTGAGGTGCGTTTTTTTCAGCGGTAAAAAAACGCACAAAAGAGCCAACGAATTCGCCTGCGAGTGGAATGCATGCGAATCGCCGCTAATGTATTTAATAGGAAATTTGCATGCAGCTATGGTATGCGAATTTTCATGCGAATTCGCATAGGTACCAATGTAACTTCAAAAAGGCAGTGACATGGTTAAATTCGCATATACCATCACCTATGCGAATTCGCATGCGAATTTGCGGCAAAAAACGCAAAAATTCGCATCCGCATGCTATTTCATGCAATTTCAACAGCGGTGGAATCCAGGCGATTCTGCACCGCAATAGTGGAAACGAGCCCTTAGAGTCGTTTCCAGTACAAAACTGTCCATCTGCTTTCAGTAGGTAAAGGTTTAATCTGGAACCTTTCATAAAAGCATTCTGTCCACCGTGGCAGACTTTTATCAAGCACCTTCGGACTTCTCCAGGTGCTATGATGAGAAGTGGCTGCCAGTAGTGGAACCAACAGCTGGTCTCCTATACAATCACCCCCCCCCCCCCTCCCCCAGGTTATGTTCCAAATTTTTCTGATGTAAGTATGTCACTTCCTAATCTCTGATAATGTCCTTGTATAGTCAAGTTCTTCCCTCTTCGACCAATTGCCCTAATATAGCTCCCTCCCTGATCACTGCCTGTACAGTTTCTCCTGCAGGATGCCGATGCCCCCATACAGTGGCGTAGCGATAGGGGTGTGCAGAGGTAGGGACCGCATCGGGGCCCTTGGTCTAGAGGGGCCTCGAGGGGCCGACCCTCAACCACAGTATTAGCTCTTTCATGGTCCTGTGCTAATAATATTCACCTCTATAGTTGATTTGAATAGTAGTGATCATTAACACACAGTTCCCCATCCCCTTCTTGCACCTCTGACACTGTGGTTGTCCTTGATTGGTTTTGGTGTGTTGTATCAATTGTTATCTATAGCATGCTTGGGGGGCCCCAATGCTAAACTTGCACTTGGGCCTACGGCTTCTTCGCTATGCCACTGCCCCCATATAGTGCTTTCTGGTGATTTAGTACCCTTATAACCCTGAAGACATCAGCATAGGAAGCTGTGTTGGGGAAATGCATGCCAGGGATGATTTCAACACATCCGTGCCTGCATTTCTCCTAGCGTTGTTTGCCACATGTAGGGGCTCAGTGAGTGCTCAGTATGAGGAGAATGGCTGGAGTACCGGGCAATGAAGTTCTGCAAGCATTGCTGATATGGGGAGAGGTGAGCATTCTTCTTAGCCCAGCTCTGCTTATCATGTACTGAGGGGCGTGGATTGAACACCATCATTAGCTTTCCTAATCAGTTCACTTCAGATCTCCACAGGTAATTAGGTGGGATGAATGCTTGCTAATTAAGGCCTCTTTTCCAAGGACTGTTGATAGGCAGTGAAATGCCTCTCAAACTTTCACAACTGCTCACTGCTGCCCAGTGACTGCTTGTTGCTGCCTGGTAACTGCTCACTGCTGACTTATAGCTTGATGAGCACACAGCTCAACAGTCCGTGCAAAGGAGGCCTAACAGTCTGTGGAAAAGAGGCCTTAGGCTACAGACCAGCATTTGTATGTCTCTGATGCTTTAAAGGGAACCTAAATTGAGAAGGATTTTTTTTCCCCTTTAAAATAATACCAGTTGCCTGACTCTCCTTCTGATCCTGTGTCTCTAATATTTCCAGCCACAACTCATGAACAAGCATGCTGATCTGGTGCTCTGAATGAAGTCAGAGTGGATTAGCTGCATGCTTGCTTCAGGTGTGTGATTCAGCCACTACTGCAGCCAAAGAGATCAGCAAGACTGCCAACTGGAATTGTTTAAAAGGAAACATCCTTCTCAGTTTAGGAGCACTTTAAATGAACCTAAGGTAAAAGACACATGGAGGCTGTCAAGCATGCAGCTAATCTAGTCAGATTTTGTCAGAAACATCTGATCTGCATGCTTGTTCAGGGTCTATGGCTAAATGTATTAGAGGCAGGGTTTCAGCAGGAAAGTCAGGCAAGGTGCATTGTATAGAAGGAAATACGGGTGTATCAGCATCCATATTCCTCTCACTTCAAGTGTAATTTAAGTGAAAGTGGACATCTCTCCGGTTTAAAACATTAGTGATGGTGATGCCTTTTCACCTGAAGTGTGGTCTATTTGATATGTAGCTGTCAGGATTAGGGATGCTCATTCGGATTCCGCGGAAATGCAATTTCCGAAATTCCGATCGGAAATTGCATTTCCGCATCGGAATGCGGAAAATCGGTAATGCAAGGGCGGTAGGCGGATTTCCGCCGGAAATCGTGGAAATTTCCGCCGGAAATCGTGGAAATTCCACTCAACTAATATTGATTTTCTCAAAAACTAGAAGGTCTTTTTGAAAAATGTTTGCATCTTGCTCACAAGATTTACTTTAATAAACCCTGAAAATGTGGTGTTTCTAGGACGTAGGGGGGCTTTGCTATTAACCGCTAAAGTCGGTGGATTTTTACTGTAATGTAAAATGCAGAAAATCTGCATCTGCCTATTTTCTGCATTTTACATTACAGTAAAAATCTGCCGACTTTAGCGGTTAATGGAAAAGCCCCCGTAAGTCCTAGAAACACTAAATTTTTAGGGTTTATTAAACAGCATCTTCTGAACAAGATGCAAAAAAGTTTTCAAAAAGACCTTATAGTTTTTGAGAAAATAGATGTTAAAGTCGGGCAGAATTTCCGTGATTTCAGGCGGAAATTCCGCATTGGAATGCGGAAATTGGTAGCGGAAAGCAGAAACGGTAATTGGCAATGGCGGAATGCGGATTTACCGCGGAATCGGAAATTGGCATTTCCGACCATTCCTAGTCAGGATTTATAAATGCATGTTTGATGTATTTTGCACAACAGATAATGGTAGGGTATCTTCAATGAGGTCTAGGTGCAGGGAGAGGTCTCTCACCTCTCATGTTCACTTTAAGTGAAGGCTTGAGGATCTAAACATACCGTAGTCCAGTTTCTGCAAACTTGTCTCTCCAGCTGTTAAGGATCTACAAGTCCCACAATGCATTGCGGAAGTCTGACAGCCACAGTCATGATTAATGAAGGCAAATGCATTGTGGGACATGTAGTTCCTTAACAGCTGGGGAGCCAAGTTTGCAGATCACTGCCGTAGTCAAACTAAAATGGGTTAAAATAGAATTATGGACAGCACTATAAAAACAACATTTTATGTACAGCCATCATATATGCCCCATACATACATTACATGTGCCACATACAACAAATGCAGTTATCATTTCATTCACATTATATGTGCAGGCATGTTTTGACCATCATATGGTAAGCACTGCCATAATGCCCTCTGTATAATATAAGCTGTAACCCCCCCCCCCATACCCACACACATTCCACCCAACCACCAGTGATGCTGCTTCTTCCTGGTCACCGTTGTAGGAAAACTCTCCTTTTCAAAACATACATAACAACAATGCTATCCTCTCATAATCACTGCCCCTGGGTCAGGGCCCCGCTGGGGCCAGCGACGGAGAGCCTGTCGTGCCGGAGCCCATGCGAGACTGAAAAGGAAAGGACTGCGATCAGCCATCCCCGCTGTCCTCCTGGCAAATGTCTGCTCTCTCCCAAACAAGTTGGACGAACTGCGGCTCCTCAGCAACAAGAGGGAACTTCGCAGCAACACCCCAGTCCTCTGCTTCACAGAATCATGGCTGCACGACAACATCCCCGACAGTGCCCTCCATCTCCATGGCTTCAGCATCATCCGGGCAGACCGCGACTGCGCGCTCTCAGGGAAAAGAAAAGGGGGTGGCATCTGCTTCTACATCAGCTCTGCCTGGTGCCCCAACTCCCCTGTTCTTGCCAAGAGATGCTCCCCTGATCTGGAACTCCTTCTGGTTAACTGCAGACCCGTATACTCACCCAGGGAATTTTCCTCCTACGTCCTTGTTGGGGTGTACATTCCTCCTGACGCTGATGTCAAAACGGCCCTGAGCGTGCTCAGCGACACCATCACACAGTGGGAGTCGTCCCTTCCGGACTCGTTATTCATTATCTTAGGGGACTTCAACAAGGCCAACCTACGCCATGAACTTCCGCGCTACCACCAGCACGTCACCTGCCCCACCAGGAACGCCAACACTCTGGATCACTGCTATACGGTCCTGAAAGATGCCTACAAGGCAACCCCGCGAGCTGCACTGGGCTCATCGGACCACTGCATCATTCACCTGATACCCACCTACAGGAGACGCCTGGAAACCGCAAAACCAGTCCTAAGATCCAGCAAAGTCTGGTCAGAGGAGGCTAAACAACAACTTCAAGCCTGCTTCGACTGCACGAACTGGAAGGCTCTGGAAACACCGAACTTAGATGAGTGGGCAGACGTTGTATCCTCGTACATCAGCTTTTGCGAGGAGCAGTGTGTACCAACAATAATCCGCAAACACTACCCGAATGACAAACCTTGGTTCTCCAGTAAACTTCGGCATCTGCGCAGAAGCAAAGAACTGGCGTTCAAGTCTGGCAACCAGGAGGAGTATAGGAGGGCAAAAAATGCCCTAAACAAGGAACTGAGGGCCGCCAAAAAGAACTACGCTGTAAAACTGGAACAGAACCTCTCCTCAAGAGACACACGAACTGTCTGGAAGGGGCTCAAGGCTGCCACGAACTACAAGCCCCCTCCGCAGCATGCAACTCCCAGCACCGAGCTCGCTGAGAACCTCAGCGAGTTCTATTGCAGATTTGAGAATCCAGCAAGGTCCCCAGAGCCTCCGGCCACCTCCTCTGACTTAGAACCCCCACATGCAAGCCCACCTCCCCTAGCGGTGTATGAGGATGACGTCAGGAAACACCTGTCAAGGATTAAGGCAAGGAAAGCCTCAGGCCCAGATGGAGTGTCACCAGCCTGTCTGAAAACCTGCGCACAGCAGCTTGCTCCCATTCTCTCATCCATCTTCACCAAGTCCATCCAGGAAGGCAGGGTCCCTGCTTGCTTCAAGAGGTCCACAATCATCCCGGTCCCCAAAAAACAGGGTGTCTCAGACCTCAACAATTTCAGGCCGGTGGCTCTCACCTCAGTCATCATGAAAGCCTTTAAAAGCTTGGTTTTGCCTTTCCTCAAGCAATCGACCGAGTCCCTGCTGGACCCGTTTCAGTTTGCATATAGAGCAAACAGGTCTACTGACGACGCCATAAATATCTGCCTGGAGCTTGTAAATGAACACCTGGACAGACCTGACTCATACGCCAGGATCCTTCTACTCGACTTTAGCTCGGCGTTTAATACCATCAGCCCCCTAATACTTCAGGAAAATCTCGCTGCCCTCGGAGTCCACCCCACCCTCCGCCTCTGGATCACGGACTTCCTAAGTAATAGATCCCAGGCCGTCAAGCTGGACACTATCATCTCCCAACCAAGGACCACCAATACAGGAGCCCCCCAAGGTTGCGTACTGTCGCCGTTCCTATTCTCCGTATACACTAACAATTGCAGGTCCACTGCGGACTCCGTCAAAGTCCTCAAGTTCGCCGACGACACCACCATCGTTGGCCTCATCTCTGGTAATGATGAGTAGGAGTATCGCCATCAGATTGACAGAATTTGCCACTGGTGTAGGGAGTACGGGCTGGTCCTCAACACTACAAAAACGGTCGAGATGATTGTCGATGTTAGGAAACGCGCCACCACCCCACCCCTGATCAGCATTGACGGCACGGTAGTTGAGAACGTCCCCTGTGCACGCCTCCTTGGCACGACAATCTCTAAGGACCTGACATGGAAAGCCAACACTACCTCAACCCAGAAAAAAGCCCAGCAGAGGCTATTTTTCCTACGCCAACTAAAAAAGTTCGGTATGGCCCGCGAGCTTCTGACGAGCTTCTACACTGCCACAATTGAACCTGTCCTCTGCTCCTCCATCCTGGTCTGGTATGCTGGATCCACCGCCAGCGACAGACACAAACTGCAGAGGGTCATCAGATCAGCGGAGAGAATCATCGGGAAACCACTCCCCTCTCTTGACCAGGTTTTCAACTCTAGACTGCGCTCCAGAGCTCAAAAAATCGCTAATGACCCGTCCCACCCAGGTTTCCGCTTCTTTAGTAGGCTCCCCCTAGGCCGGAGATTCCGATCCATCTACACCAGGACCACAGGGCACAAGAACAGTTTCTTCCCCTCAGCCGTAAATTATCTGAACTCTTAGAACTCTTAGATCCCTCCTCATCCTATCGCGACAAGTGGTGTCTGGTAGCACCCAGCCTGACCGCACGGGTGCACACTTCATATATACGTGTTCAAATGTGTCCAAACGCTGTAACTGTACCCTTTATATTGTCTGTCTGCTTACATATATGTATCGTTATGTCCTGCTTGTTCTCACACTAGCCCTGTACTTGCCAAACCCAATTCCGGGCACGGCCCAGCCGTGCTTGGCGAAATAAAAGATTCTGATTCTGATTCTGATTCACAACAAATGCAGGTACTTATCCGTTAGCCGGGCGCATCCGGCAGGTGGCGCAAATTACTATTCCCCCTCCAGGCCGACATGGATAGTAGGGAAAGATGTAACTCTGGTGGAGTTTTGCGCCACCTAGAGGATGCGCCCGGCTAACGGATAAGTACCCAAATGCAGTCATACTGTCCTCTACGCAGTGTTCCCCAACACTGTCCTCAAGGCCCACCAACACTGCATGTTTTGTATAAAGCCACAGAGGTTAATCAGCTCTGCTGCAACACTAATTAATCCCCCTTGTGATTGTGTATGGTTTCCTGTAAAGCCTGTACTGTTGTTGGGCCTTGAGGACAGGGTTAGGGAATTGCTCTACATCAGTGCCTTCCCTTCCCCAGGTAACATGTGGTGCCAACCCCCTTGGAGTAGTGTAGAATTTTCTGCTCATTGCCCTCAGGCTCAGTTCAGCAGCAGTCAAGTTGTTGCAGCTTTTTCAGCTGCATGACTTTCTTGTCCTGCTTGTGGTCTGACCAAGTCACGTGATCAGCAGCAGTGAAGGGAACAAGAATTGCATCACAACGACTCCTGAGATGCTACATGCAGCGCTTTTGCGTCCACAATACTGCAGAGTGAATGCTCCATAGGGAGACACTGCATTAGCATTTTGCCAATTGCCGGCAATCATCCCCCAATCGCTCCCTGCAGAGTTCCCCAACTCTGTCCTCAAGGCCCACCAACAGTGCATGTTTTGTGGAAATCCATAGAGGTAATTAATCAGCTCTGCTGAGACACTACTTACCTCACCTGTGCATGTGTGTGGTTTCCTGCAAAACATGCACTGTTGGTGGGCCTTGAGGACAGGGTTGGGGAGCTCTGCCCCAGGGCCCCAGAGCTTGTAGGGGCCCCCAGTGGCTACAAGAGGAAAACATTTTTGCAAATCGGCCTTATAGTTTTTGAGAAAATCGATTTTAAAGTTTCAAAGGAAAAAAAAACACATTTAAAAATCTGCCGACTTTAATGGTTAATAGCAAATCCACCTTTAGGGCTGGAACCCACAAGAGCATTTTTTTGAGCATTTTGGCAGCGCTGCGATACGCTAGCGTTTTGCCAAAACGCTCAGCTGATGTTAATGGATGGGGAAACTTCCACAGGAGCGTTTGCGTTTCCCAGAAACGCAAACGCAGGACCTGCAGCATTTTGGGAGCGTTAGCGCTTCAATGTAAAGTATTGAAACGCTAGCAGAAACGCTCAGCAAAACCTAAACTGAGCGGTTTTTCTAGCGTTTTGCGTTTCAGCACACTGTAACAAAATTAAAAATGATTCACAGGACCAATCAGGATAAAAACGCAAAACGCAAAACGCTACACAACCGCTGAGCAAAAAAATACACTGTTGCAAAACGCGACCGAAAACGCGCATGAATCCGCTTGCAAACCGCTCAGACAAAACGCTAGCGGTTGCGTTTGCGGATTTCAGTGGGTTCCAGGCCTGAATGCTAGAAACCCTAAATTTGCAGGATATGTTAAGGAGATCATTAGGAATAAGAGGAAAAAACTATTTTTCAAAAAGACCTTATCGTTTTTGAGAAAATCGATTTTAAAGTTTAGAAGGAAAAAAGTATAGTTTTAAATGTGGTAAATGTCACTTTTAGTAGCAAACCTAACGGTAGTGTAATTTTACATGCATCAAATGAAAGCGCAATAAATTTCCTGACAGGGTTTTCTAGGGGGTCCATACGCAGCCGCAGCGCTTTGGCCAGGGATCGCTATACAGCCGCCATATGGCTGTATGAAGATCCCTGGTATTTTTTTCCTATTTTCCCAATTTTTTTTATGTTTAGAGTGTGGGAATTTTTTTTTTTTTTTAAATTATGTGGAGTCCCCCCTCCTGAAACGTTTTAACCCCTTGTCCCCCATGCAGGCTGGGATAGCCAGAATGTGGAGCTCTGACCGATTGGGACTTCACACCCTGACTATACCAGCTGCAAAAAAGGTCCCCTAATGCCGATTTTTGTTTCGGGGTATATGTTGGGGGGCCCCCCAGGTTTATTTTGCCCTGGGGCCCCATTGTTGCTTAAACCGGCCCTGCTCTGCCCTAAGGGACCTTAGGGCTCAAACCCACTAGCAGCCTTTTCTAAGCGCTAGTTATTTGAAAAAGCTCTTGTTAATGCAATGCTATGGGGGATTTTTATAAAAATCACATTGCTCAAGTGGCATCACACCCATAGGGTTTCAGGCCTAAGGCCTTTTTTCTACAGACCGTTGAACTGTGTGCTCAGCAAGCAGTTACTAGGCAGCAGTGAACAGTTACTAGCATACCTCCCAACATTTTAATGAGAGAAAACGGGACACTTAGGTGACGTCACAGGAAGCAGGAAGATTAGAGGAGATCCCGGTATGCAGCGGAGAGGCAGTGGTAAGACTTACTGCCCGCTCCGCTGCTCATTTTACTCCGCAGGGGGAAGGGGACACTGGGGGGCATATTAGGAGGGAGGGAGGGGGGAGAAGTGTAATGGCGGCGAGCGGCGGCAATCCATGCCGCATCCCGGGCTGGTGCCTTGATCTTTTTTTTTTTGCCCTCTCTCCCCAGCAGCCGGGACCTGGGGGGGGGGGGGCAGCGCGGGACAGCGGGATGGCCCCCCGAAATCGGGACCGTTCGCCGACAACGGGGCGGTTGGGGGCCCTGTACTAGGCAGCAACAAACAGTTACCAGGCAGCAGTGAGCAGTTGTGAGAGTTTGAGAGGCATTTCACTGCCTATCAACAGTCTGTGGAAAAGAGGCCTAAGAGTGACACACACAACCAGCAGTTGATTGTGCTCTGCTCCACTGCTGCTGCTCTCATTGGGAAGACAATGCAGTGAGGCCTCTTTTCCACGGACTGTTGAACTGTGTGCTCAGCAAGCAGTTACTAGGCAGCAGTGAGCAGTTACCAGGCAGAAGCAAACAGTTGCCAGGCAGCAGCAAGCAGTTGTGAGAGGTTTAGAGGCATTTCACTGCCTATCAACTGTCCGTGGAAAAGATACCTAGGGCCTTTTTTCCACGGACTGTTGATAGGCAGAGAAATGCCTCTCAAACTCTCACAACTGCTCACTGCTGCCTGGTAACTGATTGTTGCTGCCTGGTATCTGCTCACTGCTGCCTGGTAACTGCTCACTGAGCACACAGTTCAACAGTCCATGGAAAGGAGGCCTAATAGTATGATAAGCCCCCAAGACTACATTGACCTCCTGTAGCAACACCAGCAGTAGAATCTTGCCTGTTTCCCATAGACAGTTGAACTGTGTGCTCAGCAAGTAGTTGCCAGGCAACAGCAAGCAGTTCTGAGAGTTTGAGAGGCATTCCACTGCCTATCAACTGCCCATGGAAAAGAGGCCTAAAGCGAGGTAGTATGGAAAACCTGTGCTGTAGTGTAGTTCAGTTTGTCTCGTCAGCTTCCCCTATTTCTGTATTTTCCTCAGTTTTTACATCTGAGAATAAATAATCCTCACTCATAATCATGCTGAATTATCCAAGCTGTCATCACCACTCTCTCACACAGGCTCAAGATAATTATCAAAAGCAAATTACAGCCAACATTGCCCAATTGCTTTCAACCAATATACGTGTTTTTATTTTATTTTTTAATGATCCTACCGGTTTTATGTGTATAACGTTTTAGGGGGGTTCATTGTAACTAATCCGAATGTCTCTTGCGGTTTATTTACCCCAGACAGATCTTAATCGTTCGTAATAAACAGCATTTTGAATGTGTTTGTCTCGCTAAAGCTTTTATTATTTGAGAAAGTATTTATGGCTGTAATAAAAAATACAGTTCAGTACATAAGGTCATACATGTTTGTGCTTGAATCTCTGTGAATTTATACTCAGTAAAGATGTGCCTGAAATACTAATAGGTTAGTCTTGAAAAAAAGCAGACCGAATGTGAGACTGAAAACGGCCACTAGAGGGCAGTGCACAGCACAAGAACAGAATGCTGCTGATGCAGAGACCTGTTGTACTGTATATCTGCAGCTTGACGTTTATGTCGTCTGCTAGCCATTCTGATTATAAGAATTCCATGTAACAAATCTAAGCCGTGATAATGCTACTGTATCCTCCTCTGATTTAATAAAATCAGCATGGGTGCAGACAGATTCATTAAGTCTGCACAGACGCATCGCTCCTGGGATTGTAAGCCAAAAACACATACAGTCACTACACAGTAAATAGCAGGGAAAATTCACTATTTCCATATGAAAGCAGCGTACAGGCTATAAGACTACATTTATGCACTGCAACTGTAAGTCTGTGTGACAGCATATGCACGCCTTAACAGTGGTAGTGAAGCATACTTTTTATTGATTGTATGCTTTACTGATGGCAACACAAGGCAAACATAATGTGCAATGCAACTTTTATCTTCGGTTGTGTTACCAATTGTGGAATGCATTGCAGTCCAGCAGTGACTGGATAGTGTGATGGTTAAGGGCTTTGCCTCTGACTCAGACCAGTGTTTGACTCTTGGCTCATCCTGTTCAGTAAGCCAGCACCTATTCAGTAAGGAGACCTTGGGCAAGACTCCCTCATTACTACTGCCTACAGAGTGCTTTGAGTCAGCCAGGAGAAAAGCACAATATAAACTGTATTTGTCTTGTCACTGTGAACTTAGCCTAACATTTTGCTTTGCACCACTAGACTCCTGGACTATAGTAGGGACATGTAAGATTTAGGTTGTGAGCTCCTGAGGGGGACAGTTTGTGAATTGACTGTATATGGGTGACGAGAATACCACTGATCACAAAGCAACATTTGCACATGTCAACGGGTAGAATACTGTATGTTAGGCAGCAAGTAAACAGTCACTTCTTAAATGAGATGTGTTAGAAGCAAGAAAAAAATGGGGACATGCAACAATATTTATCCACTTTGGAAGGGCAAAATTGGCATAGCTAGAGGACTGCCTAAGGGCTCTTTCACATCAGAGTTTGCGTTGGAGAATGCTCAAAGCATGCGTTTTGTTGTATGCGTTTTAATGCGTTTTGATATGCGTTGCACTGCAGTAAGAGTTTTTAATGCGTTTTCAATGCGTTACAGCACATAGAAAAATGCAGGTAATTTTTTTTTTCTTTTAGTTTTCAACTTTTTACATTGTTCCTCTGTTGCATTCTGGGACTGATTGCCTGCGTTAACAGATTAAAAACGCGCATAGCGTGCGTTTTACATTGACTAACATTGTAACGCATAAAGCTAGCGTCGGCCGAAAAAACTGCGCCTGGGTGCAGTGTAACGCAACGCACAAAAAGGCTGTGTTATATGTGAAAGCTAAAATGAAAGTCTATGGACTTTCATTTCACCTTGGGTAACGCAAACTTTGCCCGTTGCGTTGAAACGCAGAAAATATGCCCTAATGTGAAAGAGCCCTAAGATAGCAAGACCTGACAACAAAAAGTAAGTTTGCTTTATTACAAGCTATTCAAACTACAGAGCTTAACCTTTTGCACCTGGGGAAGTTCAGATTCAGGTTTGTTTTGAAAATATCACTTAGGAGAAAAGTCAGGAGAAAAACTGAATTGCATATGGGCCTGGGTCTCTACCTGAATTTTACCAATTATAACTGTTTATGTATACAGGGCCAGTTCTAGACTTTTTGCCACCTGAGGCAAACTTGCGAAGATGCCAAAGCCCCCCCCCCCCCCCCAATAGGTAGCAACAATTGCCAACAGTTCAGGTAGCCCAGAGGGTGTAGCAGGCAGGAAGGGGGGCAGCTGGCACAGCGGGTCCCCTTGTCCACTCTCCCCCTCCAACTATTACTGCGGTGCATAAGTAGGCAGCCGGCGGGGAAGAGATACCTCACCTTCCACGTTCCAGCGTGCGTTCCACCTCTTGTCTTTTCCTGCAATGCCATCCACTGTACAGTACAGTGGGCGGCATTGCAGGATGTGGCGAGAGGTGGAATGCACACTGGAACGTGGATGGTGAGTCATCGCTTCCCCGCCGGCTGCCTACTTATACACTGCAGTAATAGCTGGTGGGGGAGAGCGGACGGGGGGGGGGGGGGGGCCCAGGTGAGGGAGGGGGGTCCGACCCCCCTCCCCACTGCTGTGCCAGCTACCCCCCTTCCTGCCTACTACACCCTCCAGCTTGGTGGCCCCCCACCCACGACCAGGCGGGCGCAGCCACTCTTCCCACTTCTGCCACCTGAAGAACCCGCTTCACCCCGCCTCATGGGGGGGGGGGGGCTGTATGCATAGTAGCATAGCAAAATATTGTACTATGTTCAGCCTAGTAGTGGCCTTTCTCAAGTGTGAAGTAATGTAAACCAATGGGTGACGGAGGAAATGTAAACATGTTGGTCCGTGGTGGTGCGGCGCACATGCATGGAATGACGGGAATACAACGAGGAAACCTGGGAATCCCAGTGACATACTTCCTGTCCAGCAGGGAATCGGTCACTGGACAAGGAGAGTGCTGGGGGTAGCACTATGCATAAGACCCTGTCGGTGCACTCTGCTGCAGGGTCATATGATTGACATTTTGTGTGTTACAGTACAATCCAAAGGGGGCGGGGAATCACACCACAAATGCACCAGCCAGGTGTAAACCGGACCTACCATGTCTTGCTTCGCCTAAGTGCGTTTTGTACGTGTTTTCAATGCGTTTTTATATTGCGTTTTATGCAAGTCACTAGGAAGACAACACGAAGCGGAAATAAATCACAAAACATTTTTTTTGAAAAAACGCAAATTAAAACGCATGAAAAACGCATACAAGACGCAATATATTGCATTCCCATTAACTGTCATTATGTGCGTTTTTGAATAGTATGCAACAAAAACAGCATTTTTAAAAACGCATATGCGTTTTTTATATGCATATTTTCTTTTATATGCATATTTTATGCGGCCCATAGACTTCCATTAGCGGCAAAAAAGTGTGCACCTAGCCTAACCAGTGCTTATTCTCTCTTTTTCATTTGCAATTCCATTTCCAGACCGCTCTAGTTGAAATCTACATCCTGCTGGTGGCTATGTGGCTCTGACAGGACATAGATTTCAACATCACTTCCGCTCTGCCCCTCCGCAGCCCACTCACCCTGCCATCAATGTGACGGCAGAGCTCTGTAAGCTGGTCAGGAGTCGAATTCCTGATCTCTGTAAGCCAATCCTATTGCGCACAGAGCTCTGCCATCATAGCGTTGGCAGAGAGAGGGGCCTGCAACAATGGGAGAGCGGCGGGTCTGTGCGGTGATTCGTTGGTAAGGCCCGTTTGGCGATACCAGCACTCTCTGGTCCTTAACCCCCCTGGCGGTATGAAAAATTCCGCCAGGGGGCAGCGCAGCAGTTTTTTTTTTTTTTAAATCATGTAGCGAGCCCAGGGCTCGCTACATGATAGCCGCTGCTCAGCGGCATCCCCCCAGCCCCGCCGATCGCCTCCGGCGATAGGCGATCAGGAAATCCCGTTCAAAGAACGGGATTTCCTGGAGGGCTTCCCCCGTCGCCATGGCGACGGGGCGGGATGACGTCAGCGACGTCGGGACGTCATTGGGAGTCCCGAACAACCCCTCGGCGCTGCCTGGCACTGATTGGCCAGGCAGCGCACGGGGTCTGGGGGGGGGGGGCGCGCGCCGCATCAGATAGCGGCGATCGGGCGGGGGCCGGCGGCGATCAGAGTGCTGGCGCAGCTAGCAAAGTGCTAGCTGCGTCCAGCAAAAAAAAAATTATGAAAATCGGCCCAGCAGGGCCTGAGCGGCACCCTCCAGCGGCTTACCCCGTGTCCAGCACGGGGTTACCGCTAAGGAGGTTAAGGGGCCAGAGACTGCTGGTGCAGAAAGGGTTAAATATTGTGATTTGTTTGCATACAGATCTATGTTCCTGTAGCCATACTTTATAATAAAAAAGGAAGTCTGTGGTGGCATGGCATGAAGTACTATTCACATTTTTTTCCCATTAATTTATCTGATTACAGAAAACACTGCACAGGTTGCGTTGCTCGCTACCCTCAGAAGGGATCACAATCTAATGACATCTAGCAGAGGCTTTAGAGGGTTGAGTCCACTCCAGCGAGGCAGCTGACACAGCTGACATCATTAGAAAGGGAAATAGTAATATACAAATTATAATTCCTTTGGCCAGTAAGCGCTGGTCTACACAGGTAATTATCCAGCCTTAAGTGGCTGATCTCGTTAAAGAATTCCCTTGTTTTGTTACACATGCTCTGAGACAACCTAGTACACAAGAGAGAGCAGTCACCTTGTAACATTGCTCTCACATACAATCTTTAGATTGTTGCAGTCTATTTGTTCCTCCGATAATTAATCAGTCACATAGCATTTAATGTGCTACGTGATATCTCAGGCATGTAAGAGATTTCGGGGGATTGTATTTCTCTAGCTTATGATTAACAGCAAGAAAATATGAAAAAAAAGATCTCATACATTTGATTCAAAACCACCTGTGCATTGCAACTGAAATTTGAATGTGGAATAGCATTGTGGTGATTATAATTGATAATCCACTTGGCGTTCAGAAGCAATATTCATTTTTGAAAAAAAATCTGATATATGAAATGAGTAATATTTGTAGAGTGCTTTCCTTTAGTAGAACTCAAAGCACACAAGCAACTAAGGAGAGCAGTAGTCACTCAGGTGCTCTCATTCAGCTACCCAATTTCGTTGCAATTTACAGGGTGGGAACACACTAGGCAATGGGTGATAGCTGGCATTTTACTGCATATGCGTTTGTGCATTTTAAGTACGTTTACTTTTCTCCCATGCATTTTTCTTACATTTTAATGCGTTTGCATTTCACACATAAAAATTGCATATGCGGTTGTATGCGTTTTGTATGCATTTTTGATATGTGTTTTATGCTAATCACTAGAAAGTTAACAGGAAGCGGAAATACATCATCAAACTTGTTTTTCTTTTTAAATGCATGAAAAACGCACTGAAGCGCAATAGCTCTGTGTCACCATTGACATTCATTATGTGCATTTTAGATGCGTTTTGGAAAAATATAAGTCCTGCGTTTTTAAAAACGCACATTGTGGAACGCAAACATAAGCATTTTTTCATGCGGCCCATTGACTTGCATTATGTGCGTTAGCAATGTGTTTTCTGCAGCACTAGTGTTTCTGCCTAGTATGTTCCTACCCACATGCAGTTCAGAATTAAGTCATTCCAAATTGGCGGCAAATGCATTTGATTAGCCCAAATCCAAGATTTGTGCTATGTACATCAACCGAGAGAATTAATGTCTCCGTTGATCTTTTTAAGTAATGTTGTTGCCATTTTGATTTAAGAGGTGGGATAATCAACCTGATGCTGCTTTCTAATCTTACCTGTGAGTTACAGCAGGTCTCTGACGGAGGATAAATTGCACACAGATACCATAGTTTGGTTTCTCTCACAGAACACACTGTTCTCTTTTCTTTTTATTTCTTAACACTTCCTAGTTAAAGAGAACCAGAGACGAAGCACCCTCATGTATTTTACTACATTTATCAGTGGGAACATGACAGTAAACACCTACCCTGCTTTTAGTTTCATTCTTACCTGCTTAATTAGTCTATTATCAGCTGTGATAAGAGTCCCCGACTGAGCCTTCCGTCTAGGTTTGACCTGGAATCATTATAACTGAGTCACTCTTCTGTGGAGTCTTTTCAAGCCCAAGCCTGCCCCCTCCTGGCTCAGCTTTCCTGCTTGCATACTGAGAGCTCTGATGACATGGGAGGGGCTGCTGCTGCTGAGAGAGAAGCTCTGAAACAGACAAGTGTGGCTGCAATATGATCTGTGTGCTCTGTGTGCACTCTGCATAGATAATGATGATGACTACAGTTTCATTCCTATGAGAGAGACTTCCTACAGGCAGCTGCATATCATACCAAAATGAAAGCACACAGATGAAAGGCTGCAGCAGCCTTTCTCATATAGCCTAGACAGCAGCCTAGTCTCATATAGCCTAGACAGCACATCCAGAACAACACATAACCCGGAAGCAGAAGGGATATGAGCCGGCGGCCATATTGGATTTTTCTGGGTGCAATAATGGATAAAAAAAAACACTAAAAAAGGCACACCAGAGCGGCAAAATTATTAGGTAGAGCATTTATTCTTTACAAGCTATCGGCTGATATGTTTATTTTGTGGGAAACGTTCATCTCTGGTTCCCTTTAACAGACATACAACAACGGGCTCTATTCACAAAGCATTACCGCAATTGGTAATGCTCAAAGCAGCTGATTTAACTGATCACCTTTCCAAGTTACAATTCACTAAACCCATCACCGCACAGAAAATCACTATTCCCGACTAGTGAGGTAAATTACTGACTTATGCGGTAATTACCTCTGGAAATGTCAAGAAATGTCAATTCACAAAGATCTCCGCATGTCATTTACCGGCCAAAAGTGTTTTGAATTTTTCTCCAGCTCACAGTAGCCGATAACTAGCTCTCCCCCTGCTGTCTCTGTGCGGTAACTTGACAGACAGCCGTTGGGGAGAGCCAGGCAACCAATAGGGAGAGCCACATAGCCTGTTCAGCAAGCCTCACTGCGGGCACTTCCTCCTTCAAGCCGGAAGGAGAAAGTGCCTGGGGACGTGGCTTGCAACGCGTCCAATAGGACGCGTGCAAGCTATTTGGAGCACGGGGAGGATGCAGAATTATGGGAAACTAACCCCTTACGTCCCTGCCACACGCCTGAGCTAATTAATGCTCATTTAAATCATGAATTTGAGTGTTTACACACTCGTCATTACTCGTGAGAGCATCCCTGCTGTATAGCTAGGATAACATTTCTGCAAAGCCCACTTCTACTTCTTCTAAGGATTCTGCATATGGAAATGGCAATACATGTAGAGATTCTGCACATTAACCACTTATTGCATTAGGTACAGTATATCTACGCCCCTGCAAACTTCATCTTAGGTCTAGGGGCGTAGATATACGCAACTCTGCGGCAGTGCGTGCTCCTGCCCACTTCCCGCATGTGTACTTGCTGCCGTTTGTTAGCCCAGAGATCAATGAATGTGAACAAAGTTCCCGTTCATTAATCTTAGTCCCCGATTCAATGAACGCCGGCGTCTATGAGATGCCTACATTCATTGTATCTTCCTATTGTTACAGTGCAACGCATTACTTCTGCTTCACGTACTTATGTGAATCGCAAATAATGACTGAGGACATCTTGTAGCCAAATAGTAAATTACACCAAAATCCACGTTTATTTAATAAAAATCCCAACACTGACATTTCCCTCCCACACCCTCCCATAGTACCCAAACATTTATTTTTTGTATAGGAAAAATATATATATATATACCTTAGGGGCTGAACTTTTTTTTTATATTTATGTCAAGAGGGTATATTACTGTTAATTTTTGATTTACAGGCTTGTAATTAGTGATAGACACAGCTGAAAAAAATGCACCTTTATTTCCAAATAAAATATTGGCGCCATACATTGTACTAGGGAAATGTTTTAAATGTTGCAATAACCGGGACAAATGGGCAAATAACACGTGTGGCTTTTATCCACAGTAGAACGTTTTATTTTAATATTATAATGGCCAAAAACTGAGAAATAATGATATTTTTTTTTTATTTTTTTATTTTTATTCCAATTTAAATGTGTTTAGAATAAAATAACTCTTAGCATAATGTACCTCCCAAAGAAAGCCTAAATGGTGGCATAAAAACAAGATATAGATCATTTTGTTGTAATTAGTCGTGAGTAGTGATTAAGTTATTGGCGGAAGAATGGGAGGAGTGCTGAAATGTGAAAATTGCTCTTATCCGTAAGGGGAAATTACACTGAGGGCTGAAGTGCTTAAACTACCAATGTGAAAGGCAGCATTTCAATTATAATTTCATCATGCTTTGCTGCAATTATATTGTCTATTGCAGTGCAGCTGGACATGGGCCCATATGCAATTAACCATTTCTTCTGAGTTTTCTCCTAGGAGATAATGTATCATTTTCTCTTTCTAATACATTTTAAGCTTATTGCAATTGAAAAAATGTCAAAAAGTAGATGAAAAATTTTTATGAAATTTATTTTTACTACTTTCTTGCTTTCTGGGGGTTTAAAAAGGCATTTTATCGACAAAGTATGAACATATCACCTAGGAAATAAAGTTAATGCATACAGGCCATAGTATGAAACGAGCCTTACTACCCAAAAAAGGGCTGTACTTGGAAGAGGAGGATGCTGCACATACTTTGACTCAGCTGACTCAGGTTTTACTAGATTAGCCATATGATTCTTCCAGGTTCTTGACTCAGACACTACTATAAGATCAACAGGATGGCCAGGCAACTGGCATTGTTTACAAGGAAATAAATATGGCATTGGAAGCTTCCATATCCTTCTTACCTTGTGTTCTCTGAGACGAATGCTGTCCCAAGATTTATACTTACCTGGGGCTTCCTCTCGACCCATTCAGGCCGTTCGGTCCCTTTACATTTTCTCACTTGATCTTCGTCACACATGTCCAGCTGTGTGTGCGTCCCTGTCTGCTCTACTAGCCCATGTGGGCAGTCGCCGCTTCTGTTTGCAGCAGAATCCCCCATTCCATGTGCTGTTAATATAAGATAAGAAGAAAGAGCTCTGTGGTTAAAAGTATAAAATGAATCTTTGCCTCTATGCAGAGAGTGGCTAGGAGAGCAGTTTGCTACACATGGAATGAGGTATGCTGTTGGAAAGGGAAGAGAGGGTGCACACATGGAGTAGAAGAGCAGTCTACTGCCCATGGAATGGGAGTTGCTGCAAATGGAGAGGTGGCTGCATCCTTGAGCTAGGACAGTGATAGGCAAACTTGGCTCTCCAGCTGTTAAGGAACTACAAGTTCCACAATGCATTGCAGGATTCTGATAGCCACAGTCATGAATCATAAAGGCAAATGCATTGTGGGACTTGTAGTTCCTTAACAGCTGGAGAGCCAAGTTTGCATATCACTGAGCAAAGAGGTTAGTCTGCTGCACATACAATGGGGGATATTGCTGAGATTGGAAGAGTGGACTGCACACAGGGGCTAGGGAAATGGTCTGCTACACATAGAATGGAGATTTCTGCTGCAAATGGAAGATAGGGTGTACACATGGACTAGAAGAGCAGTCTACTGCACATGGGATGGAGGATGCTGCTAACCTTGAGGGAAGGGGGTAGCCGTGGTACATGAAAAGAAGGAAGGACAATACAGTTGCCCTGGGGCTGCTTAAAGTGACAGTGAAGCGAAATAAAATATATGATATAATGAATTGTATATTTAGTACGGACAATTAATAGAACATTAGTAGCAAAGAAAGTCTTATTTTTATTTTCAGTTATATGGAGTTTTTATAACATTGCATCATTCTCTAATATTTGCTGTATACACACTACACTCAGCATTCTAAATGATTTCACAGAGCAGGCTAGTGAAGTATTGAACTTTACTCTGCAGGAAAAACAAAATACAGTGACAGTTGAGATAATAAGCTTCAGAAGAAAGAACTCTGCAACTTTGAGCTCAGATAAGCTCTTTTGCATAGATGGCAACTGGAATTTCTTAACTCTTCCTGTACTGGAAACAATATTAGACTCATGTCTGTGCTAATAATGTTTTATTTCTTAGGTGTACTACACATACAAATCATTATATCATAAGTTTATTTTCACTTCAGATTCTCTTTAAATAGGAATCCTGCACAAGGCTGGATTAATACTTTTAGCACGCACTGCAGTTCAAACAATGTTTATTGGGATCAAGAAGTAGTAAAAGCACTTACAGTCAGCTCAGGTCGGATGCGATGCAGTGCTGGCTTCACCTCGCCTCTCTCCTCTACATAAGTACACTGTTTGTTGTTCAGCCCGTGCACGCTTTTTAAAGGGACATGCACTTCCACTCAACATAGCCAAGCAAGGTCTAGTCCAATCTCCTGCCACTATCCTGAGAGTGCTGGAACCTTATCTTTCTTGCTCCAAACTAATACTTTTAGCACACCTAGGCCAACTGTCCCCTCCATGTGCAGCAGCATCTCACCAAACCATGCACAGCCACCCCTATGTGTACTATTTATGTACAGCAACAGCTCTTTTATGTACAGGTCTCTTGGGAAGCAGCACCCCTCTTCCATGTGTTGTTCCCTATCTGCAGTCTCTCTTTTATATCTGCAGCCTCCTCCTCCCTTTGTTTGCAACTGCCCAAGGCCCAGCCTTTGTGGCTTTTCCAGAAATCCTGCCCTGATTCTACCCCATGTGTAGCATTACTATTGAACTTAAAGAGAAACTCCGACCAAGATTTGAACTTAATCCCAATCAGTAGCTGATACCCCCTTTTACACGAGAAATCTATTCCTTTTCACAAACAGACCATCAGGGGGCGCTGTATGACAAGAAACTCTTGAGTACGTACTCATGGCAGTTTCCTGTCTGGGAACCTTGCTGCATTGTGGGAAATAGCTGTTTACAGCTGTTTACAACTGCCAAATAACCATGCAGCAGCTACATCACCTGCCAACAGTACAAATGTCACCATGTAATACATTTCAGAAGGTAAATCAGGGATTTTACAATGGGCAAACACTGACTAAATCATTTATACATAATTATTGTAAAAATGAAGCACTTTTTTTATTACATTATTTTCACTGGAGTTCCTCTTTTAGTCTAGTTATGACACAACACTAGATCTGTTACACAATGTCAAAGCAGGTTTAACATATCTACTCTAACTACATTCCATCCAGTAGGCTAACAACAAATAAATTGGTTGGCAGTCCTACCGAGGATATATCAGAGTGTTCCATATTCTGCTGCAGTATTATCACATTAGGTGCTCATTCAGTAGAACAGTACAAGAAGCAGAGTGCTAAGTACAAAGTGCAATAACTTATAGCAAGCAGCCAGCAGGAATTCACTCTCTGCTAAAATCAATCCAGCACAAGTTGTATTCTGATGTGTTACTATGGGAGTTAGACTTTTGTCTTAACTCTTCTCTGCTTGCACTGCTTTATTAAATAAGTCTGAAATGTCCCAGCGCCGCAAAGGGGATTCTGCAGTAGAAAATGATTTATTTTCCATAGTGCTGCTGTCATTTTTCTGTGGTCAATGTTAAATTGTGATTTATGGTTGCTAGGGGTTACTACCGTTCGGCACCAGCAGCCCGAATGGCTGCACTTTGGTTTGACATTCTCATAGCTTGGCAGATATATCTCGTTACAAGCTTTAGGCCGGTTTCACACTGCCAACCTGCGGTTGCGGGAAGGTGCAATCGGCTGATTGTACCGCAACACCAAAAAAAGCCTGTGGAGATCACTGCAGCAGTGAGCGGTAATCTCCATTTTGGCTGCAAGCTAAGCAGGAAGTGAGGCTCTCTAGCGCTCACTTCCTGTAGCCGACATTCAAAGTGTGCGGAAGTGTATTGACAAAATATGCTGTGCCTGTGACGCATGCGCGCCACAACACGAACGTGAAAAATACAAAAAAATCTGCGTCACCATTGACTTATACAACTTCCAATCGCCACGCGAGTTAACCACCAACGCACTGTGGCGCTATCATTCGCCATGTGACGAAAACATCACTTCCACTGCATCACATTGATATAAAATGCCCAATAGACTTGAACTGGTGTAGCATTACCCTGTGGTAAAAACAGGGTAACGCAATGTACCAGTGTGAAAGGGGCCTCAAGCTTTATTTGGCAAGTGCAGGAATAGAGGTGCATACATTACAGAATAAATAACTTTACAGTGAGCAAACAAAGTCTAATTGTCATCAGCTGGAAACAGACATCCATTATTGTCACAGATAACGACTAGCTCATTGCTTCTGGTATATACAGCTTCCACAGATCTTTACAGGAGTTCACTAGCGTAACATGCTGGGCAATGAAGGTGAGAGCGTGCCAGGATGTACAGGTTTGTAAATGAGTTTTCAAGTACATACTTCAGACTCAATTAAGTACTGAAAGTTAATTGATCAGCTGCATAATGGGTTGTGTTGTGTTAAACAAAATGTGAATGTTTCCATTGAACAGGGCCTGGGCCCAGGGGATGCACCTCTAACAGGACTGACTGAGCCGTCCAAATGCTGCCATACAAGTAGAGGCGGCTAGGCGAGCGACACAAATGGAAAGCCAGCTGGGTTGGGAGGGCGCAGGTACCGGCGATGATCTGGCCTATTTCTCAGCTGATGTCTGTAATTGATTGATTCATGATTTAAGCTCTAGCTCTGTAGTCTGGGACATGCACAATGTCATAATAATGATAAACAATGCCGCGCTCCAAATGCTGTCATTTCATGGCTGGAGCCCAGAGGACTGACGTAAAGACGCCACATTTTCTTCAGTGGACAGGACCAAGGGATGAATACAATGGTTTGAAATGAGAATCATTTATTGTGAATTTCTCCAGTTTTGAATCATCCAGCAGAATAATCACTGCAAACGGCTGCCTATGTATTTCCTTATAGTCTATCCTATGTCCCATTGGATTTAATGGCAGATGTACCCGTGTCCTTCTGTGCTGAGGAGTAACTACAGGGGAGCAGCCACAAATTGCAGAGGGGCCCAGATTTGTGAGGGGTCCCCAACTACTATCCTTCCCACCCTCCAATTAAGGTGCAAGAAGGTGTTGTTGTTGCTACACTTGTTATAGTTGCACTTGTTTTAGGTCTCTGGCAAGATGGGCCCCCAGGCTGTGAGGGCCACCAAGGAGGGTATCAACATTAAGGAGGGGGGCGGAGCATCAAAGTTTCCCTGGGAGCCCCATGATTTGTAGCTACGCCCCTGCTTGAACAAACATGATGTGGACACACACACACACACACACACGTGTGCGTGCGCCTTTCAGTACTAGAGACGCTTTAGGTCTGGATCCTATCTGAATAGAGTTTGTATGTTCTCCCTCTATTTTCATGGGGTTCTACCCACATCCCAAACACACACTGAGAAGTGAATTGGTTCCCCAGTAATTGTCTGCTATGGTAGGGATTAGATAGTAAGCTCCTCTAATGCTGGGCATACACTGCTCGATGCCCCCTTATCAATCGAGCCGCTGATGGCTCGATTGATAATATCCGACGTGTCCGATCACCACGGGGATCGATTCTGCGCTCGATACCCGTGGCCGGACAATAGTGGCAAATCAAGCGGGAGATAAGAAGCGCCGGCGGGGACGAGCGGGAATCGAATCGGATGCAAGCGGGGACGCGGCGGGAGTCGATCCGGCGGCTAATCGGCCGCCGTATGGACCCGTGTATGCCCAGCATAAGGGACAGTTCATGGCATGACTACTCTGTAAAGTACTGTGGAAGAAGGAAGCTAATAATTCAATTGTCTACCAGTAGTCAGAGATGCTCTAGACGCTAAATGATTATGGCAGACGTGGTATCGTAATATTCTTTTTGTATAAAGTACAATGCAGGAAGATGCAATGACAAACTTAAAGGACACCCGAGGTGAAAATAAATTAATGAAATAAACAATTGTATCTATTCTCCTTTTCCTAAAAATGACTTTTTTAAGATATTCCAGTTTTATTTTATATTTAAATCTACTTTTTAAGTTTTTACAGTTTTATTGTTTTTGCTCAATGACACATTAATTGAAGTATGCCAGAGCTAAAATCTATGAGCTGTTATTATTATTTAGTATTTATATAGCGCCGACATATTACGCAGCGCTGTACAGTGTGTATATATATATCTTGTCACTAACTGTCCCTCAAAGGAGCTCACAATCTAATCCCTACCATTGCCATATGTCTATATTATGTAGTGTAAGTACTGTAGTCTAGGGCCAATTTTAGGGGGAGCCAATTAACTTATCCGTATGTTTTTGGAATGTGGGAAACCCACGCAGACATGGAGAGAACATACAAACTCTTTTGCAGATAGTGCCCTGGCTGGGATTCGAACCAGGGACCCAGCGCTGCAAGGCGAAAGAGCTAACCACTACGCTGTTGATATTTTTATCTCTTTCCTGCTCTCAGAAGCCATTTTCTGCTAGGAAAGTGTATTATAGTCATAATTTCTTATCAGTGAGGGTCACTGTGTAGTCTGACTCAGTCCCAACCCAGACAGGAATTGCCACTTACATACCTGATGTTTAACTCTTTCAGGCAGAGAAAGAAAAAAAGGAACACAGGATAGTTATTTGTGTGCTAGGCACTGTACATACACATGTCTATCTCATCATGTCTCCTCGGGTATCCTTTATAACAAGCCCAAACTATAGCAAAAGGAAAAGATAACTCTACTTAATTTAGCATCTTCTTTCGAAAGCAGACACACATTGGGTTGCTATGGGCAACCACCTCTTCATCTTTTCTAAATCAGCACCACATCATAGCTGTCACTCAGATTTCAGTCTCCACATTTCAGTCATCTTCTAGCTCAAATATAAAACTGATTTAGGATCAGATTTATTGTGCAAACAGCTCCCGGTACTGATACTTTGATAGCTGAGACACAAAGGAGAGCTAGGGTATGGGATGCTTCATCCACACATAGGCAGCTGTCAATCAAATGGCTGTCAATCAAATGATTGATCAGCTGCATGGGGCATGACCTGTTATTCACACCATGACAAATACACACTCCACACATTGGGTGGCTATATTTCCCAGAAGCACTGGAAAATAAATTGATCTTTTGTGGTCAAAGTGCCAATTAAATGTCCGATCCATCTACGGCAGTGCTGCTCGGATACCCCTTTTCAAAATCCGGATCCGATTCGGATCCGGATACCCCGCTATCCGATCCGGATCGGATATCCGAATTCAAAATTTTCCGATCCGAATCCGATTCGGATATCCGACCCTAGTATCCGATCGGATTCGGATATCCGTGTTTAATCCCGGAAGTGGCCTTTAAATTGCTTTAAAAAGGTTTTTTAGGGTATATGAGGCATGTAGCATCATAATTGTGAAAAGGGAAACACTGATGATGTGGGGAGTGGACTTAAAATCCCCCCCCCCAAAAAAAAAATGGCTGTCAATCAACATCAGAGTGGTATCAGGAAGCAGTCGTACTGACGCAGTTGGGGCCTCCCCACAACTCGGACAGCAGACACCTCCAAAAAAAATTACACAGCTATTGTGTTTACATAGTTGACCACGGCACTGTTGTAGGTACCACGGCACAGTAAAAAATTAGGAGAGGTTCCAGGAAGCGGTCGTACTGACGCAGTTGGGGCCTCCCCACAACTCGGACAGCAGACACCTCCAAAAAAAATTACACAGCTATTGTGTTTACATAGTTGACCATGGCACTGTTGTAGGTACCACGGCACAGTAAAAAATTAGGAGAGGTTCCAGGAAGCGGTCGTACTGACGCAGTTGGGGCCTCCCCACAACTCGGACAGCAGACACCTCCAAAAAAAATTACACAGCTATTGTGTTTACATAGTTGACCATGGCACTGTTGTAGGTACCACGGCACAGTAAAAAATTAGGAGAGGTTCCAGGAAGCGGTCGTACTGACGCAGTTGGGGCCTCCCCACAACTCGGACAGCAGACACCTCCAAAAAAAATTACACAGCTATTGTGTTTACATAGTTGACCATGGCACTGTTGTAGGTACCACGGCACAGTAAAAAATTAGGAGAGGTTCCAGGAAGCGGTCGGTCGTACTGCCGCAGTTGGGGCCCCACAACTCGCACAGCACAGACACCTCCAAAAAAATTACACAGCTGACCATGGCAGGTACCACGGCACAGTTCAAAAAATAAGAACCTGGCTTCATGAAGATGGAGTCAGGAGGTTGTGGTGGTAAAGGGTGGTTAAGCAGGCCAGGCATAGTGATTACCACTCAGCCACTTCATTTCCCCCTCTTGCCAACAACAGGGGCCAGGAACTCACCAACTGCCCAAGCCTCGTTCATCTTTAAAAAAGTCAGTCTGTCCACAGACTGGCCTGACAGACAAGAGCGCTTCTCAGTGACCACGCCACCGGCCGCACTGAAGCACCTTTCCGACATAACGCTGGAAGGCGGGCAGGACAGCACTTCCAGGGCGTATTGCGCCAGCTCGCCCCAGATATCCAGGTGCTTCACCCAGTACTCCAAGGGGTTCACAGGGGTGTCGGTGTCAAGCCCGCTATAGGACCCCATATAATCGGCCACCATCCGGGTCAGGTGCTGGTTCTGGCTTTGAGAGCCGGATGCTGCTGCAGGCACCTCCTCTGTAGGCAGCGGTACTGGTGTGGCATAGAGCGCCTTTGTCAGAGACAGCAGGTTTGTTGGGCGCCTGCTGATGCTGGATGCAGGCACCTGCTGCTGTGCTGGCTGGACTGAGACAGCAGGGGGGGTGGGAGTCCGGGGGAAGGCTTCCTCCAAGCGCCGAACCAGAATCCGCTGCAAGTCCCTGATTCGGCGCACAGGGTCTCCTCCTACAGGCAGGAACTGAGCCAGCTTCCCCTTCAGCCGTGGGTCCAGCATCAGGGTGATCAAGATGTCCTCCCGAGCACTCATCTCCTTCACCCTTGGGTCTTTGCGCAGGCACTGCAGCATGTGCGCTGCCATAGGGAAGAGGGCTGCCATCTCTGCTGACCTATGATATTCTGCACCGCTGACAGTGCTGTCGTCCTCCTCTGATTCCGGAGCCTCATCTTGCTCTCTCCACCCCCGCACTACTGCAGCTGCACTCCGCTGTGCCCCCTCCTCTTCAAGGTCAGGGACCTCCAACTCCTCCAAGTCCTCCTCCAACTCCTCCGAATCCTCCTCCTGCTGCACAGAGGTGGACTGTGAAGTGTGCTGCTGCTGCTCCTGCTGGATCAAGGCTTCCTCTCCCACTTCCAGCAGAGCATCGAGGGCCTTGTCCAGCATGCACACAATGGTCACCCACTCACACAGCGACGCATGGTCCCGGCTGACCATGTTGGTGGCCTCCAGGAAGGGTGCCAGCACAAAGCACACCAGCTGCATTTTTCCCCACTCAGCAGGGCGGATGATGTCTGGGAGGTGGGTGGTGCCGGTCCCCAACAAGTTGGCATCCATGGTGGCTCTGGCCAGGTACAGGTTGACAGCCCGCCTCTGTTCAACCAGACGTTCCAACATCGCCAGGGTGGAATTCCAGCGTGTTGGAACGTCTATAATGAGGCGGTGCTGTGGGAGGTTCAGCTCCAGCTGCACGGCTGTAAGGGTCGCTGTGGCACCACCCGAGCGGCGAAAATGACCCACCGTTTTCCTTGCCGCTCCCAAAAGAGTGTTCATCCCCTGGTAGGTGTGCAGGAATTTCTGCACCACTAGGTTCAGGACGTGGGCCAGACAGGGGATGTGGGTGAGGTTTCCCCGCTGGATGGCGGCAACCAAGTTTGCCCCATTGTCGGCCACCACCTCTCCGACTCTGAGGCCTCTGGGGGTCAGCCAACTGCTCTCTTGCTCTCGGAGCTTGGCCAAGACGTGGTCTGCCGTCAGCTTGTTCTTGCCCACCGTGACCATCTGCAGCAGCGCTTGGCAGTGGTGGGCCTTCACGCTGCTGCTGAGGCGGGGTTGTTTGGCGGCGGATGGAACCGGATCAGAGCTGGAAGCTGCTGCACTTCCCCTGACCCTGCTGCGGGGTGGCACCACCCACCGGGGTGATGATGCTGCTGTCTCCTCTTCACCCCCTTCCACCAAACTGACCCAGTGCGCGGTGAAGGACAAATAGCGGCCTGTCCCGAAGCGGCTGCTCCATGAGTCCATTGTCACATGGACGCGCGCACCAAGCGCATGATCCAGCCCACGCTCCACGTTGGCCTTTACAAAGCGGTGCAGTGCTGGGATGGCCTTGCGTGCAAAGTAGTGCCGGCTGGGGATTGGCCAATCCGGCGCTGCGCACTGCAGGAGCGCACGCATCCGGCTCCCCTCCTGCACAAACGAGTACGGGAGGAGCTGGGAGGACATGGCCTGTGTCAGCAAGCCGTTCAGCTGGCGTATGCGACGGCTGCCGGGAGGCTGAGCCCTGACCACAAAAGAGTCACTCAGCAGGGTCTGGTGGTGGGGGCGTTTTAGGCTTGCACGGGAAGCTGAGGAGGGAACAGAGGAGACCACTGAGGAGGACTGGCTGCCTGAAGAGGCCTCAGTGTCAGCAGGAGTGGCAAAGGTTGTTATAGTGCTCTGACCTCTGCAAGGGCCAGCGCCAGCTTCCTTCAGCCTCTTGAATTCCTGATGCTCAGGTTTGTGCTTATTGCCCAGATGATTTATGAAGCTGGAGGTGCCATAAGTGGAGGGGTGAGACCCTCTGCTCAGCTTCACATGGCATAATTTGCACGTAACATACTTGCTATCCAGTGAGGGCAGATGGAAAAACTGCCATATTGGGGATTGGTGTTTTCCCTTACGTGGCTCAGAACGGGATGCTGCTGTGGATTTTCTGCCGGTGGTGGTTAGGGCCTGGGGTTGAGTGGTGCGGCTGGTGGTAGTCGTGCCACTGACAGATGGAGCAGCAGCCTGCGGGTCACGTATTCCATGCCCACTGCTGCTCCTGCCAATCCCTGAAATGCTCAACCTGCGTGCCAGACCCACTGACTCCTCCTCCTCCTCAGAGTCAGAGCTGACATGCCCCTCCGGTCGCTGGTAGTCCGGGTCCTTCACCTCATCATCAAACTCCCCTTCATCAAACTGCTGGGATGATGAGCCCGCATCAAATTCCTCTTCTGCTGACACATCATGGACGGGCTCCCCCCCAACAATTACTGTCAGCATCTCAGACTCTTCTGAAAAGCCAATTTTGCAGAGAATATTTTCTCTAGGGCTAGGGCTGGTGGTGGTGGTGGCCTCACTGTCACTGGCTTGCTCCTCGTCATGCGCCATCTGCTGCATCACAGACGCGGCGTCCTTCTCCTCCAATCTGCGCCGCTGACCCTGCTTGAAAATGGACGCAACACGGTGCTGCGTCTCTGCAGCGTGACTGCCAGTGGGTAGCGGCGGAATGCCTGATGCGGCAGAACTGCTGCCAGAGGCCGTAATGTTGCTCACTCTCCTTCCGGCCTTTCCCCTCCCCCGTCTCACACTGCCAGTGCCAGACATAGTACTGTACAAGACTCACTGTCACTGATGAGTCGACGTCACAGATGATGTGTGTGGGGTACTTGGTGCACTTTTATTATTGGCGGCGGGCTTGGAAATGATCAGCAGATTGACAGACAGGAGTACAACAACTAAACACACTGACACTGCTCACTCAGTCAGCAGCAGCACAGCAGCAATAATCTGTAGTACTAGCACTGTCTGCAACTACACAATACAAAACCACAGTAGCAGTAGTAATAGCAGCCCAGCCAGCAGCAAGGAGCCTGGAGTGTGTGCACACAGACACAGCACACACAAAGACACAGGACCTAGTAGCAGGCACAGGCAGCGCAGCTGCTGCAGCTGAAAGACTGACTGACAAGACTGACTGACACTAACAAATTACACAGACTAGCTAAGCTAACTACAACACAGTACAACAGTAAAACCAGAAGGTGTTTTAGTGTTAAAACGCTGGGTTATCACTTGGATAATGTACTTGCTTCAGCCAAACACACTGGACAACCTATCACAGTGGCAGTCACAAAGCAAGGACGAGATTCTTAACATGGCCCCCTCCTTATATACAGGAGGGACTGGCCAAGGTTCTCCTCTGTGATTGGGTGCTTGGGCTTAGGCTGGGAGCGCTCTGATTGGCTGAATGACGTCATGGACATAATGTCCATGGTTACAGCACCCGGATTCGGATATCCGACCGGTATCCGCGGGTATCCGGGTTATGAGACCAACTATCCGCATAGAGCTATCCGGATTCCCATCCAGCTATCCGGAATCCGGATCCGATCGGATAGGCCTAAAAAGTTCGGATATCCGAGTCTATTCGGATATCCGGTATCCTGTTGAGCAGCACTGATCTACGGTACTTTTGATCATTTGAAGTGTTGGATTGATGCATATGTGTGTTCCTCAAAAACAGTTTACATGCATGTAACTAATTTGGCACCCAGTTTGACAGTCATTTCCCTGCATGATATACTTTCTCTGTTTAGATATTGTTAGGCTGCATAAGCACTGGGGTGTTGCAGTGTGTTGTCAGACAATATAATCACAATGATTACATGATGCAATTATATTGTAAGTGTATGTTCACATTGACGAGTTAGCAATGCAGTACTGCATAACAGGGGTGTAACTACAAATCACAGGGCCCTCCAACAAACAGGGGAGCCCTGCACAATCTAGTTATGCCCATGCTTGCTATTCTACGTTCATGAATATTGTTCCCATAACTACAGGATCTTCTCAAAAAATTAGCATATTGTGTTAAAGTTCATTATTTTCTGTAATGTACTGATAAGCATTAGACTTTCATATATTTTAGATTCAAATACACACAACTGAAGTAGTTCAAGCCTTTTATTGTTTTATTATTTATGATTTTGGCATACAGCTCATGAAAACCCCAAATTCCTATCTCAAAAAATTAGCATATTTCATTCGACCAATAAAATAAAGTGTTTTTAAAACAAAAAAAAAGTCTACCTTCGGCCTCTTGCACACTGCAAGCAATTCAGATTCAGATTCCGCTTTTTAATCTGTTTTTACTTCCGATTCAGATTCAGATTTGCAGTTTGCTCCTTGCACACTGCAAATCTGAATCTGAATCGGAGGTAAAAACTGATTAAAAAGCGGAATCTGAATCTGAATTGCTTGCAGTGTGCAAGAGGCCTTCAAATAATTCTGTTCAGTTATGCACTCAATACTTGGTCGGGAATCCTTTTGCAGAAATGACTGCTTCAATGTGGCGTAGCATGGAGGCAATCAGCCCGTGGCACTGCTCAGGTGTTATGGAGGCCCAGGATGCTTCGATAGCGGCCTTAAGCTCATCCAGAGTGTTGGGTCTTGAGTCTCTCAACTTTCTCTTCACAATATCCCACAGATTCTCTATGGGGTTCAGGTCAGGAAAGTTGGCAGGCCAATTGAGCACAGTAATACCATGGTCAGTACACCAGTGGGTTTGCCACTGTGCGCAGGTGCCAGGTCGTGCTGAAAAATGAAATCTTCATCTCCATAAAGCTTTTCAGCAGATGGAAGCATGAAGTGCTCCAAAATCTCCTGATAGCTAGCTGCATTGACCCTGCCCTTGATAAAACACAGTGGACCAACACCAGCAGCTGACATGGCACCCCAGACCATCACTGACTATGGGTACTTGACACTGGACTTCAGGCATTTTGGCATTTCTCTCTCCCCAGTCTTCCTCCAGACTCTGGCACCTTGATTTCCGAATGACATGTAAAAGTTGCTTTCATCCGAAAAAAGTACTTTGGACCACTGAGCAACAGTGCAGTGCTGCTTCTCTGTAGCCCAGGTCAGGCGCTTCTGCCGCTGTTTCTGGTTCAAAAGTGGGTTCATGCTTCCATCTGCTGAAAAGCTTTATGGAGATGAAGATTTCATTTTTCAGCACGACCTGGCACCTGCTCACAGTGCCAAAACCACTGGTAAATGGTTTACTTACCATGGTATTATTGTGCTCAATTGGCCTGCCAACTCTCCTGACCTGAACCCCATAGAGAATCTGTGGGATATTGCGAAGAGAAAGTTTGAGACACGCAAGACCCAACACTCTGAATGAGCTTAAGGCCGCTATCGAAGCATCCTGGGCCTCCATAACACCTGAGCAGTGCCACAGGCTGATTGCCTCCATGCCACGCCGCACCGAAGCAGTCATTTCTGCAAAAGGATTCCCGACCAAGTATTGAGTGCATGAACTGAACATAATTATTTGAAGGTTGACTTTTTTTGTTTTAAAAACCCTTTTCTTTTATTGGTCGGATGAAATATGCTAATTTTTTGAGATAGGAAATTTGAGTTTTCATGAGCTGTATGCCAAAATCATCAATATTGAAACAATAAAAGGCTTGAACTACTTCAGTTGTGTGTATTTGAATCTAAAATATATGAAAGTCTAATGTTTATCAGTACATTACAGAAAATAATGAACTTTAACACAATATGCTAATTTTTTGAGAAGATCCTGTACAATGAATGCTTCCCGACAGCAAAACTTTGATGGCATCCCCCCCCCCCCAATGTTCACACCCCTTACCTTGCCTTCCCTTGGTGACCCTCACAGCCATGGGGCCCATCTCACAGGGGTCATTAAACAAGTGTGGCCATCATGATCTTCACACCCATAACAAGTGTAGCCACAAAACACCTGATCTGAAGTATAGTCTCCTGTATCAGAGGAAGGGAAGGTTAGTAGTTGGAGCCCCCTTACAGCTCTGGGCCCCCTGCGATCTCAGGGACTGCTACCCTTTAGTTACACCCCTGATTGTTCCCATAATTTACATAATTCTAGGAGTGGCATAGCAATAGGGACGGCAAAGGTAGCAACCGCACTGTGGCCCCTGGACCTGAGGGGCCCATCAAGGGCCCTCCTTCAACTGCTGTTTCCACTCTCCATTGTTTCTATGCTGGTAATAATGATCACCCCTATATGTGCTTTGAATAGTGGTAATCATTGGCTAACTGTTGTCCTCCTCTTGCTTACACCTCAATGACACTGCAGCTGTTTTGGCAGATTTTGGTGCTCTGTAGCAATTGCTTGAGAAGGGCCCAATGTCAAATTTGCACTGGGGCCCCAAGCTCAGTGATGGCTAACCTTGGCACTCCAGCTGTGACAAAACTACAAATCCTATCATGCCTCTGCCTCCCTGAGTTATGCCTAGAGCTATCATAGTATTGCAATGCCTCATGGGACTTGTAGTTCCACCACAGCTGGAGTGCCAAGGTTAGCCATCACTGCCCTAGCTCCTTAGCTATGCCACTGAAATCTACTGAAAACTGTTGAATATGTCCTTTTTCTGCTAATTCAATCCCTGATTTTTTTCATTTGCCACTGAGCTTTCATTAACCTTTCTAGTAAAACTGAGTACTGAGTACTGAGTACTAGAGCCTATGTACTAGAGTACTAGAGTACTGAGCCTATGTACAATAACAATATAAAATGGTCAAATATTAGCATAGTACTGTATGTCTTACTCATGCAGAGAATTGCTCTTTTGGCTGGCTTGTGCTGTAGAAAAGCCACCTAAGTTTTATAAAGTTTAAACCTCCTGATTATTGTATGTCTAAGCATTATGAATAACGTAATAAACTATTTTGTATGATTTTCCTGCAGTTTACTGCATTGGTTACTCCCTTGGAAAACATAAATAAGGGATGCTATTGTCAGTACTATCCCAGCATGAAATTCTAATTACTTTTTTAGAAGACGTTAAAAGTTTTTATTCTTTTTCTTCATACAGACAAGCACAATCAATATTTGATATGGTAATAATTCAGAAGGATGCTTATAACATCATTTTATGAAATTAATTTTAAAATACCTACCTGCTTTTTCATCTGCATATTATTTGTCTGGACGGCATGTACATGTTTTAGCCCACTCATACTGTTACTCACTCATACTGTTACTGTTACCTAACAGTTGATAAAATCTTCTCCACCTAAAAATAGGGCCGTTTTTGGAGATTTTACCTCCCAGGGCCCACTGTCATCAACCCTGCCCTTTGAGGGAGCACAGCACAAGATGGGGGGAGCACAGGACCAGTGCTGCACTGCTCGCCCCTGTGAAAGCAAGGCAGCCACGGACTGGGTTGTGACTGCTGCGGTTTACATGTTTGGCAGTTTAACTGCCTTAGTGTGCCAGCCCACTGCCCGCCCCTTGGTTCCTGGTGCCCTAGGCTATGGCCTTTGTGTCCTTGCCTCAAAATCAGCCATGCCTACAAAGTGGATAGGTAAGCTGTGTACATACATATGGCAGTTCTCAGTAGATGCACCTGGTGAGAATCTATTGTGTGTACAGTGACCCCACCCCCTTGATGCAGCAATTCAGCCAATGGCATTGTTTTTTCCCTCCCCCCTCCTGCATTGTCGAGCCCCACTTCATCGATCCTCTCCCTCCCCCTCATAGCAGCAGCTAGTGATGTTTCTGTACAAATCTCAGCCCTTACTGTAACCTAAGGGTATGGGTGCCAATCCCTGCTGGGTGACATTCAGGGACAGATTTACCATAAGGCACTGTAGGCACCTGCCTATGGGCACCTGATGATAGAAAGGCGGCTCACTCACCTCCCCAGTGCCTCCATCCCTCTCTCACTTTGCAGAGTCCTGAGCAGAGAGTAAATGAGAGGTTACTCACCCCGCTCTCGGCATTCCACTGACAAGATCTTATTTGAGTCAGGGGCACCACTAGCTACTTATTACTGAGGATACCTTTAGATACGTAATGCTAAGGGACACCTGTAGCTATGACGGGCAAGGGAGAAGTGACAGCTCGACCAGCCAGAACACTTGTGGTGCTGTTCAGTGGGGCTTTGTAGGTTCATGGAGGGCAAAGTCTAGGGTGCCAGGACATCTGTGCCTATAGGCTCCTGTGATGAAAATCCGGACCTGGTGACATTTGTTGTATATGTGTAGACAGCTTTAGGGCCAGTCCACACTTGTGCGGATGCGTTCCGTTCATTCTGCATCCGGTTTGCGCAAATACACTGATTCGCGTACGCACTGGAAGTGACATCTGAGGTGCAATTAACTGATATCTGCATATCTGCATAAACATGAGCAATTATGAATGATTGACTGTGACATGTGCATTATACACAACAAGATCCTTATATGCCATTTAATTAACTGTACACACTCTTTTTGATGATCAATTGTTGGTTGAAAAAATCCAACAGGATGGATCACGACCAACTTCTGATATTGGTAGTTTGTTGCTGTCGGTGACAGTCGGTGGTGCATAGTTCCTTACCGAAAATTGGTTGAAAGCTTGTTAATTGGTCGTTTTAATAGGGTTATGACCAATATATATCTAATGTGTATACATAGCTTTAGATATAAGAATGTCACCCAGCCTGTCCAAGAATATATAGATCAACAAGCCATCATATCCTGCCACCTACCATGTCCATTGCCAGTTTAAGGGAGGTAAACAATGTGAGAGTTTAGCCAGGCAATTATTCTTTCTTCACTTAAAGTTGCACACTATTTCTTGCTGACCTCATAAAATCTTTGTTCTATTTTGGGAATGAATTCAAGTTGAAGGTCGTATTGAAGTGGTGCTCTGCAAACGGTCGTCAAACCACAGTGGACGTTCCTTGAGAAGACAGTTGCATGATAAATTTGAACATAAGCTTTTTTTCCATTCCACAGCTCCACCGCACACAGACAAGCGTTCTCATTAACCCAATGTCTTTAGCTTTTAAAAAGTCTGCAGGGAGCCAGGTTGAGCTTAATTGTGTCTTGTTTAACTTGGCTTCTATAAATGACTGAACCTTTTGCAACTTGGCTTGGACAATGAAATTCACACTTTTCCTGGCCTTGTTCCTTCCTTTGTATTGTTGTTTTCATTGTTCAAGCTAATGGTTTTGATCACTTGTGTTGTAGTAGTGGCTGTGATTTATTAGTGCAAGGTTTGGATCAGATTCTGGAAAAGCTTCTGCTTTGCATTGTCTGCTCTCTGTGAAGTGATGACAGTCAATTTGTTCACTTTAGTGGGACTTTTTTTTTCTTTTCCTTTTTGAGGGAGGTAAAGGCAAACCCATTAGCAAATGATGGCAGCGTATATTAAATCTATTGAAAGAGCATGGGTTTACGTTAAATAAAGCAGAACAACAATTGCAAAATATCTTTTCAAGCACCTGTCAGTTGCCTTTCTTCTAGAAGTGCTCTCCTCTTATCTGTCAAGACAATTGCCTGACTATGAAATCAATGATCTGTTTGTGCCTTCCATCATCCCTTCTATTGTGCGCAAGCAGAGCTTTCTTCTCCCTTCTGTTGCTGTGTATCTTGGGTGTTTCATCATTTGTGTCAACTATTTTGTTTTAGGTGTTTTGTTGTTCTTAAGAAGCTCCCCTCTCCCCTTGTTTTTCTCTCTGAAGGTATGATTTTTGCTTGTGTATGTCAATTTCACATATTACCTTTGAAACATTGCTTACTTTGCAAACGTTTTTAAATGTTCAGAATCAGCTGAAAACGTAAATGCGCGCTTATCATATGATGGGGTTACTCCCGAGCATCTGATCTTATTTCATCTTGTGTCAGAATCCAGCAATCAAAATAATAAGATCCAGACAGAGGTGATTATTATTATGGCTTTATGTAGCAGCACCATGGTGTAGTGGTTAGTCCTCTTGCCTTGCGGTGCTGGGTCCCCAGTTCAAATCCCAGCCGGGGATGTGGGTTCCCTCCCGCATCCGAAAAAAAACATATAGATACATTAATTGGCATCCCCCTAAATTGCCCCTAGACTATAACTCATACACTACATGTGGCTGGATAGTGTACTGGTTAAGGGCTCTGCCTCTGACACAGGATTCAAATCTCGGCTCCTTCTTTTCAGTAGGCCAGCACCTATTCAGTAGGTGACCTTGGGCAAGACTCCCTAACACTGCTACTGCCTATAGAGTGCATCCTCGTGGCTGCAGCTATGGCGCTTTGAATCCGCCAGGTGAAAAGCACATTATAAATGTTCTATGTTTGTGTCTGTGTTTGTACATGATATAGGCATATGACAATGGTAGGGATTAGATTGTGAGCCCCTCTGAGGGACAGTTATGTGACAAGGCAATATACTCTGTACAGCTATGTGGAAGATGTCAGCACTATATACATACTAAATATTTATAATGTAGCTCCAACAACTTCTGTGGCGCTGTACAATAGACGTTACATTGTACACAGAGCAGTGTGAAAAGAGGGGAATAATGCACAATCATACGATAGGTGAAGGAAGAGTATATATGTTTCCTGGCATCCCATTTTCATTTAATACCAAAAAAAAAATCTATATAATTTATGTGTATTTTAAAGAAGGTGTCACGCATTGCATTAGGGACAAGTGAGCCAAATTTCCAATCAGTTATGCCAAAAATTATTCAATGAAAATCTCCCAAACTTGCCAGCAAAAATTTTGTTTACTCCTAGTTTGCCCATTTGTTTTCTGTGATGGACAACAAGGCCAGTTTTACCACTTTCACGTAGAAAGAGGACAAACAGATGTTGAATACTGTACTATGAACTAAATAGATTAATATTCATGGAAGTGGTAAAGCTGATCAATGATTGGCCAATTTAAACTGGATGTGTGCACCAGGCTTTCCTATGTGTACCTAAATTGTCTTCTGCCCCTTTTCAACTATGGACTGTGGACTTCCTTGTGGACATGTCAACTTTCTTTTTTCCTTTTGCCAGCTTTGTGTTCTGTCTTAGTATGACACATTTTGTTAGAACTATATAACAGATCATTTGTTAGCAGTCTGTGACACAGCACGCATTTAGTGACCTGGACAGATCAGTATCTTCTGACAATGCTGGAAAATGTGTTGTCTGCATGAGAGAAAGAGACCTGCCAGTACAGAGGAGCAAGGCTAGCTTCACATTGCAACCTCAACCACACTGTTTCACATCAAAGCCTTGGCCTTGAGCTCTTTGAGTTGGGATCTTAAATGTCAGCTGCCTGCTCAGATTGCAGAACTGAGGATAAATCATTACTGTTAGAAGCTAAACGAGACCAAGTGTCCTGATCTTTGGGGTCACAAGCTCACTTTTCTTTTCCATTTCACAAATTTGTTCTATTCCACTTGTGGAATCAATATGAGGGCAATTTTGGGTACTCTCATCCTCGCAAGCTAATTATTATGTAACAAAAATGGAAATAAACACTGCTCTTCGCCTCTTAAATTGGTCTACTTTCTAGAGACCTAAGAGCACACTCATCGTGTTTAATTGGAAAAGCCTCTATGAATAGCAGTTGGGAGTCTTCTGAATGTTTCTTTTGATCTGCTTTGGTATTTGATGCATTTGGTAGTTTTTCTGAATCATTTTGTATACAAAAATAAGAGTTCAAGCACTTTGTACCACCGAACACTCATCGCTTCCTTGTAGCATTCAGCAGTGAAGGATCTCAATAGAAAATGGCAGCAGCCGGGAATAATGCCCCCACATGAAGCATCACAACATTTCTAAAAAAAATAAAAGTATACTGCCTGGCTCAAAATATTTATTCTAAAATTCAGTAGGTAAAAAAGGGGAAAACAGACATCTTGAGCAATGCTGATATTACCATTGTAATAAAACGCATTAGACACATTTTGTGCATGATATGCAGATAAAGAAATGTGTAGATCAACTATTATTAAATTGCTGCCTTTCATAAAGAAACAGTAGGCTGGATAAGAAAGAGCATGAGAAGCGCTAACACTCCAAATATGAGACATCCACAAAATGTAAGGTATCCAAATCCAAGACAAGACACAGATCATTTATATTGCACTTTTCTTCTGGTATACGCAAAACGCAGTAGCTGCAGCCACTAGGACGCACTCTATAGGCAGTAGCAGTCTCACGGAGTCTTGCCCAAGGTCTCAAATTGAATAGGTGTTGGTTTACTGAACAGGGAGAGCCAATATTCTAACCTAGGTCTCCTGTATTAGAGGCAGAGCCCTTAACCAGTACACTATCCAGACGATATTATGCAAGGATGCTTGAAATGACCAGTGCCTGTAATGTAGACACAGTGTCAAAAATTGATACATTCTATGGAGAGTGCAGTGACACAAAACTCCAATAACATATACAGTATATGTGTATAAATGTGTGAATAAAACCAGTGTATGGATACATGCATCTATTCCATCTTCTGTATAGTGGATAGGTAGATGGGTCACCAATGAGTCTGAAAATGAATGCCTTTCTTGATCAAGGCAGGTCTAGTCTTACATCCCAGTCTATATTTATAAAAGTAGTACTTTTTAATATGAGGGCCCTTTCACACTGAGGCGGTGCGGTAAATTTACCGCACTACACCGCAGCCTAATGTTACACTATGGGGGAGTTCACACTCCCCATGTTGTGGTACGCTGAGCCGGAAGTGCCCTATCTAACGTGCTTCAGTACCTACATTATTATGAGGCTCCTGCAGCGATCTGCGTCAGACAGGAAGTCACGTTAGTCTATGTACTTGCTAATGCGATAATCCCCAATCTACAATGTGAAGCCGGCCTGAAGGTTTAAGAACATTTTTGGTTAATAAAGTCTCATTCTCCATTTTCAAACACTGCCCCTCTGTTAAGGGGCCCATACACTGTTCGATTGCAGCCATCGATTGATCGATTCTGTGGAATCGATCGGAAATCGATTTTATCAAATCGATCGGAAATCGATTTTATCAAATATTTCGATCGATTTGATCTATCTGACAGGATGAAAAATCTAGGTTGATCTGTTGCCAGCATGGCCCACAGAGTTGCATTGGATCTAATGGTCCAATAATGCATTAAGATCGATTTCCAATAGATTTCCAATAGATTTCAGAATGAAATCTATTGGAAATCTGTTCCTAGTGTGTTGCACACATCAGATAGATTCCTGTCAGATTCCACTCGACAGGCATCTGTCAGAAATCTATCTGATGGTCGAATGACTCGAATCTGCTGCAAATCTATAAGCGTATGGCCACCTTTAGTGGGCAGGCAAACTTCCTTGCCCAGTGGGGTGACTGATTACAAGAGCTGGGGGGGGGGGGGGGGGTTATGGTGCTTTTCAATCACAACAGAATCAGGTCGACAAATAAATACCCCCAATCTGGCTAATATGACTTGAGTTCTATTTAGATCACATACAGTATACACTAGTCTGGTCAGAGTGTCTTTAGGGAACCCAAGGTGGAAATATACTGATGAGATAAACAATTATATTTATCTTCCTACTCCTAAAAATGACTTTTATAAGTATCCTAAGTTTTTTTGTTTTTTTAATACATAAACATTTACAAAGTAGTTTGAATGTTTTACTGTCTCTAATCAGAGTCCCAGAGTTAGAAAAGGTCAATAGTTCATGTATTTTATCTCTCCCTGCCCTTAGAAGTTGCATTCTGGCAGAAACAAAATGATGGCTGTAATTAGCTTATCAGTGATATAAACTATATTCCTGACAAGGTACTGACAAGACAGAAGCTGTCACTTCCATGCCTAGAAATTAATTATTTCAGGCAGCAAAATAAGGGCTGGTTCACATGGACGCTTGGCGGCGTTTACCGCCAAACGCTCGGGACCTGGGGTGCTCGGATACCCCTTTTCAAAATCCGAATTGATCCGGATCCGGATACCCAGATATCCGGATCCAAATTGGATATCCGAATCCGAACTTTGTGGTATCCGAGTAAACTTGGATATCCGAACCCAATATCCTGGATATCCGTCCGGTTTCAGATATCCGGATAGAAAACCGGAAGTGACCTGAAAATGGCTTAAACTGGCTCTCTCTCTCTCTCTCTCTCTCTCTCTCTCTCTCTCTCTCTCTCTCTCTCTCTCTCTCTCTCTCTCTCTCTCCTTCGAAAAGGGATTTTTGCCATTGAAGGTGATTTTGGCTTCTGCTCGGATCTGAACTAACTATCCGCCCGGATTTTGGATTACAGATGCAAAATCCGAGTTTGCTCGGATAGTCTATTCGGATTTTAAAAAATATTCAAATTGCTATTCAAAGTTCGGATAGTGGAAAAAGTTCGGATTATCTGGGTAGTTTGGATATCTGAAATCATGCTGAGCACCACTGCTCAGGACTCGTCGGCTCAACGCTCCCATTCAAGTTACCGGCGATTGCGCAAACGCGGCGTTCCGATCCTGATTTAACGCATCGTTTTGGCCGGCCCTAGACGTCCAGGACCAGCTAGCCACAGCTTCAGAAACGCCAACGCGACGGGAAGCCGACGAACGAGACATCACAGGACGACGCTGCTTCCCAGCCGCCCCAATGCCGCCTGCCGTCTGTGTGAACCAGCCCTTAAAGAGAACCTGTACTGAGTAAAAATATTTAAAATAAACACATGAGGTAACTTCAAATGAACATTACATAGTTACCTTGCCATCAGTTCCTTCAAGAAGCTCACCATTTTCTTCTGACAATAATCCCTTCCAGTTCTGACAACATTTTGTCAGAACTGAAATATATCAGTTGCTGTCAGTAAAATATCAGTTGCTGTCAGTTACAGCTGAGAGGAAAACTGATGTACCAGGTAATGTCCATGCTTCCCTATGGCTCAAGTGGGCAATGTTACAGTTTAACTGTGTGCTGACCAGGAAGCTGTTATGGGGATGGCCATTTTCAAAATGGAGGACAGAAAATTCCCTTGATCACAGTGAACAAACAGGACGCGGGACAGGAGAAAGACACTGAGGAATAGACTACATGGAAGGTAAGTATGACTTGCGTATGCTTATTTTGACTTTTAATTTTCAGTTCAGGTTTTCTTTAAGCAAGTAGTACAGCCTGGTTATACATATGTGTTATACTGTACATGCACATGTTTATCTCATCATGTCACATATTGCCTCGGGTACACTTTAAAGCAACATTTCTTGTTTTTGTGATACTGACCACTAGAATGGTATTCTCCAGACATAGGACACAGGAAGCAATAAAAGTCCTACATAACATCTAATCTTTTCTCACTTATTGCAAATTGGTAAATTGCTTTGTCTAGGGATGTTAATGGTTTATAGAAGCAGTGGCTATTACAAATGCTGTTTCTGCAGCTCTGCAAGGCCATCCTAGTTCTAGCTTTATCACTGTGTTCTGAACAGATATGAGCGAAGACAGAAAAGGTTACGTTTACTCAAAATAACATATGCTTAAATTTATTCAGTATGAAAAACCGTGACATTCAAAAGGAAAAAATGTTGCATTTGGTACATGTCAGAATAAAGAGGAAAGCTGAACTTGTCTGCAACCATACAAGGGCAGAACTGGAAATGAAGACAACGTTAACCCCACTGTGCAGGAACACAAAATAAACAAATGCAGCCATGATCAAGTCACGCTAGGGAGGTGCAGCAGTGCAGATCTGGCTTGCTTGCCGTATCCCATATAACAAAACCTAACTGTCCCTGCACACTCCTGTCCCTGTGTCCTTGGGTCCATGCTATCTGCTACTGCGCATGTGCGCAGCACCGACAGCCGTTGGGACAGGAAGACGGGGCCAGTTAGCTGGGCGGGCGTGTGCACGGGTGGACGGGTGCGCGCACAAGCGCACTGACATACGGCGGTGACGGCGTTAAGAAACAGACCTAGAGCCCATTTTTAAATGGGCTAAGGTCGCTAGTACAGTATATGACAGGAAACATACTGCTTAAATTTGGACATTAAAGAAAAGTTAAAACAGCAGGGACAGCTATACTATATCAGGGGGAAAAAAATCACATTTATAAGTTGATAAATACTTGTTCTACTTACATAACATATGTACTGTACTGGGTACTGTACTGTGTAGTAAATAAAGAGAAAGCTGTTTCTGGCATTTTCCATTTTGACTTCTTCTAACTGATGCCAATCCTGATGTAATTTCCTCCCTTACTCTTTTTTTTTTCCTCTTAGAAAGTGCATTGTCATTCCTAGCTTGCTTTGTAAACGTGAGCACAGCATAGATCATATTTCAGCAGCTTCACACTAAACAGCCGATCAGCGAGGAGCAGGAGAGATGACAAGCTTCCCTCTCGTCGTCAGTGTACCAAATACAGCTAGTCTGACTGAGATGAGATTTATTGCAGCAGAAACATTTATGATTATATTGGAATGCTTGTAATGCAGGGTCAGGTTGCAGGCTGCATAATAAACACAGAGCTGTGGGTTAGGGTAAATGGAATTTGATTTTGTGGCTGACAATCCCGCTTTAGAGAAGTCTTTTCTGCTGTGTGATTATGGTTAATTCTGCATTTATCCTCAGTTATTGTTAACTCCGCATCTATGCTCTGTTAGCTATTAACATTGTTCAGGCACGATAAATGTGGTTCAACAATATGACTGTAAATTTGAGATTTCGAGATTATGTTTCTTGGCTGTCTATGCATATGATAATCCAGACTTTGCCACTCGTGCTTGCTAGGCTTGGCCATATCTGTTTAAGCTGCTCAGAGGCGTCCAAACTTGTTTACTTGTTGGATTATAGCTTGCTTACTTTGGAACAGGTACCAGCAAGGTGCCGTAGCATTCCTAGAAGCTCATTGCTGAATCTTTGTTCTGTGTTCAGAAATCTTTGTCACATGGGCTTTTTTATATGGTGGTCTCGGTACTTCAGCAAACAAGCTGGTTTGCTCACTCTTAACCACACTAAAAGAAAAACAAAACATGAAACACTGTCCTGCTCTTTGTGACATTAGGGCATGAAGATCAGACACATTTTCTCAAGCAGTCTCCAGACTGAAAAATATCTTCCCCCTCTATTGTAGCAAAAGAATTTCGGTACCATGTTAGGCAATTAAATTATGTATGGTAGGTAGAAAAAAAAGTTTTGTAAAAGTAATGTATTTTAATGGCTAACAGATTTTAATGGCTGCCAGCATGGTGACTTTATTGCTCTCACCGTGCAGGTCCCCGGTTCCTATCACAGCCAGGCCACTATCTGCACAGAGCTTGTATGTTCACCCAGTGTCTGTGTGGGTTTTCTCCAGCCACTCCAGTTTCCTCCTACATCTCACAACTATACAGTTAGATAGATTCCCCCTAAAATTGGCCTTAGACTGTGATATGTACACTACACGATACATATATAGACGTATGACTTTGGTAGGGATTAGATTGTGCGCTCCTCTGAGGGACAGTTAGTGACAAGACAATATACTCTGTACAGTGCTGGGTAAGATGTCAGCATTATAAAAATACTAAATAATAATAATGTTAGCTGAAGTAAAACACTGCATGCAGGTAAATCGTGAAAACATTTTATTGATAATTTGGTCAGGGTTCCACTTTAAGCTGATGTTACAGTACAAAATGGTAGATTTGAATTGCTTGACACTTAACTACGGAACTAAAATGTCACATCTTTGACATTCAGCAAGGGAAAAGGAATGTGCTTGCCCCCAAATGTGTTAAAACACACCTGAAGTGGGAGGGGGTATGGAGGCTGAAATATATTTCCTTTTAAATAATGCAAGTTGCCTGGTTGTCCTGTTCATCCTCTGCCTCTAATACTTTAAGGTTTAGATCCTGATAAGCATTTATTTATTTATTGATTTATATAGCGCTGATATATTATGCAGCGTTGTACAGAATATATATTGTCTTGTCACTAACTGTCCCTCAGAGGGGCTCACAATCTAGTCCCTACCAGAGTAATATGTCTATGTATGTATCATGTAGTGCATGTATCATAGTCTAGGGCCAATTTTAGGGGTAAGCCAATTAACTTATCTGTATGTTTTTGAGATTTGTGAGGAAGCCAGAGTTCCCGGAGGAAACCCACGTAGACACGGGGAGAACATATAAACTCCTTGCAGATGTAGACCTGGCTGGGATTCAAACCGGGGACCAGTGCTGCGAGGCGAGAGCGCTAACCACTGTGCCACCGTGCTGCCCATGCAGCATGCAGATCAGATGTGTCTGACTGAAGTCTGATTGGACTAGCTGCATGCTTGTTCCAGGTGGATGATACAGATACTACTGATGCATGACATATCTGCAGGACAGTCAGGCAACTGGTATTTTTTACAGGAAAATAAACATGGCAGCCTCAATATACCTCTCACTTAAGGTACCAATTAACGATTTCAGCCGCCCGGACGTGATCCTCACGTCCAGGCGGCTGCTCCGCTGCAGAGGCACGCTTCGGCGCGCTCCCACGCACGATCACGGGCGTGCCTCCGTGTCCACGTGCTGTCCCCCAGTAGCCCTGGGATCAGTGAACGGGAACATGGTTCCTGTTCACCGATCTAAATTGCCAGCAGAAAAACCGACGGTTTCTAATCAGAGACCGCCGTTTTTCTAAAAAAAAATAAAAAATCCCCACCCTCTTTGTACCTCCGGTAAGTGAGAAGCACAAGGGAAAAAAAATCAAGGTGGCCATCTTGCAGCCAAATAGTAAAACTACATCTACATACATTTTTTCATGCCAATTTACACATATTATAACATTAAAAATTAACTGTTTATTTCCCAACACCAAAAAAATTACCCAAATAACATTTTTAATGAAAAAAAATTACAATAAAAAACAAAACAAAAACAAACATAAATAAATACCTAAGGGTCTGAAAGTGGATCCGAGATGAATTTTAACTCATTGCATAATTGAATTCCTTTCCTATTGTTTATAGGGCATTCCTCAAGCCAAATACTTTTTTGTTTTTGTTTTAATGCTCTAATTCCCTATAAACTAAATAAACCACTCCCACAGGTTTTCACAGAGCCAAGGCACTTTCAGACAGTAGCAAGGGCTCATGGGAGCTCAGCCTGGGCAGGAGGAGGGGAAGGTATTACTAGCCAGAGATTTCAGAGGCAGAGGGGAGGAGGGAGGAGGAGGGGGATTAGTTTTCTTTGCTCAAGAGGCAGATAAGCCTGCCTCTGTGTAATGTTTACAAACAACATGGCTGCTGTCACTGTATCACAGGAAGAAATATTCTTATTCAATTAAAGCTGTTTGCAGCTAGATTTGCTGTGTAAACTATCTAAACTTTAGCTAAGATATATAGACAAGTTACTTGTTATAGTTCGTTTTTCATCTCGGATCCGCTGGAACTTTTTAAATATGCATGTGAAGGGGGTATACTACAAACATGTTTTAAATTATAAACATGTAAATAGTGATGGACGCAAAACTGAAAAAAATGCACCTTTATTTCCAAATAAAATATTGGCGTCATACATTGTGATAGGGACAAAATTTAAATGGTGTAATAACCGAGACAAATGGGCAAATAAAACACATAGGTTTTAATTATGGTAGCATGTATTATTTGAAAGCTATAATGGCTGAAAACTGAGAAATAATGATTTTTTTCCATTTTTTTAATATTCCTGTTAAAATGCATTTATAAAAAAATAATTCTTAGCAAAATGTACCACCCAAAGAAAGCCTAATTAGTGGTGGAAAAAACAAGATATAGATCAATAAATTGTGATAAGTAGTGATAAAGTTATTAGCGAATGAATGGGAGGCACTGAAGCAAAAAAAAAAAAAAATATATATGATATAATGTATTGGTTGTGTAGTAGGATAATTACCAGAGCATTAGTAGCAAAAAAAAAATGTAACATATAAGAAAATACAAAAAGTGCTGAAATAAATTGGCATGGAACAATTGCAAGCCTCTAAATAAATTGGCTGCTAAAGTGTTAAAATACAAGATATCTATTTGCTGTTTGGAAAACCTATTAGGGGTTTCTTTTTTTTTTTTAAGTTAACTTTTTAGTTGAGTTTTTTTTTTTTTTTCTTTATAAAGCTTGTTTTATTTATTTATTTTCCTTAAACTTTCCCTGATACAGTTGCAGAAAATGGTCAAATCCCAGATCTTTCCTTAGATTGCTTAGCCTCTTAAGTTCGGTGTCTCTAAGGAGCTAGCTTAAATTTAAGAGTACTTGACAGCAGCTGTATAGTGAGCAAGAATAACCACAGTGTAACTTATTATTCTCTCATCATTGCATTACCCTTAAGCAGGCCATACACTGGCCCGATTTGCGCCCGTTTCGACAGCAGATTCGATCACTGGGATCGAATCTGCTGCCAATCGTTCACGCTACACGCCGAATTTCGATCCATTTCGTCCGATCCCGTCGATCGTGCCGTGCGGAAAATAACCGTCGATCGCCCGCGGGTAAAGAGCGCATCGCTAGCGGCGTTCGAGTGCCCGACGACCGACGCAATAGAGCCCGCATACATTACCTGCTCCGCCGGCGCGACTGCAGTCTCCCGGTCACCGCTGCTCTGTCTGCGCTCTGGTCTCCAGGTCCGGCATGCCTCACTTCTTCTAGCCCCGCAGGAAGTTTAAACAGTAGAGCGCCCTCTACTGTTTAAACTTCCTGCCGGGCTAGAAGAAGTGAGGCATGCCGGACCTGGAGACCAGAGCGCAGACAGAGCAGCGGTGACCGGGGGACTGGAGTCGCGCCGGCGGAGCAGGTAATGTATGCGGGCGGGCGGGGGCAGCAGCAGCAGCACCACCACAACAGATTGTGAACGGTTTCAGGCTGAAATCGGTTCACAATCTGTTTGCTGTAAAGGTGGCCATACGATCCCTCTCTGATCAGATTCGATCAGAGAGGGATCTATCTGTTGGTCGAATCTGATGGCAAATCGACCAGTGTATGGCCACCTTTACTCCCACCCTCCCCAAAAGAAGACTTAACACATCAGCAGACAAACGGGGGAAGTTTTCTTAAGCCTTTGAGTGTCCTATGAACTATCTGTACTTGCTTTATTCTTGCAGGTTTCTGCCATGGTGGCTTTTGAAGCAAGGCAGTGAAAGGGACATTGCAGCGGAGGGAGCTAGACAAGATTTAGCTGCAGAGGTATTGTGCCTTGAGGCAATGTCAGTGTGTTCTAATGCCTAGAATCCCCTTCTCTGCTGTCTAACTCATAATACTGAGCAAGGCCACGAGTGAATAATTCCAGCGACTTTCCGTCTTTGCGTCTACCTGTAAATGAAAACATGCACAGCTCTTTACAAAATCGGCAGAATGTAATAGATCTGCAGCGTGCTGCCGAAAGTAATGTAATTTAAGGAACATTTTCTTAATTTGCTTTGTACTTAAGATTTCTCTTGGCTATTGGCAGCTGAGAGTTACACAGAAACACAGGAATCTGCATCAAAGAACATGTATTGGCACTTTTCTGTTTACCAAGGCTGGATAATAACATTAATGGTCACATGGTTTTCAGTTAAAAGGTTGCTCTAGAGGGAGGCTTTTTGTAAAGTTATATCTGTGGAATGAAAGTGAAAAGATAATTAGCTGGTCAGTTTTACATTTAACTTTATAATTGGTTTGCTAGATTTAAAGAAAACCTGTAATTGAAAAAAAAACCTCTCTGGGGGCTACTTACCTTGGGAGGGGGAAGCCTCTGGATCCTAACGAGACTTCCCCCGTCCTTCTCCATCCCTCCACTCAAGTGACAGGGTCCCCCGAAGTGCGGAGAGGTAAATATTTACCTACCATGATCCTGTGCAGGCGCACTAGCTGCTCTTCATTTGGGTTAAGGCGGAAATAGTCGAACCCAATCGATCCGCTCTACTGCACGGGCACGAGTCCTTTTGTGCCTTCGCAGTAGAGTGCATACGATTAGGTTTGGCTATTTACACCTAGCCTGAACGAAGAGCCTGCCTGCGCATGCACTGGATCCCGGCAAGGTAAATCAAACCTCGCTTGTTAAGCTTGTCGGAGGATTCCTGTTATCTACAAAGGTCAGGGAAGCCTCATTGGGACCCTGAGGCTTCCCCCTCCCGAGGTAAGTATCCTCCAGAGGGGTATTTTAGTTAGAGTCTCTTTAAAGAGACACTGAAGCGAAAAAAAAAATGATGATATTATGATTTGTATGTGTAGTACAGCTAAGAAATAAAACATTAAGATCAGATACATCAGTGTAATTGTTTCCAGTACAGGAAGAGTTAAGAAACTCTAGTTGTTATCTCTATGCAAAAAAGCCATAAACTCTACAACTTGCAAAGTCGTGGAGAGGGCTGTTTTCTGACTTTTATTATCTCAACTGTAAGTGAACTATTTACTTTTTCTCTGCTAGAGGAGAGGTCATAAGTTCACAGACTGCTCTGAAAGAATCATTTTGAATGCTGAGTGTTGTGTAATCTGCACATATTATAGAATGATGCAATGTTAGAAAAAACACTGTATACCTGAAAATAAAAATATGAGAATATTTTCTTTGCTGCTAATCTTCTAGTAATTTTTCATAGTACACAACCAATTCATTATATCATATTTTTTTTTCGCTTCAGTGTCTCTTTAAATGACAACCATTACACATTTTGTTTTTTTAATATTGTATGTAATGTCAGGGATAACCATAGGCTTCTGCTTGTTACAAATCGGACTCTCTAAGAATTCACTTTTTGAAAAATGTTGAAGATTAGGAATTAAACCATATGGGAAAGGTATAATATTTAAATCACCTTTTGCTGAGGTCTCATTTTTTAATGTATACAGCTTCTGGGGTAACTGCTGCAATCTAATTGCTATAAAGGCACTACACAGCAGTGCTGAAGGCCCCTGAAAATTTGAATGCTCAGAAGAATAAGAATCTTAGCTGAGTACCTCAGACAGGGCTAACGTATCTATGATTCTCAGACCACCAATCTCTGATCCCCAGGACACCAATATCACCAGGCCTTTTTTTATTATGGGGGAAAGGGGGCATAGTGAAGGGGGTGATGGGGGGCGCACTCTCTGCCTCTGTTTCTAGAGAGCCTTGTCCCGGCACTGGTGGCCATCATAACTTTCCCCATAATAACATCAACATGACCTCACCATAGCAAGTGTGAGTTCTATAACCCCACATAACAGTGCAACCACATAACCCCCTTCCCCCATAATAAAGTGTTGCGCCACTACACCATGACACCTCCTTCCAACCAAAACAAGTGTGGCCACCATGACACCTTTCATCCTTTCCCCCTACAACAAGCGCCGCCTTCCCTTTCTCCCTCTACAAGTGTAGCCACCATGAGTGCCTTTTCTTTCCCACCCAAAACAAATGTAGCTTTCCTGAGACCCTCCCTCCTTCCTCTTAGTATACTACATTGCCATGTATATCTCTGTACTGTATTCTTAGAAAAAAATGTGGTCGTGCCCTGCTTGATCTCTGTGCTTCCTCATCTAAACAGAATGTTAATTTATTCTATTTGATGTTTTATAGATCCTTTTTTATTTCAACTCTACCAAAATGTGTAAATTATAAATCACACATCACGATAATGACATTTTGTTCACCATAAATAAATCTTATCACTCCTCTTAAAGAGAATCTGTACTCTAAAATTCTTACAATAAAAAGCATTCCATTCTATTCATTATGTTCTCCTGGGCCCCTCTGTGCTGTTTCTGCCACTCCCTGCTGCAATCCTGGCTTGTAATTGCCAGTTCTAGGCAGTGTTTACAAACAAAAAAACATGGCTGCTAACCAGCATGTGATAGGCTGAGAGAAGCTCAGTCTGTGACTCTTACATAGCCGGGAGGGGGTGTGGAGAGGGTGTGTATAGCTTCTACCTATCACAAGCAGAGCAGCACATTCCTCCCTGAGTGCCTGAGCCCGACAAAGCCGTCAAAGGAAAGAATATTAGATTATATAATAGAGATAATACAGCCACTGTGCAACTAGGAAAGACTGCAGTAAGACAGACCACATTAGAACAGGTATAGGAACTTATAGGATAGAAGAAATAAGGCTGAACATTTTGTTACAGAGTCTCTTTAAATGTCCAATTGCCTTTGTGCCCACCCATGTGCTCTTTACATAATGCATAGAAGACAAATCAGGAATGAGTAATAGGCAGCCTGCCTTGGGAAGAACACATACAGAAAATTTCTGGCCACAGCTAAATGTATTTGCTCTACATTTTGACTTTCGTCCATCCTAAATCTGTGCCTGATCTGCTTTCTGCCATTCGGTCCAGTTTTCTGCGGGTACAGGACATAATTGTCCTTTATGGTACTATATCACCCTGGATCAGAGATGCTTTCCAATAGGGATGTGCTAGCACTATCCTAATATGCATTGCACTTCCACACACTGCTGCAACATTATATTTGTTTTTGTGAGCTGAAGTGCATTGCCAGTTCTACTGTAATTAATTATGCAGAGTTGGGTCTTTGTTCAGTGTTTAAATGGATTTCTCTTCCAGTCATTGATTTCTTGCCATATGATGGCCACAACAGAATCCAAAGAACTGAGCCCATTAGATTTGAACTCTATATTAGATTATATATTTTTTTATGGATGTCTATCTCTCCATCTGTCCAGCCATCTGTCATCAGAATGAAACAAGTACAGTATATCCGTCTAATGCCATTAGAAGAGAGAGTTCTAACACCTGACTGTTTATAAATGATTATCCCTCAGCGCTACCTCTTCCCTCTGCATATTTGTGCATTATGTGTAAATAACCTTATTTGCTTTATTTTTGAATTCTGCTCAGCAAATATGGAGATAGGCAAAATGATCTGCAGTCACTCATATTAATACATGTATCAGTGCTGTAAATGATAGGAAGCTGTGCTGCTTGTTTACTGGTTAAGACTACTGTGATCTGCCCAGTACATTTTAGTGAACCTTGAGAAGGTTTTTAGAGTCACAGTTTAGAATACCTCACATTTAACTTCTGTCCCCCTTTGTAGGAATAGTTAAACTACAGGGGGGAGCAGACCATTCCCCAGTAATTTTAAATAATGGCCACCCAGAGCAGCATGGAAAGCAGGTGTTGCTATAGCTACCTACCTCAGCATGTACAGGGCCAAGTCCTACCTCCAATGGGGCCCCAGTGCAAAAGTAATTTAGGATCCCCCCTGACCACTGCACTCCAACCACTGGTCTCCCTCTGGCTTGTGCTAGCTGGCCCTTCCAAGTATAAAAGGCCAGGTGTGCTCCTCAGTCTTAGGTTGCTTTCCCCCTAGTATATATAGCCAGAAGTGTCCTCCAGGATTAGGTACACCCCCAATATAGAAAGCTAGATGTGCCCCCCTACACGATTAGGCAGCCTCCCCCTCAATGCAGTGCACAGTGGAAGTGATGATACAACTTACCTGTCAGCAGTGTGGAAACTTCTGCAAGTCTTCTCCACATCGCACAGTCACATCATGTCCTCTCTGATTCCACCAGTGGTGCAGTAATGAGAGGTGCCACTGCCATTAGAGGAGAAACTGAACTGTGCAAAGAGGAGAAGACTTGCTAAAGTTCCGAGTGACGCTGACAGGTGCGTTGTACCCTCACCTTTCACTGGGCACCACTCTGCATATTGGCAGGTAAGGAGGAGTCCTCGGGGAGGGCCTGTCTCCTTCCCTTGCCTACCGCAGTCACAAAAACAACAGTGCCCAGCAACATGGCCGAACAAATCCGGTTTTTAAATGGGAGATGTTTGTGGGGCCCATACAGACTCTGGGACCCATGGCAATTTCCCACCCTGCCTGTATTATAGCGCCAGCCCTGACCATGCACTACAGTACCCCTCTTCCTGCCTGCCTCAATCTTTCAGAAGCTGCCTTCTCCTTACATAAGTCTCTTGCCGGTTCTTCTCTTGACATGACACAAGAACTGAACAAGGGAAATTTAGACATACGGAAAAGGGAGCCACCAGGAAAGGAATACAGGCAGTCAGTGTAAAGCATTCTAGAAAAGTGTGTTTACGTTTAGGAATAGCCACAGAGCAGGGGATGAGATTTGAGGTAGGATAAATAGGCAGGTTGGTTGTTGTTCTGATTTATTGGTGGAGCAAAGTGTTAAATATTGGTCAAAATTTACCATCCTGGTACTTAGGGCCAGACTCACCAGATCCCTGATTACCATCAATTCCATAGCACTGTATGATCTTATTATAAATATGTTTAAAAACAAAATATCAGCCATTTTAATTAAGCATTGTAAAAATTTAATAAAATATTGAGGTGTATTTAGAATAAGAATAGTTTATTTTGCCAAGCATGACTGGGTCCTGCCTGGAGTTGGGTTTGGCGCAATACATAGCTCAAGTAGAAGATAGGTAGAGAAGCACACAAACATGCAGTTTACAAAAGCAAAAAAAAGCAACATAAGGTAATGACAATACACATCATACAAACACATTCAAATTTGGCACGGAAAGTCTAATCAGTTCAGTCATTTTGGGCCAGTTGACTGAGAAACACTGCACAGGCTGCAACTTAGGTAGTGGTGGGCACTGATGGGGGGTGTAGCGAGTTCAGGAGGATGACAGCTGAGGGAAAAAAAAAGTTCCTGTGTCTAACAGTTTTAAAATGCTTTATTAATGTGGATTTAAAATACTAACGTGTGGAAAAACATTTAAAAATGGTGTTGTCTCACTTCTCATACTGTGCATTGCTCAATTTGGCAAAAAAATAAACCCTGGTATTTCTTGTAGTTGATTTACGTTTATTAGTATGATTGTTCATCAGGTGAGGTATTTGAGCAAGGGCTGTTGCCTGAATGTTTATCTGTTCTATTAGCTGTGAGCGTTTTTATCGTAGCATAAATGTATCCTACATAGCAGTTGAGCACCCCACTTTTTTTTTGATGCACCTGTACATCCTTGTTTTGGCATCATCTAAACCTTGAATATCTGTAGTGTTGTTAATTCCTTGCACCATATTTGTTTTTATGTCAATCTGTTCCCCTGCACTTATGTCTAGTAGCTTGATTCTTTTTATTTTTGTATGTTTACTTCAGTTCACATTTATTTTTAAAAAGAACTCAGCCATAGTTCATAGTTTAGTGGATGATCCACCATAATTGGCCATATTAAATTACGCTAATTGTACATTTCACTCCTTACTTAGCCGGTCAGTCTGACCCACACTATGTGAACGCCATCACCTGCTACTGCACACATGCTGACGCTGCCATCATCATAACAAGAATATTTTATGTGGGAAACTAGTTTATTCTGTTTAAAGCGGGATATAACCCTGCATTTCAACTTTGCTCTAAAACATTATTTACAGTATATTATATGCAACCAGCATTTTCTAAGTGTTAAATGTGACTCATCTCTCTGACTGAGAAGGAGTTGGAGGACAGCCAAAGAGTGTGTAACATTTCTCAATAGATACATATAACTAAATAGAATGTAACAATCTGAACTTCTGCATATCTCTCCACGGAACTTTAAACCTCTGTGTTTAACCCTTTCAATGCTGGTCTAGTAAAAAAAAAAATGCTTTTTGCATATAATATGCTGTAAATAATGTTTTAGAGCAAAGTTGAAATGCAGGGTTATATTCTGCTTTAAGCTTTTGAAGTGAACTCAGATAGTGTCACCTATTCATAGTGATGTTACCGGCAGGTACATTCATGCGTGCCTCTAAGAGTTTGTGGAAAATAGACCGCTGGAGATTTGGCTGGATCTGACAGAACATTTCAGTAGACACACTGCTCAGTTTGTAAAGAAACACAGTTCATAATAGCCAAGAGAGATGTGGAAAGGGTAAATCAAGCTTATGGCAGCCTCAGTCAGGCTTGTTTTAAAAACATTGTTCGTTCTGTGTAAATGGTTAAGGGGGTGATTTGGATGGCTATTTGGGACTTTGCAATAGTATGACTAGTCTACTATGGTATTTACTTGGTAAGTATACAAAATAAGAATGAACGTTTTATTATCTCTTATTTCTATTTATCTTTTATCTTATATCTCAAGAAGGTATTTTACTGCATCACCATATATACTCGCATATATGCTGAATTTTTGTTACCAAGAATTGACCTAAAAGTGTGTGTGTGTGTGGGGGGGGGGGAGAGGGGGGGGGGTACAGCTAATATGCAAGTCAGGTGTGCTGGACCCCATATACAGTGCACACATTGGAATTGTGACTGTATCTATAGTTACCATTCCTCATCCCTGCCAGCCATCTTCTTCTTCTAAATCTCTATATTTGCAGCTAGAGGTCCAGGGCTCCACTGTCTCCTCACATCGGGCAGCTATCTTCCCGTGTCCCTCTCAGTATTTGCTGCAAGAGGTCAGAGGTCAACTGATGTGTAGTAAGCAGGAACATCAGTTGATCTCCCAGTGTGCTTTGGGGCAGGAAACGGCATCATAGCCTAGGCTAAACATCACTGGCAGACCGAAAAGTGGAAAAGTAAATGGAAGCAGACACTTAGTAATAACCTAGAACAACCAATCTGTTTTTAATAGTTAAAGTGTACCTGAGATGGGGAGATAGAAAAAATATATACATACCTGGGGCTTCCTCCAGCCCCCTCCACGCTGATCACTCCTTTGCCATCCTCCTGCGCCGTCTGAATCCTATGCAATTTGTCCCGACAATTCCTTCAGTCAGGGACAGTCAGCGCAGGCACAGTCCAGCTGCCTGCGTTCCCCCATTGCACTCTTGTGGCCAGGAGTATTTTGTGCCTGCGTAGTGGTACTGCACAGGCACAGAAAGTTTCCAGCAACGAGAACAAGATGGAGGTGCGCACGTAGCCGGGTCACGCATGCGCATTACGCCCCAGACTGGAGGACTTTGCAACTGAATTGTGAGGATTCAAGCTGCACAGGAGGACAGTGAGGGAGCGATCAGCATGGAGGGGGCTGGAGCAGGTATGTATATTCCCCCCCTCTCCCCCGTTTTAGGTTCCCTTTAACTTCTTCAAATGTAGTTATGCACCCTGACAATTAGAAGGTGACGTGCCAGGCTGGAAGGACAACCAATCCCATCAGATATGCAGTAAAGCAGTCGGCACCGTCTTCAGTTGCTATTATTTATTCAGCTTAGTCATGTAAATACACAACGTTTCGGAGTGCAGCTCATTTCTCAAGTGATGACTGTCTGACAACAAAAGTGAACACAGGTCTCCTTTATATACCAAATCACATGCCTAAATCACACCCCTGGGCTAAAAAGAAGCCAATCACCACTCTCCACATAGAGCGGACCTGATGGAGAACACATGTCGCATAAAGTAGACCAATGGGTGAACGTCAAGAGCACCATGTGATGCGGGAGGAGGATGCGGAAGAAAAGGCGCATCACGCGGAAGCGCCCCTTCTCCTCCCGTCCACGTCACATGCTCCACCCCCAGATGCTCGGACCTGATGGGGAACAGGACTCCTCAACGTCACTGCCGACGTAGGTCAGCGGGATGCCGCCCAGCTAACACTCCCACCAACCACTCACTGAACCCGCCCGCCCTCCCCGACATCATCCCATCCCCATGGCAACGTATCGGCAAACGCATTGTAAACACCGCGCTGTCAGACACCCCATCATGCGTTCGGGCAGACACGGGGCGGCTGCGGGCCAGTACAGCTTCACGGAGCGGGGCACCTGGTGGCAAACGAGTTCACCACCTACGTCGGCGGTGACGTTGAGGAGTCCTGTTCCGCATCAGGTCCGAGCATCTGGGGTTGGAGCATGTGACGTGGACGGGCGGAGAAGGGGCGCTTCCGCGTGATGTGCCTTTTCTTCCGCATCCTCCTCCCGCATCACATGGTGCTCTTGACGTTAACCCATTGGTCTACTTCATGCGACATGTGTTCTCCATCAGGTCCGCTCTATGTGGAGAGTGGTGATTGGCTTCTTTTTAGCCCAGGGGTGCGATTAAGGCATGTGATTTGGTATATAAAGGAGACCTGTGTTCACTTTTGTTGTCAGACAGTCATCACTTGAGAAAGGAGCTGCGCTCCGAAACGTTGTGTATTTACATGACTAAGCTGAATAAATAATAGCAACTGAAGACGGTGCCGACTGCTTTACTGCATATCTGATGGGATAGGTTCCCTTTAACTGAAACGGTTATGTTGATTTGTTACTTAGAGCGACTGCTCAAATTCTCTTTTCCCTGACTTCAAAAATTGTCTGCCAAGTCCTTTAAATTTTAGGAAAGTATTGTATTTTCACAACTACATAAAATATTGACAAGTTCCTAATCTGTTTGTGTGTTTTTATCTTTTCTCAAATATTTGTCTAGTAGAGAACTGAAAATACAGTATGCCTTGTAAAAATAAATAAATAATCAGACTTACTGTATATTTATAGAGTCTAGCGCAACATCTGGAAGCAACAATTGATGTGACGATTACTGATAGTATCAGGTACAAAACAACCGCCTGTGCTGTGTCAGATCCTTGAGCATATTTAGATGACTCTGAACCTTAAGAGCTTCTTAGCTGTGTATGATCTCAGCACCATGTTGAGAAATATTAATGTCTTTGTAGCAGAATTCCATTGTCTTTTCAGATTTCATTTTCATCAAGATATGGGCTTCAGTGCTCTGCATTAATTCTTCTATTCAGAAATAGATTCCTAGGCTCTTCATGCTTGGTGCATGTTTATCAAGCAGCCCTGTATTACAGAGGAATGAGGGCATACTGAATTCAATTGTTTAAGTGAATATAATGGAGTAGTCAGTTTTATGGGCTGGTGCATACATTGTTCATAAAATGTTATACCCGCAGTGACCCTAACAGAATAATAGCCTACAGATGCATGTGGGTGAGAAAACGGTGCCCCATGATCGACCATTATTTTATGCCGTGATTTTAAAGTGTCATTTTTGATGGCTGCTGGATATATTGGATTTGTAGTCAGAAAGCCATAACAATACATAAAGCTATGCAAGAATCTTAATGTGCTCGCTCTGCATATATGTGGGTTACTGGCATGGAATGGGAAACAAAGTTCATGGGCATTTACTAACAACAATGGTTTGTAAAACACCAACATCTTAAAGTCATACTTCAGAATCAGTATGACTTTATGACAGAATTACAGTGATAAAAATAACAAATATGTACAATTTGGGTTAAAAAAAACAGTGGCGTACCTAGGGCATTTGACACCCGGTGCTGGGTATTAAATGACCCCCCCCCCCCCCCAAAAAAAAGGAAATGAGTGCATGTACTGTGGCATGGTAATGTCAGGTATAGGTGCCCCCGGTATAGGTAGCCTGGAATAGTTGTCCCCTGTATAAGTAGCATAGTACAGCCACAATGCACAGACTGTTTTCCTACAAATTACACATGATGCAACAGTGTTTCAATAAAATATATATAATGAAGCAGCAACTAGGTAGCCAGAGAGCCCCCCCTTTAGCAAAGGTAGCCAGATGACTCCCCCATTTATAGTATACGTAACTAGATAACCCCTCATTAAGAATAGGTAACCAACATGATCCCCAATTACAGTATATACTGTATAGCCAGATCTCCCATTAGTTTATAATCAGTGTATATAGCCAGTTCCCCCCTGTATAAAAGCAGTATACATTGCCATATCCACCCTGTATAAAACCAGTATATATAGTCAGATCCGCCCTGTATATAGCCAGATTCTTCCACTGTATATAGCCAGTGCATATAGTCAGATCCACCTTGTATATATCCAGTGTATATAGTCAGATCCCCCATGTACATAACCAGTGTATATAGCCAGAAACTACATGTACATAGCCAGTATATATAGCCAGATACCCCATGTACATAGCCATTGTATATAGCCAGATACCCTATGTACATAACCAGTGTATATAGCCAGAAACCCCATGTACATAGCCAGTGTAGATAGCCAGATACCCCATGTACATAGCCAGTGTATATAGACAGATACCCCATGTACATAGCCAGTGTATATAGACAGATACCCCATGTACATTGTCAGTGTTTATAGCCAGATACCCAATGCATATAACTAGATCCACCCTGTATATAGGCAGTGTATATAGTCAGATCCCCCTTGTATATAGTCAGATACCCCCCTGTATATAGCCAGTGTATATCGCCAGATACCACATGTATATAGTCAGATACCCCAATGTATATAGCCAGTGTATATAGCCAGATAACACATGTACATAGCCAGTGTATATAGACAGATACCCCATGTATATAACTAGATCCACCCTGTATATAGGTAGTGTATATAGTCAGATCCCCCTTGTATATAGTCAGATACCCCCCTGTATATAGCCAGTGTATATAGCCAGATACCACATGTACATAGCCAGTGTATATAGCCAGATACCCCATGTATATAGCCAGATCCCTTCTGTGTATAGCCAGATCCCCCTTGTACTGTATATAGCCGGATTCCCCTTGTATATAGCCATATACCCCTTGTATATAGCCAATCCATTTTGATCTCTACCCGACAATGCTGCAGTGCAGCCATCTCTGTTATGACATTAATCTATCCCACACTGTTGCCCATCAACCAATTATGACAATCTGTGACAATGCTGCACACAAGCAAGAGATCTCATTCTCATGGGGTCACCAATGATCAGTCAGTCAATAAATCAATCATCCATTAATGCATGTTCTGCCAGCCAGCCCCATCATACCAACCTGGCACTGGCAACCTCAGTCAGCCTCTGGCTCTAACCACTGCTCAGGTCAGGTGCAATAATAATCCATTCATGATTCAGACATGCATGTGCAGTGCAGGCATGTTCTGCCAGGTCAAGCCCAGCCTGAGCTCCCTCATCCCAACCTGGCACTATCTGACAGCTTCAAGGTCATCCACAGTATTAGAGGTGCAAGAAGGGGATGGGGAACAGTGTATTGATAATTACTACCATTCAAAGCCTCTATAGAAGGGATTACAGGATCAATAAACAGCTTATACTTTGGTTTAGGAAGGGCCCCATGAGGCCCCTCTGGCCCAAGGACCCCGATGCGGTCACTACCTCTGCAACCCCTATTGCTACGCCCCTGGACATCACTGACATGCAGTAAATATCCATGATTCAGGCACAGTGCAGGCATTTTCTACCAGCCCACTCATACCAACCGGGCACTGTCTGACAATCTCAGTCAGCCTCTGCTCTGTGACATCTCTGACATGCAATAAAATATCCATGATTCAGGCACCGTCTGGAAGTCTCAGTGAGCCTCAGGATCTAACCTCTTGTCTGGTGGTCTGCCTGCTGAGCTCTCTGTCTGCCTACGCTCAATGCTGCATAGATAGTGCACTGCCAGTGCCACCACTGCATATATCATATGATATATTACTCTGTCCGCTTCCTGGCACCACCATGTTTACACCTAACCCCCAAACACACATGACAGACTGTGTGCACAGTGTCACTTACTTTCTATTAGTTGAGAGAGAACTAGTTCCAGGGTCTCGGGGCCCAGATGTCATGGCCCAAGTTGTTGTGTCTCCTCTTCAGTCCACACAGACAGTCCATGCCATGCCAGCCAGCTTCCAGAAGTCCAGAGTCGTCCAGTGTCAAAAACACAGTGTCCCCCTCTTGCCTCTCAGCTCACCAACCCCCCCCCCCCCCCCCAGGTGCCCACTCTGTCTGAGTTGCTGTTGCTGGCTTGGAGGGAAATGGTGGCAGGCAGTATGGTACTTGGTGGCGGTCTGGCGGCAGTGGGGTCACGCAGCAGGCAGGCAGATCCACTTACATTCCAGACCCTCACACATATCCAGCTATGAGGAGGATTGGAAGAGAGGAGAGTGAAAATACAGCTGCAACTGCCGAGTACCACGCTATTCCAGCAGGCCATGCATCCACACACTTCCCACGTTGTCTCAGCTTGCGGCTCATCGCACAGCAGCTCCCACAATGCACCACAGCCTGAAGCTGGAATTTATCCAATAGAATTACGATAGAGGTGGCGCCGACCGGAGGTCTGAGGGGACCGGACAAATCAGTTAAGGAGGGAGGCGGGGCAGAATGCTGGCTGCGTGCAGAGCGGACAGCACATCTGTGTGTCTGGTTTCACTCGGCATAATTAATCATCGGAAAGAGAATCCAAATTGCGGTGCGACGGTACAGCTTTAGAATTTAAATTAGGCAAATGAGATTGCCTTTCTGACACCCCTCTTCCTGTCTGTCACCCGGAGCGCCACGCCCCCTTGCGCTCTATGAACGGTACGCCACTGAATAAAACTCATATAAATAATGCACAGTTGTAGGAACACAACTATAATGCAATAAGAATTCCTTAACCCATTGAAGGGGACCTGAACTCTTGCATAGGACAGAAGAAAAGCATAGAGAAATGCACCCTGTATGTATTTAGAGAGTTTAGCCTGTCTAATTCCCCCTTATCTGTAACTAATCATAACTGTAATTTGATATCCTAGCTGTGTCAGCTGGCTACCTTGGCAGAGCAGATCATTTGTAAACACAGGATGTTAACCCTATGTCTGTGTCCATGAAAGCAGGATGTAGTCAAACTATGAATTTATTGCAGGAATTGTATCCGCTGTAACAAAGAAGTGTATTTCTTTAAAACTCATCATGTTGTTGCTTATCTTTTAGAGGAGAGAGGAAGTTCTGTGTTCAGGTCTGCTTTATGTCATTGCCATGGATGATAATAAATGTTTGCATAGTATGATCAGTTTTGGTGCTGTAACTCTGGCAGGTGTGGATGAGTATCTGTAGATGGGTTGATGATGGTAGAATGCCATTTTTATTACAATAATGAAGATTGACATGAGGTGATATGCAAGAATGAGTTTGTATGGATTCTCTCCCTTAGCACAGGTCTGGTTATGAGAGGCCCATTCGCTTTGCTGTGTGCAAATTTCACCCACCTCCACCACCTATGTCTATAACCACTATGCTCATGTAGGGTGGATCATCTTTCTTCTGTAGCAGATGCTCCACCCTACATGTTTAATCAAACGTATGACTTATTGGGGGTTCACACTTAGGTGTCATAAGTAATAAGAAAGGTATAGCTTAAAGGATACCCGAGGTGACATGTGACATGATGAGATAGACATGTGTATGTACAGTGGCGAGAAAACACAAATAACTATGCTGTCTTCTTTTTTTCTTTCTGTGCCTGAAAGAGTTAAATATCAGGTATGTAAGTGGCTGGCCTCAGTGACTACAGTGTGACCCTCACTGATAAGAAATTCCAACTATAAAACACTTTCCTAGCAGAAGATGGCTTCTGAGAGCAGGAAAGAGTTTAAAAAGGGTCAATAGTTCATAGATTTTAACTCTGGCATACTTCAATGAATGTGTCATTGAGCAAAAACAATAAAACTGTGGAATATCTTAAAAAGTCATTTTTAGGAGAAGGAAGATAGATACAATTGTTTATTTGCATAGTTTATTTTCACCTGGGGTGCCCTTTAATAAAAAAATAAAAAAAAAAACTTTTTAGCACACTTTAAGCAAAAAGCATACGGAATAAGCTGGTTTCTGAATAACCTATTTTGGTATTAGTACTCTTAACTTACATTTGATAAGTTGTTTGCTTGCTATATACTAATAACCATACAAATCAGGCAAAAAAAGATTAGAGAAAAAAGCACATGGAAAAAGAAAATTCTGCATCAAGGACTTTATCCTCCTCACCTCTTTATATGCTTCTATGCTGAATAATTGATAATCCGCATCTGGCAATTCACTAAGAAAAACGTGAGCAACATTAATATCAATGTTTATTTAATCAGAAACAATTATCAATTTTAAGTGTGTTTTTACTTGCTAGATGTTGAAAAAACTCTCATGGTCTTGCACAGCACACAATGTAAAGTCTTTATTCCACATATACAGTAGTTGTTACAGAGATGTCACTTCTCTGTGTTTTGTGTTTGTTTAGGCAGATAAACCTGTCTAATTAGCACTTATCAGCAACTGTCCTAGGCAGCAATCCACAAGGTAAACACTGATGGTTAACCCTTTCGGTGCCTTCTGCAAAAGTGAAACCTACTAAAACTTCAGGTATTTTTTTAGGATTTACATCTTTTTCCCATAAAGTTTATCATTCTGTGGCTAATCTTATAGAGAAGAGAGCACGTTCTGAGAAAAATATAAGGTTCCTGTACATTTACAGCACTATCCAAAGAGCTGGTACAAGGGGATATATATATATATATATATATATATATATATATATATATATATATATATATATATATATATATATATATATATATATAATGTCACGCACAGTCAAAAGGACAAAGCCCTAGGAATACCTGTACATCTGTTATAAAATAGTAATCTTTATTAAAGTAGTCTGAAAGCCAGCAAGCCAGCATTTCTACTTTGCTCTAAAAGATTCCTCACAGCTTTAAAGAGGAACTGTAACGGCAAAACGTCCCCTGGGGGGTACTCACCTCGGGTGGGGGAAGCCTCCGGATCCTAATGAGGCTTCCCACGCCGTCCTGCGTCCCTCGGGGGTCTCGCTGCAGCCCTCCGTACAGCCGTGACGTAATATTTACCTTTCTGGCTCCTGCGCAGGCGCTCTGACGGCTGTCGGCTCTGAAGTAGGTGGAAATACCCGATCGCCGTCGGGTCCACTCTACTGCGCAGGCGCCGTAGATCGGGTATTTCCGTCTATTTCCGAGCCGAATGCAGCCACAGCGCCCCCGCTGGAGCCAGCAAAGGTAATATTGAAATTACAGTCGGGCCTGTCACCGGCTGTTCAGAGGGCTGCAGCGAGACCCCCGTGGGACGCAGGACGGCGTGGGAAGCCTCATTAGGATCCGGAGGCTTCCCCCACCCGAGGTGAGTACCCCCCAGGGGATCTTTTTACAGTTACAGAGTCTCTTTAAATCTACTATCCCAAGCATTTTTTTAGCAGAACATCACTGAAATGGTAAAACAAAGCACTTTGTCCTCCTCTTCAGCTTAAGATCTACATCCAAACTGGAGATGACAGTATCTTTGTTTACATTTCAATGTTGATACATGTGTCTGTAACAAGTTAAAAAAACTCTGAGAAGCAGAGTACAGAAAGTTATGACTTTCTGAGAAGCTGTCTCTGCTTCAGGAACACACAGAGCTCAGAACAACCCATTGGAAGATTTGAATATATAATAAAAATCAGTTGGAATAAAATTCAATGGCAGTTTTCAGGGCAAGGAAAACTACACTTTGGAAACTTGTAATATATATATATATGAGAGAATTGTATGTGTGTGTGTTTGCAACAGGGCCGGGCCGAGGCATAGGCTGGAGAGGCTCCAGCCTCAGGGCGCAGTGTAGGAGGGGGCACACAATTCATTCAGCTGTCATTCCTAATTGTGTATGAAGCAGAAAGAAATAAGAAAAGGGGATACATAGCAGCGACTGCAAGCCAGATAACTAGATATTAAGGTGTTGGGGAGGTTGTGGTGGGAGGGATGGAGGGGCGCACTTTGGTGTCTCAGCCTTGGGTGCTGGAGGATCTTGTCCCGGCTCTGGTTTGCAATTCTCTATTCTATATATGTTTTAGATATTTTATAAAGATTACCTTTTAATTCTTTATAAGAGACATACAGGTATTCATAGGGGCTTGGTTCTGTACATTTCTTATGAGTTTTCACATTGTTCCACTTTGTCTATGTAACTGACACCTTTTTCAGAGCAAAACAACACTGAGAATAAATGGTTTGAATTAAATAAAGTTGTGCATTAATTTTCTTGTCTTGCTATTTTATTGATTTTTGTATTTATTTGCATACCAGGTGGTAGAAAAATAAAAGTATTGGATAAAAAAATGAAGTGATAACTTGTAAAAAAAACTTCATGCATCAGAGGTGTGTTGACATAACTTCAAAAATGTACATGTACTCCTGCTAATGTTGCTTACTTTTGCAGCTCATAAAAAGATTTTTTTGTAAATAGTCTGAAGGTGCCATGCTGTGAAAGGACACCCGAGGCGAAAACAAACAAATGAAATAAAAGATTGTATCTATCTTCCTTCTCCTAAAAATGACTTTTTAAGATATTCCACCTTTTTAGTTCATGTTTAAATCTACTTTTTAAGTTTTTACCGTTTTATTGTGTTTGCTCAATGACACATTCATTGGAGTACGCCAGAGCAAACATTTATGAACTATTAACCCTTTTTATCTCTTTCCTGCTCTCAAAAGCCATTTTCTGCTAGCGTAGCTATTTGTGTGCTAGGCACTGTACATACACATGTCTATCTCATCATGTCACATGTCACCTTGGGTATCCTTTAAGGTATGGCAGTAAGCACAAGAGACCACTCTATACTTATAAGCCATCTGGTAAAATTACATTTTTTGTTCTAAACACATCTTTGGCTAATTAAAATCACATGACCTTGAAACTAGAACTAGAAGGTTATCTGACTTTGCACTTAACATGAACATTGGTTGGAGAAAGGATTGTTTAGAGATGAAACTCAGCAAACAAGGCCACAAGATCAAGTTGCTGCTCATGTGACGTCTTATTTAAAATTTGCTTCATATTGTACTTACAGCCAAAAACTTTTTTTTTCTTTTAATGGCAAAATGTAACACAATTTGCTTCGCTAATTAAGACATTACTAAGTTAACAAAGTTTTATTGAGGACTTATTTGTTCTCCTGTCTGTAGTATAGTGCTGGACCTGGATCTTCAGAGGGGATTGTGATGTTTAATTTCCTTTGCGTCAATGATATACAATTATCCACCCACGCTAGAAAATTGTAAAAATGTCAAGTCTGAGTAGATAATAATAATGTTAACATTTTAGTTTTAGTTTTACTTTGAAGAGCATGTTAATCGTTCTTTTGTTTCCCGGAATTATGGATTTAACATTTGCGCAGCTTGATTTACACTTCTGTTGCTTGAAAAGGAAAGGCAGGCTCCCTTGGTATTTTTCAGGAAGAGATCTCAATCCAAAACAGAGCTGGTTTCATCCACGGAAAGTCTTCCAAACACGTAAAAGAGAGGGATGTAAATTCACTTTGATCCCATTAAATGCAGCTCTTAATCTCTCCCTCTGCAAGATGCTAACTTTATCAGATAACTGCTTCACCTGAAAGAAAATGGATATTTTATGTTTAATACCTATCCCTGTACTGGCACAATAAATGGCACAAAAACCTATTTACATAGCTACTGTGTATGAATATGAATACAGGAATTCTGCAGCAGAGCACTACCATGGAAGTGTCACGTAGCTCCTTTTATTCATTTTAAGAAATTGCAGTTTTCTGGAAAATCACATTTGGCCACATTTGAAACTGAACTCTTAGCAGAGTGGTATGAAACTTACATTTCAGCTCTGGTCTAAAATATTAAACACAGCATAAAACTACTAGGAAAACTTATGTAACTGTTTTAAAGTTAAGGGTTAATCATCAAACGTCCACTTCACTCAGAAGCTAATTGATAAGATTGCCTTATCCTCAACATAATTATGAGATTGTGTTTAGCTATATTTATATTTAAAGAGTTAACAATGTAAAAAGACCTATATTTTGGACCCAAAGGAGGAGCAGATATCCTTTTCTGCTTTGTTTTCTTATGGCTCATACACACGCTCAACATAATATACAGCCAACAGCACAACATGACCAACCGCACAACAAGTCGTTTACACAACAAGTACGTACACACACGCCAAACAACGAAGAAACCAACTAACCTAAATACTGCAAGCGTAAGCCAAATGACAAACTGCACAACATGTCTGCATTCAAAAACAACAAAGTTGTTCAAACCACTTGTACATATGTGTCCAACCTACCAGATAGTTGTGCAGGTTGATCCGCTGGATGAATCTGGCAAACCACCTGTTATCAGTTTGTCGTCTTGTTGTTTGCCAGCTGTACACATGCCCAACTGTCTTCCAACAGACCAAATTTAGATGATAGTTGGGCAGATTGTTTGGACATGTGTACGAGCCTTTAGCAGTTACTTAATTACAATACAATCTAATCATTTGTCCTGCAACCAGCATTGTTATCAAATAGATTCCAGAAAGTGAAGCTATGCCTTCCAGGGACTTTTTACCAATCTTTCTCAGTTTTGTGTTAGTTTTATGCTGTGTTTAATGTTTTAAAGCACAGATGCAATGTTGAGTTTTATAACACTTAATAGATGAAAAACAGTGACTGTAAAATATCTTATCTGTCGAAAGCTTTAGTGCTTGAAAACCACTTTAACCCTTAGACATCTATAGGTGTTTTGGTGTTTCTGTATCCACACACCACAGATGTCTAAAGGTATTTTAGTACAAAACTACTTTTGCCTGATTTGGTTTTGGTTTGTGCTCTCTTCCTGTTAGTGGACTTGATTGATCGTTTCTGACTAATCCCATTTTTCAAATCAGATGGTCAATCGATCAGGACTTTGGACAATTTATGGGCACTTTTACTGCACAGAAGCTCACATTGTAAACAGGGCCGGCCCTAGACTTTTTGCCGCCTGAGGCAAATTAAAAAAAAAATTATTGCTGGCGCCGCCCCCAACTTCCCCCCGCCCCCGTGGGGGGCGCCGCCGCCGCCGCCGCCACCGAGCTGGAGGGGTAGCGGGCAGGGCGGGGGTATTGGGCCTAGCGGCGCCTGGGTCCCCGTCCTCCGCTCCCCTCCAGCCTTAAATACATCACAACTAGCGCAACTCGTAAGAGGTAGTGGGCGGGGAGGACTCACCTCTTCCTCGCTCGATCCAGCGTGCGCTCCACTGACGTCCCTTCCTGCAGCTCCGTCCATTTACAATACAGTGGGCGGCGTGCAGGAAGTGACGTCAGTGGAGCGCACGCTGGATCGAGCGAGGAAGAGGTGAGTACTCCCCGCCCACTGCCTGTTGCGAGTTGCGCTAGTTGTGATGTATTTAAGGCTGGAGGGGAGCGGAGGACGGGGACCCAGGCGAGGGAGGGGGGGGTCCGACCCCCCTCCCCGCCGCTAGGCCCAATACCCCCGTCCTGCCCGCTACCCCTCCAGCTGGGCGGCCGGCTCCCCGCACCCTCCGACGGGCGGATGCCGCCCCTAGAAATTTGCCGCCTGAGGCAAAAGTTTCACCCCGCCTGATGAGCGGGCCGGCCCTGATTGTAAAGCTGTGAATGTTGTGGTAACCATTCCTTTGCTTTACAGTTGGTTACAGGAGACAAATTCAGATGCTAGTTGCACATTGAAATTCATTTATATATTTTTATAAAAATGCATAATTGGATTACATTGTTTCAGGAATTCAGCAAATACAAAATGACTCAGAGTAACTTTTCTGGTTTCCGTTATTGAATCCCAATCACTTTTCTATTCTTCCAATGCAGCATGAGAGAAAGAAACAAAGACCTTGATTGGCTTAACAGGAACAAGTGCATTTCTTCTTTTAGCAATTTGCTAAACAAGTCCTAATGGATGTTATTTATAAAACCATGTGAAGGATAATTACCCTGAAACAGCTCATAGCTAAAGATAAGCTGACTGATTCACCTGTTCTGAAAATGACCCAAACTCAACACAACTACAGTGTGAGCAGTTTTTTGCTGTGTAGCCTCACTGTGCTGGTTAATCTATTTATTTTTACACTGTAACTGATAAACCTCAGTGTGGTCTTACCTCAGTGTGGAAACAATATGATATATATAATATACTTAAAGATTACATAAGACAAAAATAGATGTAAAATTTTAGCTACCTGCTCAATCTTTAAATCCTTGGACACTCGATGGCATCCTCTCATGCTTGTCCTCCGCTCCATCCTGCTGCTGTAGCTCCCGTTTACATCTCCGACTGGTTCTTGTCTAAGAACGGTGCATGCCTTATCCACTCCACATTCCCTTGTGAATTGTGTTCCCAAATGGTTGTACTCAGTAGCTACAGCCGAGAGTGTCATTGGCATCCACATTTAAGAAACAGTATTAACCGCACATTTTCAGCACACTCCCATGGCGGTAGTTCTGCACAGTCATGTGGCAGTGCAACATGGAAATAAAAGAGCACTATAGCAAGAGTGCAGAGGGGAGGTCGGCCACAAGAAGGCGCCACTGTGTGTCCTAGTAACTTAAAGGAATACTTAAGTCATAAAAAAAAATGACTTCTACTCACCCGGGGCTCTCCTCAGCCCCCTGCAGCTGAACGGTGCCCTCGCCGTGTCCCTCTGATGCGCCTGGACTCGCCGGCGGGCACTTCCGGTTTGGCCGTCACCGGCCGACAGGCTGGGAACACGGCTTGTTAGCCGCGTTCCCGGCCGCAATAGCATTATAGATGGCGCTACAAATTAGCCGCGTTCCCAGCCTGGCGGCCGGTGGCGGCCAAACCGGAAGTGCCCGCCGGCGAGTCCAGGCGCATCGGAGGGAAACGGCGAGGGCACCGTTCAGCTGCAGGGGGCTGAGGGGAGCCCCAGGTGAGTAGAAGTCATTTTTTTTGGATGACTTAAGTATTCCTTTAAAGAATGGTCAGGTAGCTATTAATTTTCTCCACAGGTTTATTTAAACTAGGGGGGACAGTGAGAAAAGAAAACAGAAGCTGCTGGCACTGCAAAGGTCACTCCACATCCAGGAAAGGGGAGGAGGGGGAAGAGGGAGCACTGCGCAGCCCCAGACGGAGGTGTAAACAAAGTGTGTCTTCAGCGTGCTCAGGCCCAAGTTACAACATGACTGGAAGGAGGAGAGGAAAGCGCCGGCACTTGCTGTCATACACTTTATTGAGACAGTGATAAAATTCATGCAGGAAATTCTTCCAGACAAAAAACGGAATAACACATACCGTGGGTTGATGCAACAGGTGCGGTGGGTGCGGTGGGTGGGGTGCCTGACGGCCGTTTCGCGCAATGTGCGCTTCTACGGAGGCTATACGGGGTGGTCTCATCACAGGCTGGCTTATAAGCCCATCCTAGGCCTGTGCGCGGCGATCCGCCGCCGAATATGCCACCTCCCCCAGGTCGTGACGTCACGCCTCCCCATTGGCCGCTCACCAAACAGGGGCAACTGTGGATGTGGAGAGCCTCTACAGCCGCATCCCCCACCAATTGGGGGTGCAGGCTGTGAGGCTCTTCCTTGACAGGACAAACAGTGATAACGATTTTAAGGACTTCATTTGCGAGTGCCTTATGTTTGTCCTGTCCCATAATGCCTTTCTATTCGACGGTAAGTGGTATTGGCAGGTGTCGGGGACCGCCATGGGAACGGCGGTCTCCTGCACATATGCCAATATATTTCTCGCTTGGTTTGAGGAACAATACGTACATGCCCATGAGAATCCATTCCGGGGTTACCTCAGGATGTGGTCCAGGTACGTGGACGACGTCCTTATCTTTTGGTCTGGGACTTGTGCAACCTTTGATGAGTTCTTAATGTATTTGAACAACAACACTATGAACATGGCTTTCACTGCCACGACTAGTCACGATAAGGTTGCCTTCCTGGACCTAGAGCTGGAGGTACAAGGAGATACCCTAATTCCCAGGGGCTTTCGGAAGCCGACAGCCTCCAATGCCCTCTTGCATAGATCAAGCTTCCACCCTAACCATGTGACCCAATCGATACCCTATAGCCAGTTCCTTAGGCTGCGGAGGAACAATGCAGATGATGCGAGTTTCGTATCACAATCAGAGGCTCTAGGGAAGAGACTTCTTGGTAGAGGATATGAGCAAGAGATGATCCAGAAAGCTTTTAAAAAAGCGAGCGGAATAAACAGGAAGCAACTCTTAGGGAGACAGAATTGGAAAAAGAAAAACGCCCCAAGCAGAGGGCAGGTCCCGTTTACTTTTGATTATACTCCTATGGCAGACAAGATTCAAAAGATGATCAAGAAGAATTGGGACATCCTTTTAAGGGACCCTATCTTGAGGCCATTAGTAGAAGATGGACCCTTGTTCTCCTTTAAGAGGGCCCCTACCATTGGCTCAAAAATAAGCAGAAGCGAATTTCTGTCAAGAAATGGTAGTGGCAACTGGTTGAGGGACCATCTGCCGCAGGGGAACCACAGGTGCGGTCGGTGTGTGTCGTGCCCCAACATGGCCATTGGTTCTTATTACCAGGTGGGCCCGATGCGTCGTTACGTACGGGACTTTTTCACGTGTCAAACAGTTTTTTCCGTTTACGCGCTGTGGTGCCCCTGCGGTAGGTTTTACATAGGGGAAACCACTAGGTCATTGAATAGGAGGTTCCGTGAGCACTTTCACTCGATTGAGTCGGGCAAAGGCTCCACTAGGGTAATCATGCATATGAGGGAGGCCCACCAAGGAGACCCCACAAAACTAACCTTTGCAGGACTACTGCAGGTTCCACCCCCAAGACGTGGGGGTAACAGAGAAAGGAACTTAAAGAGGGAAGAGGCCCGTATGATTCTGAGAACTGATGCCATGGGACCACTCGGAATGAATGACCACACTGATCTCTCCTGCTTCTTGGACCCATGATGAAGGAGTAACACCTCTTTACCTCTTTATCCATCTATGATGAACTGACATGACGCTTGGTCCTCTGGGACTCAGCACACAAGGACTTTCCCCTTTGTTCCCTTTCCCTTCCCCACCTTTCCCATCCCAAGACTCCTCCTTACCGTGTCCTTCCCAGTCCCTCCCCGGTCTCCTTGCCCTCCATTTTCCCGCACCCCATTCCTTCCCCTGTTTCCCTGTCCCCCGTCTTACCCTTCCCTTTCCCTTAGACCTATGTATGCTGTGATGGTTGGTTTATGGCCTTATGTTTTGACCTTTCTCCTTAGTGTGTCTAAATTGTGTAGGGATGGCTCCTGCCATACAGGTGTGATCTATTCCACACACATAGGCCCGTTTTTATGTCTCCTTAGCAGTTTTAAATATTATATGTACCAATGCCCTTTGCCTCGTAGCTTACTATACCTTTCCAGTGAGGGAGAGGAACCAACATCTATACCCTCCCTCACGTATTGTTTTTAAGTTTCCAATATGTCCCCCACCACATCTATGAGCACAAATGGTTTTAAGCGTTTCTGCAACAATTATGGTCCTGGAACCACTGATCCTGCTTGTTCACGAACAACCACATATTTGTTTTTCACAGCAGATCACAATATGATGCACCAAGTTTTTGTGGTGCTCACGTTTGTTCTGGTTTATATAACCAGCCACTCTTTTATTATGGAACAATACCACTGTTAATAATTTGAGCATCACATGAGTTTTGCATACTTTTCACTTTAACCGGCTCAGTGAGCCTAGGGACACTAAAAACACTGTCTTAAAAATTGTGAAGATGAGTGATATTCCATCTACTATTTTTTTCTTTTATTACATATAAAAAGCATTGATTCTGCACTATCTACGCACTTTGTAGCTATGGGGCTGCAATTTCCATTTTGGCCACAAGATGGCAGCAGCACTTCCTGACTTACGCTGTTAGCTCGACTTGCACTGGTTGCCTGGGAAACCTAATACAGTGTTCCCCTGTCGAGCCACCGTAGTCAGGATGTGTATGACGTCACTTGCCTCCAGCCGCCCCTGTTTGGTGAGCGGCCAATGGGGAGGCGTGACGTCACGACCTGGGGGAGGTGGCATATTCGGCGGCGGATCGCCGCGCACAGGCCTAGGATGGGCTTATAAGCCAGCCTGTGATGAGACCACCCCGTATAGCCTCCGTAGAAGCGCACATTGCGCGAAACGGCCGTCAGGCACCCCACCCACCGCACCCACCGCACCTGTTGCATCAACCCACGGTATGTGTTATTCCGTTTTTTGTCTGGAAGAATTTCCTGCATGAATTTTATCACTGTCTCAATAAAGTGTATGACAGCAAGTGCCGGCGCTTTCCTCTCCTCCTTCCAGCTTTATTTAAACTAGAACTCATACATTCACATCCATCCTGGTATTCTGATAGATCCATTATTAATCTAAATCTGCTTTCCGCTGCTGAAATCAGCGTCCACTGGCTTTTTGTGATTCAGTGGAGATCATGGTTGTAGTCTTTATAATTCCTACCACACCAGTTGCTTTACTGCAGATCTATGCAAAAAAACAAACACAAAATGTCAACGTCTGTCAGTGCTGGAGAATAAACTGTTGCTGATCCAGGATGGAAATGAAATTCTTATTGATTTATAAAGTGGCACCATATTCCGTAGTGCTGTTTAGAGTAAGAGACAAACATAGGGTACATAATAATACAGATAATGGTATATACAAAATATCGACATTGGTATATAATATCAAATTGGTAAACATAGTAATTACAGTGGTAAATGTAACAGGTTGATCAAAATGTATAGCAAATTTAAAGACACAAAACAGTGATAGAACCCTGCCCTTGCAAGCTTACAATCTAAAGGAATAGGGAGGAAACAAGATAGTATTAATTATTTACCCCATCTCAACAAACTTTAAATGTCACCTAGAACTTTACTTAAACAGAGTTGGCAAAGGATCAAAAACACCCTTTCGCCCATTTTCAAAAAAGTAAAATTTGTAAGAATAGGATACATTGTAAGATAATGAACACTGATCTGACATATAGTAATATTATTGTAATGCATTCAGTCTTACAGATCACCATCATGCAGAGTAATCCTCACAACTTTGCTAACGGCAATCAAAACATTTTCAAACCTGCATTTGGCAGATGACCACTGAAGGGTGAAAGCTTGCATCTGACAGGCTGGGGAAACTGTGAGAAAATGGTATAAATAGCATCATTGTTCTTGCCATTGCTAATTTTCTTAATTAGCACCAGAATAATCAATCTACGTCAGGGAATAATGATTGTGGATTACAGATGTACTGGAGGAGTAATGAGTGTTTATGAGCTTAGCAACACCTATAGATGCTGTAAGAATGTCATAATGTTTTTGCAACATTTGATTTTACAACAGTATTCTGGTAGTAGAGGTTGGTTTATGATGCTTGATGCCACACTGAAAATATTGTTACACTGATACTATTAGCTGAAAGGATGGTACGAATATTGTGAAGGCAGGGAGGATGGTAAGTGTATTGTGAGGGCAGGGAGGATGGTAAGAATAGTATGAGGGCAGGGAGTATGGTAAGAATATTGTGAGGGCAGGGAAGATGGTAAGAATATTGTGAGGGCAGGAAGGATGGTAAGAATATTGTGAGGTCAGGGAGGATGGTAAGAATATTGTGAGGGCAGGGAGGATGGTAAGAATATTGTGAAGGCAGGAAGGATGGTAAGAATATTGTGAGGTCAGGGAGGATGGTAAGAATATTGTGAGGGCAGGGAGGATGGTAAGAATATTGTGAGGTCAGGGAGGATGGTAAGAATATTGTGAGGGCAGGGAGGATGGTAAGAATATTGTGAAGGCAGGGAGGATGGTAAGAATATTGTGAGGGCAGGAAGGATGGTAAGAATATTGTGAGGGCAGGGAGGATGGTAAGAATATTGTTAGGGCAGGGAGGATGGTAAGAATATTGTGAGGGCAGGGAGGATGGTAAGAATATTGTGAGGTCAGGGAGGATGGTAAGAATATTGTGAGGGCAGGGAGGATGGTAAGAATATTGTTAGGGCAGGGAGGATGGTAAGAATATTGTGAGGGCAGGGAGGATGGTAAGAATATTGTGAGGGCAGGGAGGATGGTAAGAATATTGTGAGGGCAGGGAGGATGGTAAGAGTATTGTGAGGGCAGGGAGGGTGGTAAGAATATTGTGAGGGCAGGGAGGATGGTAAGACTATTGTTAGGGCAGGGAGGATGGTAAAGATATTGTGAAGGCAGGGAGGATGGTAAGAATATTGTGAGGGCAGGGAGGATGGTAAGAATATTGTGAGGGCAGGGAGGATGGTAAGAATATTGTGAGGACAGGGAGGATGGTAAGAATATTGTGAGGGCAGGGAGGATGGTAAGAATATTGTGAGGGCAGGGAGGATGGTAAGAATATTGTGAGGGCAGGGAGGATGGTAAGAATATTGTGAGGACAGGGAGGATGGTAAGAATATTGTGAGGGCAGGGAGGATGGTAAGAATATTGTGAGGGCAGGGAGGATGGTAAGAATATTGTGAGGGCAGGGAGGATGGTAAGAATATTGTGAGGGCAGGGTTAATAGTGCTTGTCTTTAGGTAAGGCTAGGTCCACACTAGGCACGGTTGCAGGACAGACACTGCAGTCCGGAATCAGGGAAAGTACCACCGGACTGCAAACTGATCGGTTTTCATAAAAAGTGCATCATTTTTGCATCAGTTTCCGTTCAGTTTTTTTACCCCAAAACACGGACAGAAAACATCTCTGTCATTAGGAAGGTAGTGGGAGGATTTTTTGGGCCAATAATAAAGTTCAGGCTATCTATTTTGTCATCCGTTTTTGGTGCTAATTTTGCCTGTGGAGATGGAGTTGCGTTTTCTCATTGCTTTTCACTACCCCTGCGTGTATCCGTGGTCCTGATCCGTTGCGTGAAAATGCAGCAGATCCGGACCTTCCGTTCAGGTTTTGAGAACGGGTCCCTGCAAACGCAGACGGATCCGTTTTTTTCTTGGGTGAGGATAGCTGCTATTTTTAACATTAGTATCCGGGACTCCGTTTTTCATCAGGGTTGAAAAACGCAGCCACGGATACGTTTCCGGACCTAGTGTGGACCAGCTCTTAAAGGGGAACTGAAGTAAGAGGTATACAGAGGCTGCCATAATTATTTTCTTTTAATCAATACTAGTTGCCTGGCAGCCCTGTTGGTCTATTTCTCTGCAGTAGTATCTGAATAACACCAGAAACAAGCATGCAGCTAGTCTTGTCAGATCTGACTTTAAAGTCTGAAACACCTGATCTGCTGCATGCTTGTTCAGGGGCTATGGCTAATAGTATTAGAGGCAGAGGATCAGCAGGGCTTCCAGGCAACTGGTATTGCTTAAAAGGAAATAAACATGGCAGCCTCCATATACCTCTCTCTTCAGTTCCCCTTTAAGGCCAGAATTAGACCTGCTAAATTAGGGTAGAATGTTTTCTTTATTGAAGGGATAACATTATGGTTGATCATGTTTGAAGTTTGAAATGAACCTACTCTAGGAATTTCACACTAGATTTTCTTATCCTATTAAAGTCCAAATTATGTCCACAATAATCACACATTGATTGGTGACTGAATGAATTTTAAGTGCAAAAGGACTTTGTGGTTGATACACTGTATGGTGGAGGTCAATGTGATAATGATATTTATGTGAACTGCACCTTTATATACAGTGCTGCCCATTATAATTTTGGACTGGACACTTTTTGCTCAAATGTAAATAAAAGCTGAGAAATGTTTTTTTCCACAATAAAGCCTCTTGTACATCGTCTTATTATCTTTTGGGAGATACCTATGTTATTTAACTACTTGCTGGTTGAATAAAAGTAAGTTTAAGACAACATGCGCCAGGGGTATGAATAATTATGGGCAGCACTGTACATACAGGATATAAGTTGTTGAATCCTTCCAAAATGTAATACTGTGTAATATATATATATATATATATATATATATATATATATATATATATATATATATATATATATAACATCACTGATTGTAAGCTAAATTTCCACTGTAATACAGTACATCCTAGTTAGACCTGTTAACATTAGGCAACGCAATGCCATACGGGTTGCCATGCATTGCGCTGCTAATCCCATTCATTACAGTGAATGGGATCAGTGATGCGTTTTCCAAATAGCGCAGCACGCATAGTATGAACATCAGAAGTGCTGTCTACAAACTTCTGATGTTCTTGCTGATCGCGTACCATACGTGCTGCTGAAATGCGCATGGCAGCACGTATAGTGTGAACGAGCCCTAAGACTGAGCCGATATCCTTGCTTTAATGTTTAAGCCCACTTTCTCCCTGTCATTAAGCACCTGATTCAATTTCAACAACTGCCAGAATTAAGGGGCTAGCTAGTATCTAATGCAGGCAAATTTCTATTTGCATGATTCGATTAACTGAAGAGTGCAAGGTGATATTAGTTCATCACAACTGTACTAAACAATTTGCTTGAGCAACTTTTCCTCATTCCAGTGCTCTAATTTTTTGTTTTAATGTAATTGATGGATTTAAATATGAGGAGGCATTGATTAACATAAAGCAAGTGCAGATGAGCACTACACCCACTACCTGCTCTACCATGGATTGGTGATATTAGCACCAATTCAGTTTCCCCGGAAATAAGACAGTGTCTTATATTAATTTTTGCTCCAAAAGATGTTCTTTTTCAGGGGATGTCTTATATTTCTATCAGGAGGTATCTCTCAGCAGAACATTGCCTGTTTCTTTGTACTGTACTGATCAGGCACCTGCCCTGTTATCCCTGCACACAGCTGATAACCTTACTGTGTGCTGGGATGACGGGACTGGGGCCCATTCGGTACTATACCGCTGTGTCCCCACTTGCTGGATGCCTCTTCCCCCTCTAACTTCTGCTAGGGCTTATTTTCCAGGCTAGGGCTTATATTTCAAGCATACTCAAAATTCCAGCTAGGGCTTATTTTAGGGTAGGACTTATTTCCAGGGGAAAAGGGTGTATATTTTCAATATATATTTATTTGTAGTAAAAAAAAAAGAAATGGTGTGCCTTCCCAAGCCTTTTTTCCCACTGTTCACCCCAGTGTAAGCTGGTATTGCCAGAACACCTGAACTTGGCAGCATGGGGCTTCACTACTTAAACAATACCAGCCCACATTGCTCATGACATGGGGGTTCTGCAATAGGTGGGACAGTAACTCCCCCCCCCCTTCCCCCGGCAAAGCTTTGTTGTACACATCAAAGACGAAGGCGCTTATCCCCACCGCATACCGAGGGAGGTGGGGGTACAGACCCTCTCACCTGTGGAGATCTGACCTGTGGGACCTATGGTGAAATCACAGAGGCGCTCACACGCTTTATGGACCTGAACCAGTTTTATATGCTCCTGTACTGCCTGATGAAGCGCGACTGTTGACCGCGAAACGCGTTGCGATTTTATGGAGCTGTGAATAAATTGGATATTTTTTACTCTGCATTTGAGTATATGTCCACTACCAGAGGGAGGTAAGTCCACCTCGACTTCCTTCTTTTTATCATTTTTAGAACATTGTTTTACTCTGCTTGGCGCCTCTGTTCGTACATATTACAGCACGATTAAGTCCACCCCTGGTGGAGGGGTTCTTTCCCCATTTTCCTATCTACAGAGAGCGACTTTTATACCTGAGTGGGGTCAGGTACTAACACTCTCCACCTGCCTGTCAAGTGGTTACCTGATGGTAACCCACCTTTGTGAGTATAAGAACCTTTGACATTACATTATATATCGAGCTTACCAGACAATATTGCACTATTGGGCTCTTGCCTCTTGGTGTCCTCTGTTTTGTTTTTACAACTATGGTGAAATCAGTAAGTCCTCTTTTATACATCGGTACCTCTTTAACATTCCTACAAAGGTTAAAAATGAAAAAAAAAAACATTAAAATACACACCATAATCCACATCTAATTACATGTCCCAATACTTGTAGTTGTCTACATGTTACATGTTACATTAGGTAATTTAGGTAGCTGTGAAAAACATCTCCTTGGACATTTTAAAGGTCTCTTTTTTTCTTATAAACCCCCAAAATGCAATCAGTTATATTTAAATTAGTGACAGAATAATAAAGAAAAATAGTTGTTTTGATATATAAGTCTGAATTTCAGTTTTCTTCTTCCTACTGCCTCACTAACAATATGTATGTAGGAACAGTAAGACCAAAACACTTACATCAAGGAGTGAATTTCAATGGTGTATATCTCCATAGGGGACACAAACGATGCTGCCTCTTGGCCATAGCTTTTGTGATAGTGATCTGCGACTGCAAGTGTAATCTTGAGATTAATTAATGCTTAATTGTTTTTCCTTATGGGCTTTATCAAAAGGAAACTTGATTAAACAACATGACATGTCATCCTACCATCTCCATGAAAATTTGTCACTCCAGGCCTGAGTCTGTGTGGCTGATCCAGTATATGTTCTTTATGCAGTTTGCATTTTTTGGAAGAGTATATTGAAAGACAAATAAGAATCAGCAATTTTGTTGTGCGGGAAGAATTTTAACCACTTGAGGACCCACCCTTTACCCCCCCTTAAGGACCAGCGCTGGTTTGATTGATCTGTGCTGGGTGGGCTCTGCAGCCCCCAGCACAGATCAGGGTGCAGGCAGGGAGATCAGATTGCCCCCCTTTTTTCCCCCCTATGGGGATGATGTGCTGGGGGGGTCTGATCTCTCCTGCCTGCTGTGGGTGGCGGGGGGGGCACCTCAAAGCCCCCCTCCGCGGCGACATTCTCCCCCCTCCCTCTCCTACCTGCTCCCCCGGGAGATCTGGGCTGCACAGGACGCTATCCGTCCTGTGCAGCCAGTGACAGGACGTCCCCTGTCACATGGCGGCGATCCCCGGCCGCTGATTGGCCGGGGATCGCCGATCTGCCTTACGGCGCTGCTGCGCAGCAGCGCCGTACAAATGTAAACAAAGCGGATTATTTCCGCTTGTGTTTACATCTAGCCTGCGAGCCGCCATCGGCGGCCCGCAGGCTATTCACGGAGCCCCCCGCCGTGATTTGACAGGAAGCAGCCGCTCGTACGAGCGGCTGCTTCTTGATTAATTAGGCTGCAGCTGGCGACGCAGTACTGCGTCGCTGGTCCTGCAGCTGCCACTTTGCCGACGCACGTTATGAGTGTGCGGTCGGCAAGTGGTTAATATCCATCAACCTAGCATTGCCTTCACTTTTGGTCATTGTGACACACAAGGCACTGATATGGGATGTACCTAATTAAGAAATTATATCTTTACAATAACATTCAACATACATATGCTAGATTTTATTTTTTTGGACAAAAGGATTTGGACACATCAAGCTGAAGTTTAACTAGTTACATTTATTGGTCCCCAAAGTTTATAGATCATGCAGCAGAATAATCTTCTGTAACAAGTTCCACTCTCGAAATATGTGAAAATCCTCATGGGGAATTTTCAAGTTTTCATTATTTTTAAAAGTACTTGCTGAATGGCAATGCCTTTGCCCAACTGCCAGAATAGCATGCAGGTGAGTAGACAAATAGATCTTTCTATTGGTTTCCAGCCATGGACAAGTGCATCCTGACTAGGCATACACGAGCAAGGTCTGGGCTTGCCCAGTATAACAAATAACTTTTGCTCAGACCATATTCACGTATGCCTAGTCAGGATGCACTGATCCATGTCTCTGCAGGGGTAGCAGACAGAGACAGTGCTGCAGGGATGTTGGGTGGTCCCCACTCTGTGACTCTGCATTGGGGGAGAGGAGATAAAAACTGTATCCCCTAACCATTGCAATGGCACCTAAACTGAAATTATAACCCTGAACAATTGTCACCTGTCCTTACCTTCAGCCCCCCCCCCATGCCAAATTCAAGCATCATGGGATATACTTTAAGCTATATATAAGCTGAAGACCAGCAACCATACTAAGCAGCTGTATCGGAAAATACTGTTTTGGTCCATACATTCTTTTAGCCCCATCAAGGGATATGTTATGGGGAAGCATTGGCAATAAAGCTAAGCACACCATAACAAACTGCCTCCATTCTAAGAAGCTGAAAGATGCCCCAGTCTTTCTAGTGCATATCTAAAACAGTATTTGATCTTTGGTTACATTACATATACATACTCCTCACATCCTCCTGGTGACCGTGATGGTTAAGTAACAGATTTAGTGTGAGTCTACAGTGTTCTTCCCAGGCTCTTTTAGCCAGGTGGTCCACCTGTTTAGTTTTGGTGAGCACCCGGCTCACCTCCTCCTCTGCTGTAAGCAGAGTTGTTCAGAGAAGCGCAGGCCCTGCATTCTCTCATTGCACCCCACCCGGCTTCTTTTTCATGCCACCCGGCTACTTTTTCATGCCACCCAGCTGGAAAAAAATTCTGTGGAGAACACTGGTCTAGGAGAGCACCCTTAGGGAATAATGAGTACGATAACATACCAGCACATCCTGAGCCTGTCAGTTTCATTGCCAAGGGAAGAGATACACGGAAAGCAATGGTAGCCCAATGCAACAATTGGAGTACTTAGGCCAGAGGCCAGTAGCTGGTCCCATGCTGCTAGCACTTCTGAAATACATAATAATGTAATGTTTTTGCTTATCAGGGATATTTTTGAGTTAAGAACATTATTGTTATCACATTATTTGTTCTTCTCTGTGAACTTAGTCATAATGTACCTTTACTTGCCATTTAAGAATCACAATTATTTTTCTCAAACTTTTCTTAATGTCACTGTGAACTTTTGGAAGTAAAGCAATGAAACTGCAAAATGGCATTTATAATTATGCTGTTTTGTAGATGTATAGATTTGTTGTTGCTTTAGGAACAGCTATCATGGAAACAGGCTAATGATTTTCCACACACAGGGGACTACTTTGCCAGAAGTGCCAGTGACTGCATTGTAATCTTCTTATCTCCTCTAACATATGGCATGTCCATAGCCTCATCTCAATCCCACTGTTCATGATTCTCCTTCTCTGTTAAGCCCCCATACACATAGCCTTTTATGCAGCACAATTATCAAACAACTTTTGTTGTGAAACAAGTTGAACAACCCCCCAAAAAGTTGCTTGCTATTGTTCAAACTACTGATAAGACTGATTAGACATCAATTCAACAGTTGGATTGACGTCTTATCAGTTGTGTGAACAATAGCAAGAAACTTTTTTTTTTGGTTGTTCAACTTGTTTCACAACAAAAGTTGTTTGATAATTGTGCTGCATAAAAGACTGCTGTTGAGCTTGTGTATGGGGCTTTAGGATGGGTATGTTGATAGTGACTGAGTGGAGCTGGGGAGGGGAGGCAGGGAAAATACTTTTTTAAACATTAACCACTTCAGGACTCAGCCTTAAGGACCAGCACTGATTTCTAAGATCTGTGCTGGGTGGGCTCTACAGCCCCCAGCACAGATCAAATACCAGGCAGAGCGACCAGATCGCCCCCCCCCCCCTTTTTTTCCCAACTAGGGGGATGATGTGCTGGGGGGGGGGGTCTGATCGCTCCTGCCTGCGTGTGGCTGGCGGGGGGGGGGGGGGCACCTCAAAGCCCCCTCCACCGCAGGATTCCCCCTCTCCCTCTCCTCCCTCCCTGCCCCGGAGATCGGAGGCTGCACAGGAACGGATCTGTCCTGTGCAGCCTCTAACAGGCTCCTGCCTGTCATGTGACAGCGATCCCCGGCCCCTGATTGGCCGGGGATCACTGATCTAGTACAACGCTGCTAACAGATTATTTCCGCTTGTGTTTACATTTAGCCTGCGAGCTGCGATCGGCAGCCCACAGGCTATTCACGGAGCCCCCCGCCGTGAATTGACAGGAAGCAGCCGCTCGCGCGAGCGGCTGTTTCCTGATTAATTAGCCTGCAGCCGGCGACACAGATGTGCGTCGCTGGTCCTGCAGCTACCACTTTGCCGACCCGCGTTATGAGTGCTCGGTCGGCAAGTGGTTAATGTTGGTACTTGGTGTTGGCATTAAGTACTCAATTACTCTGCATATAAAGGCTCATACACACGTCCAACATAATGCACAACCAACCGCACAACATGACCAACCACACAACAACTACGTACACACATGCCAACCAGCTAAACAACCAACTCACTTAAATACTATGCGCGCAAACTATATGGCAAACTGCACAACGTGTCCGCATTCAAAAACAAAAAAGTTGTTCAAAAGACTTGTATGCACGTGGCCAACCTGCAGAGCAGGAGGGGGAAGGATTTTGGACCCCCAATGCAGAGCAGCTCCATCCCAAGGATTGTGTGGGCCTGTGTTGTTCAGGCAGAGTAGCATCCTATCACCCCAGCCGTTCTGGCAATGCCCAATTCTATTGGGGTAAATACATGTAACGATTGGTGTCAGCACGCAGAGAGAATCTGATTATTGGTGATCTGCAGTATCACCAAGAATACAGATATATACCCGATTATTGATGATCTGCAGAATCACCGATAATACAGATATATTGCTAACCTCTGGACACCTGAAGCATGTAAGTGTTTGGTGTAACAGTAGTAATTGGACCACCGGGGTAGCAGGTGGTCCAATAAGTAGAGACAGACTCTACTGCAGTCAAGGACTCTAGGAGAAGGAGACCCTGACTGATTTTGTAGCAGTGCCCCCTCTGAGGAGCAGGGGGCCCCTGCAGGAAGGCTGAGCACCCAAGGGGTGGGTTACAGCCAGAAAGGTCAGGCAGGCCGGGTCGGCAACACACAGATAGATAAAGTACAAAGACAGGAAGCTGATTCGGTATTCAAGGCAAGCAGGGTTTGGCAACAGGTAATCAGAAATGCAAGGTACCGAATCAGAAAGCAGAGGGAAAGTCAGGAAAGCAATAAGTCATAACAGATATCAAACAAAGCCTAGTCTGGGTGTGAGGTCCGTGGTCTCTACACCCTGGAACTAGTCTGATGTATAACAGAATGATAACACAAGTTTCCTAGTCTGGGTGTGAGGTCCGTGGTCTCTACACCCTGGAACTAGTCTGATGTATAACAGAATGATAACACAAGTTCCCTAGTCTGGGTGTGAGGTCCGTGGTCTCTACACCCTGGAACCAGTCTGATGTATAACAGAATGATAGCACAAGTTCCCTAGTCTGGGTGTGAGGTCCGTGGTCTCTACACCCTGGAACTAGTCTGATGTATAACAGAATGATAACACAGGTTCCCTAGTCTGGGTGTGAGGTCCGTGGTCTCTACACCCTGGAACTAGTCTGATGTATAACAGAATGATAACACAGGATCCCTAGTCTCGGTGTGAGGTCCGTGGTCTCTACTAGTGTTGGGCGAACATCTGGATGTTCGGGTTTGGTGTGGTTTGGCCGAACATGCCCCTGATGTTCGGCATGTTCGAGCCGAACCCCGAACCCAACCCGAACATGTCCCTTTGGGGCCCCTATAGGGTCCCAGCATAAAAGAAGAGCATGCCCCGAGCGCGCGGGGGGGGTCGGAAATGCCCCCACCCCTCCCCGCTAAGCTCTTCCTTCTGCCGGTACCCTATAATTAAATTTAAGTGCCCAAAAGTACCTGAGGAGGAGGAGGGCAGGAAGAGGGAAGCCGGAGTTGTTGGGCACTAGTACCATCTGGTGCTTCCGCCCTCTCTTGACGCACTTCCTGTTTACATTTGGAGTCGCGTCAAGAGGGCGCAGAAGTACCGCGATGACGCGAACGAGGGTACGCGTCATCTACATGATGACACGTACCCTCGTACGCGTCATCGTGGTACTTCTGCGCACTCTTGACGCGACTTCAGTTGTAAACAGGAAGTGCGTCAAGAGAGGGCGGAAGTACCAGATGGTACTAGCGCCCAAGAACTCCGGCTTCCCTCTTCCTGCCCTCCTCCTCCTCAGGTACTTTTAGGCACTTAAATTTAATTATAGGGTACCGGCAGAAGGGAGAGCTTAGCGGGGAGGGGTGGGGGGCATTTCCGAACCCCCCCCCCCCCCGCGCTCGGGGCATGCTCTCCCTTTATGCTGGGACCCTATAGGGGGCTAGGTTCGGCCGGACACGGCTGTTTTCGACCGAACAAAGAAGGCCTGTCCGGGTTCGGGCAGCGTGCCCGAGCACCCTCCCGAACACCATGAGGTGTTCGGGGGGTGCCGAACCGAACCCGAACAGGCCAAAATCTGGGCGAACCCGAACAGTGGTGAACACTGTTCGCCCATCACTAGTCTCTACACCCTGGAACTGGTCTAAGGAATAACACAGATGATACACAGTATTCCTAGTCTGGGGTGTGAGGTCTGTGGTCTCTACACCCTGGAACTGGTCTAAGGAATAACACAGATGTTACACAGTATTCCTAGTCTGGGGTGTGAGGTCCGTGGTCTCTACACCCTGGAACTGGTCTAAAGAATAACACAGATGATACACAGTAAACTGGCTAAGTGTGGATTCCCAGGTCCACCTGGTTCAACCACACTGAAGGATCTGACTAAGGTCTGAGTGCTAACACATAGGTATTCGCAACGCGAGAGAACCAGCAACTGAACAGCAAAGAGATATATATAGTAAAGCGCTCCACAGCGCCGCCCAGCTCCCATCAACCAATCACCTGCTGAGCTGGGATCAGCTGACCGCCTCGATCAGCTGACCCTTCTCCTATTGGCATAAAGAGCCTGTCTTGCGGTGCGCACGTGCGTAGCTCTCCATCTGTGTGCACTACTAGGTCCAGAGAAACCAGAAGCATGTTGCTGCGGGGAAACCGCCGCTCTGTGCGCGGATTCCGCCGCCTCACTGTCAGAACGCGTGGCGGTTTCTCCGCAATCTGTCACAATACAATTGTGAGTTATGCTTCATTTTACAAGAAAAATGTAAAAAAAAAAAGAAAAAAATAGAATTTAAAGTGAACCCAAGGTGATATGGAGGCTGACATATGTATTTCATTTTAAGCAATACCAGTTGCCTGGCTGTCCTCCTGATCCTCTACCTCTAAGTCTTTGAGACATAGACCTTGAACAGCAGATCAGGAGTTTCTGACAATATTGGCAGAACTGACAAGATTAGCTGCATGCTGGTTCCTGGTGTTATTCAGAAACTACTGCAACCAAATACACCAGCTGGGCTGCCAGGCAACTGGTATTGTTTAAAAATAAATAAATATGGCAGCCTCCATTTCGCTCTCACCTTGGGTTCACATAAAAAAAATAAAAACAATAAATAACAGCTTATAGCTTGATAGTAAAGCAGTTGGCAATAAGTGATGCATGGTGCAGAAGAAAACTTGCCAAAAGGCAATAGATGTTTGCCATCAATACACCTAACATTAGATTCTTAATGCTCAGACCAATTATTTTAATGCACCAGGAGAGTCAGAAATTGCCCAGCTGTTGCAAGTGTTAACTAGTACAATTATACTAGCCATTAAACTGTGCGCAATGCAGGGCAGAAGCCTCTCGCTTGAAAGACGCTTTCAACAGCTGCAGTTGAATCAGGCGCATGGTAATGAAAGGTGAAATCTGTTTGGTTGCCATGGGTTATATTCTGCTTTATACATTCTTATATATCTACTCTTCATTTGTTGGATTCTGAAACCTTTCACCTTTCGCTAGAAGAACGATCAGTTCTAGAGGCTTCAGTGTGCTGATGTTCAGAGACCGAGGAACGTTGTTATCTCAGCCCTGTTATGTTACAAATGAAATGATCATGTCTTAGGAAAACATCTGCCCCTTTGTGATTGCAAGTCCACCGCTCTTTATGATTTAACAAGTCATGAAAGCTATTAGCAACAGGATAAAAATAGATGACTGGGTTTCAGAGTGTTTCTGTTTTTAAAGGCCACTGCAGCAGAAATAAATTTAAAGGAGAGAAGAGATAAACCATTTTAGCTACATTGTTGCTGCCTATACTCTGCATTAAAGGGTTTTTTCTCTTTTGCGATAATTTTCCATGAACTTAATAGGTGCTGAGCTGCACAGGCTATTTGCAAATTTAATATATATTTTTATTTCAATCCGCAGCCAGTTAAAGTAGATCATTACTAACACATAGTAGAACATATTATATTATTCAGGAAACCCCTTTTTGCCTTTAGTTTTCTTGTTTCGGTGCCAAACACTTCTCATTTATATGTGGCTGTGTGTTGGCATGTCACCCCTCCCCTCTGATGTTGGGTAGGCTAGTCTATGATGTCATGCAATCTTCTACCTCAGAGACATTTTCTGATGCTCCTGTTGTCTACACAGTGGGAGGGGAAAAAACATTCCACATTGCTACATCTTATTGTACCAGGTATGAGTGTATGTGTGTGTGTGTAGGCGGGGTGGCAAACTCAAATACAAAGCGAGACAAAATTGAACTCTGGGACCAAGTCGCAGGCCAACCTTAATGTCTAGTTGCCACCTCCCTCCCTTATAAAGTTCCCTGGTGTCTACTTGCCCCCTCCCTCCCCTATATAATTCCCTGGTGTCTACTTGCCCCTCTCCCTCCCCTATACAGGTCCCTGGTGTCTAGTTGTCCTTCTCCCTCCCCTACACAGTTACCTGGTATCTCCTTACTCCCCTATACAATTTCCTGGTGTCTAGTGAGCCTCTCTTCCTCCCCTATACAGTTCCCTGGTTTCTAGTGGCACCCTCCCTCCCATATACAGTTACCTAGTGACCAGTGCTTTTCCCCTCTTTCCCCATATGGCTTCCCTGGTGATCTAGGCTTCACCTCCTCCAATATAGCTTCCCTGGTGGTCTAGAGTGGGGCAAACATAATGCGGGCCAGAGTTTTACATGTTAATGTAGGGGAAGGTAATTATATGTTTGGAAAATGTTGCTTCAGATGCAACCTTTGAGACATTCTTTTATTTCTACTTTATTATCCAGACCAGTACTACACACCCATGACATTGCATAGGTATTCCTGTAGTTATCATCTCTACTATTTTTACTCTAAATCCCCCCACCCCAACGGGAGATGAGAAGGAGAATGGGTTTGGGGGATGGTGAAGATATACAGAAGACATGAACAGTGACCTGATGACTGATGTTTCCAGACTATGTCTATAAGCCTGACGTATAATTTGAAGCAATTATAATCAATAATAAAATGTAATGTTTTTAGGCCTAGTTAATTAGCACAATGTGCAAAGTGCGGTAATTCATAGCCGTCAATCAAAATTCATAATCCTCTGACTCATCTTCAGTTAGTCAAAAGTGGCTGCGAGGGAACAGGAATAATTGTCTGTTTAATGTTGGACTATCTCTGTACTATAAGTCATGCTAACAAATCGTAATTCTGTATGTCCAGAAGGCTAGTGAAGAAAAAAAAAAAGCAACACTCCTGGACTCTCCAATTGTCCATAAAGAATGAATTAACTTGTGCTCTTTGTACTTGCTGATGGAATTATGTTTAGCAAACTGAAATTTTGTTTGTTAGCAGTGGTGTACCTACCATAAGGTTGCAGGTGCTCACAGCACCGGGTGTAGCTATGGTTAGGGGTCCCACTGTGCTGCTCAGTCACTGTGTTCTTCCACTTGGGACCTTTTTCATAGTTTGGCCAACATTTGGGAAAATAGCAGCAGGCAATGCAGAGGACTGTACTACTTCCTGCACTAGATGTAGCACCCCTCCCCCTTCCTGTCCTGTGGGCATTGTGTTTCCTCATTCTCTACACACAGCCTGCAGTGAGTGAATGTGCGGAGCAGCAGGATGAGTAGAGGGAATGATTGCTGTGCTGCAGCTGGGACATTAGCAGGGAGAGGTGGCATGATGTGTTCAGTGCTTCAGAGGTTGACTGCCATTAGTAGCCATGTTCACTGGTTGCTGTAATACCAGAGTGCCCTGGACTATTGATTATTTATCCTGATCAAAGTAATTAATCAATAATGCAGAGCAGTCTGCTGTTGCAGAAGCCAGTGATACAGGTGCTGACAGCCGACCTCTGTAGTGATCAGAGAAGCAAGCTCCAGGCAATTTAGATTAGCTTGATTGCAGGTAATCTTATCTTTTTTTTCCCAACTTCCCCTCCAACCCTGTTGTCTTCCCCATGGGCGATGACCCTTTCTTCTTTTCAGATTTTAGTGGCTTCTATTAACAGCATGTCTATGCCAAACAGCACTGGTGATGTCTGCAGTCCTGGTGAGAGGTACAGACTTGTAGGTCTTGTGCCTCTACCTCTTTACCCCCCCCCCCCATGCATCCCCCTTTCATATGTCCTCTTTTTCTGACTGTCCTCAGAGGAGCTCAGAATGTAATCATACCATAGTCATAGTGTAATGCCCTACCATATTATTATTGTGTATTTATATTGCACTGACATATTATGCAGCAGCACTGTATGGAATACAGAGTTTCATAACAAACCACCCATCATTTTTTTTTGGGGGGGGGGGGTGTCTGTAAATAATCAGCACCCGGGGCCATATGCAATTAACTTTTTCATCTGAGTTTTCCCCTAGGTGATATTTTCAAAACTTGTAAATAAAATGCCTTTTACACCACCAGCAAACAAACAAATAATCAAAATAATTTTGACAGTACTTTTTCACCTACTTTGTGGTACTTTTTCCATTGCAAAGTGCTAAAAAGTTAATTTGAATCGAAGATGAAAAATTATCTCCTAGGAGAAAACTCAGGTGAAAAAGCTAATTGCATATGGGCCCTGGTGTCAAATTTCCTAGGTACGCCACTCTTTGTTAGTGCACATTTCAGCTTAATTCAGCCCTTGGCACTGCTTTATATCACAATTTTAACTTTAAGTCCTCAATTCACTTAAGATCATGCTGGAGATCATAAGGCAAGAGAAAACTTACCTCCACACAGTAACAGAGTTATTTTATCTCTTCATTCCTTAAAGAGACTCCGTAACAAAAATTGCATCCTGTTTTTTATCATCCTACAAGTTCCAAAAGCTATTCTAATGTGTTCTGGCTTACTGCAGCACTTTGTACTATCACAGTCTCTGTAATAAATCAATGTATCTTTCCCCTGTCAGACTTGTCAGCCTGTGTCTGGAAGGCTGCCAAGTTCTTCAGTGTTGTGGTTCTGCTATGCACTCCCCCCTCAGGGGGGAAAAAACACACACATGATCTCTTGAGATTCAAAAGGAAGGCTGTATACAGCCTGCTTGTGTATGGATGTATTTTCTATGTGTGGACATGCTGTACATCAACCTACTTCCTGTTTTGGTGGCCATTTTGTTTGTTTATAAACAAACTTTTTAAAACTGTTTTTAACCACTTTTAATGCGGCGGGGAGCGGTGAAATTGTGACAGAGGGGAATAGGAGATGTCCCCTAACACACTGGTATGTTTACTTTTGTGCGATTTTAACAATACAGATTCTCTTTAAGTTACCTCCTCTGTAGTTAAGTTACCTCCTCTGTAGTTATTTTTACACACAGTTAACTAACAGCCTGTCTTTAACTTTAGAATTCTGGAATTATTTTAAGGATCAAAGAGTTACCTTAACCACTTGCCGACCGCGCACTCATAACGCGCGTCGGCAAAGTGGCAGCTGCAGGACCAGCGACGCAGATCTGCGTCGCTGGCTGCGGCTGCTTCCTGTCAATTCACGTCGGGGGGCTCCGTGAATAGCCTGCGGGCCGCCGATCGCGGCTCGCAGGCTAAATGTAAACACAAGCGGAAATAATCCGCTTTGTTTACATTTGTACAACGCTGCTAACAGTAGCAGCGTTGTACCAGATCAGCGATCCCCGGCCAATCAGCGGCTGGGGATCGCTGTCACATGACAGGCAGGAGCCTGTTAGAGGCTGCACAGGACAGATCCGTTCCTGTGCAGCCTCCGATCTCTCCGGGAAGGGAGGGAGGAGAGGGAGAGGGGGAATCCTGCGGTGGAGGGGGCTTTGAGGTGCCCCCCCCTGCCAGCCACACTCAGGCAGGAGCGATCAGACCCCCCAGCACATCATCCCCCTAGTGGGGAAAAAGGGGGGTGATATGGTCGCTCTGCTGGTGTTTGATCTGTGCTGGGGGCTGTAGAGCCCACCCAGCACAGATCAGCTAAAACAGCGCTGGTCCTTAAGGGGGGGGTAAAGGCTGGGTCATCAAGTGGTTAAAGACAGAAGAGTTAACTTTAGGTTTGCCTGAGGTAAAATGTTTCCTGAATACTACATGCCTCGTCACCATGGTGATAACTCTAGAAAACGTTATTAAAGACAGTAGATAAGCTAAGTAAATTGAGGCCATAGATATCAGAAGTGTGTTACTGACTTTGTTTTGTTACTGAGTTAAAGTGTACCCGAGGCGACATGTGACATGATGAGATAAACGTGTATGTACAGTACAAAACATCTTAATAACCAGGTTGTTTTACTTGCTTTATTCTGCTGCCTGAAAGAGTTCATTTTTAGACATGGAAGTGTCAGTTTCTGTCTTGTCAGTACCTTGTTGGGAATATAATAAACCTAATTGATAAGCAAAGTACAGCCATAAAAGTTTTCCTGACAGAATACAACTTCTGAGAGTAGATGGAGATAGGAAAAGGTCAATAGTTCATGTATTTTCACTCAGGGACATTTAATAGGCTGCCACTGAGAAGAAACAAGAAAACATTTGTTCTACTTTATACATGTTTAAATATAAAATAAAACCATGAAATATCTACAAAAGTAATTTTTAGGAGTAGGAGGATTAATACAATTATTTATCCAATCAGTTTTTTTCACCTAAGGTTCACTTTAAAGTTTAAAAGACTAAAATGATCTTTCTGATGATTCTGATGACCATTTTCATTGGGACATCAGTTTGAGTTACAGTATGTACTGGCAACTGCAGCTTTCTATGGCATTTAAAGAGACTCCGTAACAAAAATTGCATCCTGTTTTTTATCATCCTACAAGTTCCAAAAGCTATTCTAATGTGTTCTGGCTTACTGCAGCACTTTCTACTATGACAGTCTCTGTAATAAATCGATGTATCTATCTCTTGTCAGACTTGTCAGCCTGTGTCTGGAAGGCTGCCAAGTTCTTCAGTGTTGTGGTTCTGCTATGCACTCCCCCCTCGGGGGGGAAAGAAACACACAAATGATCTCTTGAGATTCAAAAGTAATGCTGTATACAGCCTGCTTGTGTATGGATGTATTTTCTATGTGTGGACATACTGTACATCAACCTACTTCCTGTTTTGGTGGCCATTTTGTTTGTTTATAAACAAACTTTTTAAAACTGTTTTTAACCACTTTTAATGCGGCGGGGAGCGGCGAAATTGTGACAGAGGGGAATAGGAGATGTCCCCTAACGCACTGGTATGTTTACTTTTGTGCGATTTTAACAATACAGATTCTCTTTAAAGCATGAGCAACAAGAACTTAACTTCAGTGACATGTATCAGCCAATTGTTTTACCCCCAGGTTCTGCAGGGAGTCTCTTGATTCTCATGTTCCTCATGTTAGACTCTTCCACCGCAGTGAGGTCATCATATCGGAAGGGACCCTATCCTCTATGCAAACGTCCATTTGACCTTGGAGCAGCTAGCCATCAAAGTAAAGGAAGGGGTGCAGTGTGGACCACGCACACCCTTCCAGGTATTTTTGTAAGTTTAACTTAAAGAGAGTCTGAAGCGAGAATAAATCTCGCTTCAGACCTCAGAGTTAGCAGGGGCATGCGTGCCCCTGCTAAAACGCCGCTATCCCGCGGCTTAACGGGGGTCCCTTCACCCCCAAATCCCCTCCGTATTGCGGGGGAGTGCTTCCTGGTTGGGGCAGGGCTTACCGCCGCAGCCCTGCCCCACGCGCGTCTGTCAGCGCGTATCTCCGCCTCTCCCCCGCCCCTCTCAGTCTTCCTTCACTGAGAGGGGTGGAGGAGAGGCGGCGATGCGCCGCTGATAGACGCGACTGGAGGCAGGGCTGCAGCCGTTATCCCTGCCTCCAGGAAGCAATAAATCACGACCAAGTCTGCGACCAAGTGTCGCAGTGGGGGGTTTGGGGGTCAAGGGACCCCCGTTGAGCGGCGCTATTGCGGCGGTTTAGCAGGGGCACACATGCCCCTGCTAACTGTGAGCTCTGAATTATTCTTGCTTCAGAGTCTCTTTAACTAGTCTTTGTTGCCAACACACATCAGTGAGCCATGAATTCCCATGATCTTGTGACAGATTGCCCTTCTGTGAGCAATTTTTGGTAGTTACTGCTACTAAAACTGCATAATGGTAACATCCCACACAAGACCTCCCATGGTTGAGATAATCCGATGTAAGCATCTAACAAACATAACTGTGTCCTCTGAAAGTCCCTTGGATACTAATACTTACCCTTTTTCCTGATTCCAACATATAATGAACTCACTGTTCACTTGCTGCCTTATATAGCCTACGCCTTGACAAGAGCTATTGTGATTAGGTAATCAATTTTACTCACTTCAGCTGTGAGTGTTTTCTAAGCAGACCTGAACTCAGAACTTCCCCTCTGCTCTAAAAGATATGCAACGGCATAATTACCTTTAAAGAAAAACATTTCTTTGTTACAGCTGATAGAAATGCTGCAATCAATCTGAAAAGTGTCTACTTCCTGCTTTTATGATAGCAGACATATTGTTAACATCCTGTGTGTGCCAATTTGCTGTTCTGCCATTGCAGAGGATATTCCTTAGTTGACACAGCTGAGAGATTAAATTTCAGTAGTGATTAGTCAGAAATGAGAGGGAATCAGACAGGCTAAACTCTCTAAATACATACAGGGTAAATTTCTCTATGTTTTCCTCCTGTCCTGTGCAAGAGGTCAGGTCCACTTTAATGTTGTGCCATGTGCGTACACAGATGTAGGCATGTGAGCATTATGGCAGCACTATCCATGACTTTGTTGTGTCTAGTTTTCCTTTGAAAACATGCTGTGCCAAGCAGAGAAACTGATAGATATTGACTAGGTCAGAGGCTGGAAACATGAAGTGCAGCGCGGTAGTCATAGCCGGCACGCAGATAATTGCTTTCTAATTTTGTCATGGACAGAATGTTCATTACATCCAGTATTTCGGTAAAAAAAAACAGGGATAATTAGGACATCAGTGCACTTTCTGCAAATTAGAAAGTGTGTTTTGGATTTGTTTAGCAGAGCAGTTACCTTGCCATTTACCCAATTCATGTTTGTTTTTTATTTACATAAAAAAAATGTTAACGTTATTTACATGGCTCTTATTGAGGCAACTTGTGTGGGTCTGTGACATCCTGTCTGGCTTCCATGGAAATATCTGTGTAAGGGAAATTAGTTTCCGCAGAAATATTTAAAGAAGATTTAGTTAGTGTATTTAAAGGGAATTTTAACTCTTGCACAGGACAGAAGAAAAACATAGAAAAATGCACCCTGTATGTATTTAGAGAGTTTAGCCCAGGGGTTCTCAAACTGGGTGCCGCGGCACCCTGGTGCGCCTCGGGCACCTTTCAGGGGTGCCTCGGCATGCATCCCGATCCTTTATGCAATACCATCAGGTAATGCAACCGCGCATTGATATACAATGTGGCTGCATTACCTGCTAATTAACCTTTAGTCCCCGCAACCATGAGTGAAGTTGAACCTGAGAGGAAGCATGGTGCCTAATAAGCATCACTAGCTACTTGGAGTGGGTCGTCGCTTGATAAGGGTCATAATGGCATTTCAGTAGTTGTTTTTGCAGAGGGGTGCCTTGAAAAAATTTCAAAGCCACCAAGGGTGCCTTCACCCCAAAAAGTTTGGTAACCACTGGTTTAGCCTGTCTAATTCCCGCTCATTTGTAACTAATCACAACTGTGATTTGATCTCTCGGCTGTGTCAGGTGGCTACCTCGGCACAGAAGCTAATTTGTAAACACAGGATGTTAACCCTATGTCTGCTTCCATGAAAGCAGGAAGTAGACACACTGCAGATTGATTGCAAAATGTGTATCAGCTGTAACAAATAAATGTTTTTCTTTAAAAGTTATTGTGCTGTTGTTTATCATTTAGCATAGAAAGGAAGTTTTAGTTTGGGTCCACTTTAATGAATAAAAACACCCCAGATAACTCTTGTTTTGTTTTCGGGCTGATCGCGGCTGAATGGTAGACCGCGTGAGGATGGCGTGGGACTCAGACATGTTTATGGGGCGAGAGGAAGCCCCGGGTAAGTATGAAATCTTTCATTTCCGAGGTCTCTGGTACACTTTAACACTGAACCCCATTTCCTGGAAACACAAACTGTAACTACACTACTCTTTAATTTCAATAGTTTTTATTGAGTTTTTAAGTCAAACAATACAAAGCAATACAACACAGTACAACAGTACCAACACAGTCTTATAGATCTATAAGTGAGTTACATGTTGGGTAATCACATACAACAAGGCATATCAGTCTTCTGACATGCTGTACCATCAAACTTTGAAAGCGGATAAGAACGGTAGCTCAATAATGGAGAATACAGTAACCAAGAATATTACAAAACATAACCAAAGACAGTTTAAGCTCTGTTAACTAATATCACTACTGCTAGAAAATAGAAGCAACCGTTATGAGTAAGTAGAAAAGCTGCACCAGGATGTGTCCTTTACCCGACACGAGCGGCAGCGTTTTAGATTGGTCTATCTAGTCAGGGGGGAAGGTGTGTGTGGGGGGGCGGATTGGACCTGGAATCCATATTTCACTTTATTTTGAGTTAATAAGTGAAGTTTGGATTTTCCAATTTTCCTGTGTCTTATCTTTCCGGGGCAATCCTTCCTGAGGGATTGGAGAGCTATCTTGAGGACAGGTGAGGGGATATCTCTTCCCACGGGATCTGCAGGTGATCAGTTGGTCTCCCAGGGGAGGAAAGCTAGATTTCCATGTTTAAGTTATGGTCCACCAGGTTACGGAGTTGGGCTAATTATGGAATTTGGCTGTTACCCCAATTGGAGAGTATTAGCTGACGGGCCGCACAAATAATGTGGGTGATTTTTGTTCTATGTGCACCCGGGAAAGTTTCCACTTTAATTAGCAACAATCCTAATAAAGGGTTTAGGGTGGTGACCTGGGATGTAATTAGAGATATTATTTTGAAGATTTGGGACCAGAATGGTGTGATGCAGGGGCAATCCCAAAGTATGTGGACTAAGGAACCTTGTTGGTTACATGATCTCCAGCATAGGGGAGAGTACTGGGATGAGAATTTGGACAATGTTGTTGGGGTCAGATACCAATTAAATAATATATTTTTTTGTGGTTTCTAGATGTGTGATGCATTTAGAGTTATGTTTTAGATCCGATAAGGCTTTCCTAAGACAGTCTTGTGTTATTGGATCTTGTGGGTCTAAGTCCCACCTCTTTAATGGTTGTTGGAGTGGGTTTCCTGTGGAGGATATTAAGAATTTATAGTAAATGGAAATCTGTCCCTTAAGGCTCATACACACATCAGACTATAGTCTTTGGAAAATGAAAGATCACAGACCAATCTTACCACCCTTCATGTAGTATGAGAGCCATACTCTACACAGTCTTTTCTATGGAGCTGAACGCCACATCAGACAGAAATCTTTGCAAGATGCTGCACACACAGATGCTGTACAGACACAAAAGATCAGTATCTGCAAAAGATCTGTTCCTGCCAAAAATCCATTCCTGCAAATTGCAATGATAGTCTATGAGATCTGCAGATCATCATACACACATGATTTAACTGACATTCATCTGCAGATCAAGCAATTATCTGCAGATCTGAAAATCCATCCTGGTGGATCTGATCTGCAGATGAATGTCAGTTAAATCATGTGTGTATGATGATTTGCAGATCTCATAGACTATCATTGCAATTTGCAGGAATGGATTTTTGGCAGGAACAGATCTTTTGCAGATACTGATCTTTTGTGTCTGTACAGCATCTGTGTGTGCAGCATCTTGCAAAGATTTTTTTCTGATGGGGAGTTCAGCTCCACAGAAAAGACTGTGTAGAGCATGGCTCTCATACTACATGAAGGGTGGTAAGATTGGCCTGTGATCTTTCATTTTCAAAAGACTATGGTCTGATGTGTGTATGTGGCCTTAGGCTTAATGGCTGGTTGTGTGGAGAGATTAATTCCCATATTTTCTTGGGAAGAGGCTTGAAATTAATTGGGGATGATTTATGCAGGTGTGCTATTTGTAGGTATGTATATACCTCTCTGTCGTCAAGCTTGTATTTCCACTTTAGAAAGGAGAAAGTGCTTAGTGAGGAATGAGAGAGCAGGTCATTAAGTACTACACTACTCTTTAAAAAAATGAGTGGTTCTGAACACAGTCTTCTGCTTTTAACTGCCCAACGACCGCTCCACACCGATTGGCGTGAGCGGAGTGGCAGCCCCAGGACCACTCCATGTCAATTGGCATGAATTGCTAGGGGCGGAGATTGCAGGGCTAATGCGCGCGCATCCCCACTTGCAGACCGCGGTCCTCAAGAGGTTAAAATGCAGTGGTAGGAGGGTGAAACAGACCCCCTATCAGAGTCAGGATTGCCTTTTTCTAACATGGCACTAATTGGGAAATGTCTCTGCTGTGTAGTAGTTGGCGATCTAATTTTTGAATAAGGGCCCGTTTCCACTAGAGCGAATCTGCATGCGTTTTCTGCATGCAGATTCACATAGACAATACAAGTGGATGGGACTGTTCCCACTTGTCAGGATTTCTTAGCATTTTTCTGTGCAGAAAAAATCTGCATGGCAGAGCCATCAGAATTTCAATCGCATACAATGTAATTTAGGCCTCGTTCACACTGCATGCGATTCCAGACCCGTTTTGGGAACGCGTGCAGGAGGCCGACACGCACGACATCAGACAGTGCATAGACTGCACTGTCTGATGTTCACACTGCATGCGTTCCAGACCAGTGTGGTCCGGGAATGCATGCTGCACGTATTTTTTCCAAAAACGTGTGGCTTTCACTTTCAGTGAATGGGATCAGCCACGCAATGCATACAAACGCGGATGGCATGCGTTCGTACGCATTGCGTTCTGAACGCACGGCCATCCATGCTTGTAATGTGAACGGGGTCTAATAGGAAAAAACGCATGCGTTTTTGCCATGTGTTTTTGTGTAAAAAGAATGTAAAAAGCACACCAGCATAGACATGGTTAAAAATGCTTGGCCACAAAACGCATGTAAAAAACGCATCCGCATGCAAAATCGCACATGCTTTTTCCGCACAGGAATCGCAACGCACAAGTGGAAACGGGCCCTAAGGGGTCAATTGGACTCCTATACCAGTACATTGTGAAAGCAGAACATTGTTAAAAGCTGGGGCAGAAATGGATTAAGATCTAATAGGGCTCTAGGCAAGGTAGTAGGTTTGAAGCCCGCTTTTGGTAAGCTGAAGTGAAGAGAGGTCAAGGAAGGGGGCAGGTGGGCCCTTTGAAACCCACTAGACCCAAAGCACCTGCCTAGGTTTTGCCTGGTGGATGATCTTGCTCTGGGTCCTTTCAAATAGTGTCTGACGCATTGCCTTGCAAAGCAGAAAATGCCAGATTTCTAACAGGCATTCAGAGCACATCCATATTTGGGCATGGTCTCTTTCATGATCTCTATAGAGGTCCACTTCCACAATATGTTTGGGAAATTCAAGTGTATTGCAAAACATATTGTCCCCCATTCTTGAAAGCAGATGAGTAGAGATGAGCGTAATGACCTAATTACGAATTTCCGAAATTTCGCGAAATTACTACAATTACGATTTTAGCAGTAATCGAAATTTCGTAATTTTCGCAAATTTTCGTAATTACGATTACGAAATTTAGTATTTTAAAGTTTGCAAAGGTTTCTATCCCTCTAGATGCCTAAAATGAATAACCAACCAACCAACCAACCAACCAACCAACCAACCAACCAACCAACCAACCAACCAACCAACCAACCAACCAACCAACCAACCAACCAACCAACCAACCAACCAACCAACCTCCTCCTCCTCCTCCTCCTCCTCCTCCTCCTCCTCCTCCTCCTCCTCCTCCTCCTCCTCCTCCTCCTCCTCCTCCTCCTCCTCCTCCTCCTCCTCCTCCTCCTCCTCCTCCTCCTCCTCCTCCTCCTCCTCCTCCTCCTCCTCCTCCTCCTCCTCCTCCTCCTCCTCCTCTCTCTCTCTCTCTCTCTCTCTCTCTCTCTCTCTCTCTCTCTCTCTCTCTCTCTCTCTCTCCAGAGATCTGTAGTATTTCAAAACCATACTCACATTCATGACATGTCCAGGGATCAAACCCAGGCCAACCACATGGAAGACAGCTATGCTCACCACCATACCACCAAACACACACTAAATAAACTGCTAACCTAAATCTTACTTGTAGACAGTCATATGAGACACATGCTGGGTGCAGGGCTTTGTGATTGGACCATGCGATAGAGTGAGGTGCAAAAATGAAATCATGCCTAGCAGAGGATGGTTTCACAGTGCTAAATGCTAGGCTGGCTGTGGTGCAATTGGTTAGTGTGTCTGGCTGGTAACAGCAAGGTTACAGGTTCAATTCCATCCAGGCATGTCTTTTCCTTTTGCGTTCAACAGTTGTCCAAACAGAGCCAACAGAGCCCCAGATAGCCATGTAGAGTTAGGTCACAGCTAGCCTGGCTGTGGTGCAATTGGTTAGTGTGTCTGGCTGGTAACAGCAAGGTTACAGGTTTGATTCCATCCAGGCATGTCTTTTCCTTTTGCGTTCAACAGTTGTCCAAACAGAGCCAACAGAGCCCCAGATAGCCATGTAGAGTTAGGTCACAGCTAGCCTGGCTGTGGTGCAATTGGTTAGTGTGTCTGGCTGGTAACAGCAAGGTTACAGGTTTGATTCCATCCAGGCATGTCTTTTCCTTTTGCGTGCGCGCGCTGCGCCATTGAACCCCATGGGGTATTTTGCGTGCGTAAAACTTTACGCATGCAAAACTTTGTGCTCGGTGTTTGGACAACTGTTGAACTCAAAAGGAAAAGACATGCCTGGATGGAATTGAACCTGTAACCTTGTTGTTACCAGCCAGACACACTAACCAATTGCACCACAGCCAGCCTAGCATTTAGCACTGTGAAACCATCCTCTGCTAGGCATGATTTCATTTTTGCACCTCACTCTATCGCATGGTCCAATCACAAAGCCCTGCACCCAGCATGTGTCTCATATGACTGTCTACAAGTAAGATTTAGGTTAGCAGTTTATTTAGTGTGTGTTTGGTGGTATGGTGGTGAGCATAGCTGTCTTCCATGTGGTTGGCCTGGGTTTGATCCCTGGACATGTCATGAATGTGAGTATGGTTTTGAAATACTACAAATCTCTGGGGAGAGAGAGAGAGAGAGAGAGAGAGAGAGAGAGAGAGAGAGAGAGAGAGAGAGAGAGAGAGGAGGAGGAGGAGGAGGAGGAGGAGGAGGAGGAGGAGGAGGAGGAGGAGGAGGAGGAGGAGGAGGAGGAGGAGGGCTGGCTGTGCTATTCATTTTACGCATCTAGAGGGATAGAAACCCTTACAAACCTGAAAAAGTAAAATTTCGGTTGGAGACACGAAATTCGTCATTACAGGAGTGAAATTTCGATTACGAAATTGTAAATTACGATTTGAAAATTAATTACGAAATTACGAATTTGGGTCGTAATGTTAAATTTCGCATTCGTAATAAAAGCAGTTCGAAATTTCGAAAATTTCGGCTCATCCCTACAGATGAGTGAAACTGGTTACTAGTGGTACGAGGCTCATCGTTAGGCTTTAAAACCCCACTGATTTTTTTTTCATTTTTTTTCTGAAAGCAGAAGACCCATTTCATGCATGAGAACTTCAAAGTTAAAGAGAATTTTTTCTCCTATATGCATATAAGCTCTAGGAAATAAATAATCTTCTGTACGGAATAAACCTTTGAATTATAAAGCCATAATGAAAAGTACAATAAATAGTATGCGTTTAGAAGGCATCGGATAATATAGCTCATTTGCATGGCGATATCTTTGCAAATGAAACGCTATCTCCTTCCTGCTAGAGGTTATTTACTGCCAGTGCACTTGTGTGGTTGCCTTTTTCTCCCTTCCTTATGCTTATTCAGACTCCAGCAACCTAAGGAAGATAGCCTACAGTGGCTCTGAAATGGATTTGCTACGGCCCATTAACTTATTCAGTGAATTTAATGTGCTTTTTTTTTTCTCTCTCGAGCTCCGAGCTATTATTAGGGGGACAGAGATTTATAAAAGCCACGCTATTCCCGAGTTTTAGTCAATCTTGATAAAACATTGTACAAAATTTCTATAAAGCTTTGGTTGCAGGCGATTTGTACAATGATTGGTAATTTTAATTCAGAGGGTTGTGAACTCTTTGCACTAATATATCACCAGTCTGTCCTCTATAGCTTGGGGCTTATTATACTGCAGACTGCAGGAATGGATAGGTTGCACAAAGAAGTTCCAAATTATTTTGTACCGCCAAGCCATGATGAGCAGTGGAGGGATGTTGTTATGATTATTGTTGCTGGTTGAGTAAGATTGAATAGATCGTATTCTCTTACAAAACGAGAGTCATCAGTATAAAGGAACCATCCAGGAGTTAGGGCTAGTTCACAGTGCTCAGGTGCGCTGCAGAATAATTCTGCATGTCAAATCACCGCCCATACAAATCTATGGGCTTGTTCACAGTACTACCTTGTAACTAACTGTGCTATTCTAGCATGCAGACTTTGTATTAAAGTCTATGTCCAGCCTCCATTGCAGGTCACACCCGGTATAACACTTGGGTTGTGCAGTTGACCACTTTGAACCTAGCCACAAACACAGGAGCCACCACTGCAGAGTTCCCCTTTAACATGCAAGGTATAGAGCTGTTATCATGCCCTTTACTCTCCATTTGCAAGGTCACATCCTAAAAAAAAGGAGATTTCCAGATCATCAAACACACACACACACACACACACACACACACACACACACACACACACACACACACACACACACATACACACACACACACACACATACACACACACACACCACACACATATATACACACACACACACACACACACACACACATATATACACGCACATACACACACACACACACACGCTCCACACATATACACACACACACACATACACACATACACACACACACACCACACACATACACACACACACACACACACCACACATATACAAACACATATACACACAGATACACACACACATATACACACACACACACATACACACACCACACGTCCCCCACACACACACACAAACACACACACACACATACATACACACATATACACACAGATACACACACAGATACACACACAGATACACACACACACACCACATACACACACACGCACACACCATACACACACACACGCACACACTTTCACCAAAAGGGGTTTGAAAAATATTGATATTGGGGAAGATGTTTAAAAAAAAAAGTATCAGCCTGTAGCAAAAAGTGCTAAATAGTAAATTTACAGTGTGCCATCACAGGGGAGCTCATGGAATGTTTCCTGTAAGTACAGCACGGTAGGCTTTTCCACGTTGTGGTAGGTTGCCATTTACTGTAAGTTTTGAAAATCAGGCCCATTTAAGGGAACCTGAAGTGAGAGTGATAGGGAGGTTGCCATTTTACTTATTTATTGATCTGTGGGAAGATGAGGATCTGGTCATTTCCTTTCTGGAGGTGACCAGATAGCACCATAAGCTCCTCCTATAAGCTCCTCCCACTTCGTCTCACCTCCTATTTTGGGTAAACAGTGATGCAGAAAAGCTCTGTGTCCCTCAACATTAGGACAAGGGGGCTTTGAAAGAGGTAGGAATATTTGCTGCCTCTAAATGCGGAAATGCATATGGGCTGCTCCCGCGTGCCCCCGTGCCATCGGAGATCAATGGATGGGAACATGGTTCCCGTTCATTGATCTAAGTCCCGAGCAGAAAAACCGACGGCCTCTTATCATAGGCCGCGGTCTTTCTGAGAAAGTGAGAACGACCGAAAAAAAATCTCACGGTGGCCATCTTGTGGCCAAATAGTAAAACTACATCTACATATATTTTTTCAATACAATAAACATGCATTATTACATTTAAAATTAACTGTTTATTTCCCACACCAAAAATTACCAAAATAAATTTCTATGGAAAAAAAACACAATAAAAAAAAACAAACAAAAAAACATTAATAGTTACATAAGGGTCTGAACTTTTTAAATATGCACGTGAAGAGGGTATATTACAAACATTTGTTAAATTATAAGCTTATAAATAGTGATGGACGCAAAACTGAAAAAATGCACTTTTATTTCCAAATAAAATATTGGCACCATACATTGTGATAGGAACAACATTTTAATGGTGTAAAAACCACGACAAATGGGCAAATAAAATACATAGGTTTTAATTATGGTAGCATGTATTATTTTAAATCTATAATGGCCGAAAACTGAGAAATAATGATTTTGTTCCATTTTTTTCTTAATATTCATGTTAAAATGCATTTAGAAAAAATAATTCTTAGCAAAATGTACCACCCAAAGAAAGCCTAATTGGTGTCGGAAAAAAGAAGATATAGATCAATTAATTGAGATAATTAGTGATAAATTTATCAGCAAATGAATGGGAAGTGAAAATTGCTCTGTTGCATAAGGTGAAACATCCTCGCGGGCTGAAATGGTTAAGGGGATGATCACCAATCACCATGGAACACCTATATAAATTTCATCAATTTATAGAACATACAACTACATGCATGTTTTCCTTGGCCAAACACCAGCTCATCCCCAGAGGAGCAAGAGGTGCGACACTGAACTTGTTAGAAGTTCGCAATCTTGTCAGTATTGACTAGAACCAGCATTGTGTGTTCTTTCTTTACATGAAAATATTTCTTTTTTTACTCTGACAGGCAAATGAGCCTTGACATGTTTGTTTCAGTTTTGTTCCATTGAAACGAACACTGTTCTGTGTGGTGTAATCATTGGATAAATCTGTCAGTTGATTGTGCTGTTGTGGCTGCTTCTGTAAATGCACACAGCAGCTGGAAGGATTAATTAACAGCAGCGTGTAGTAGAGATAGACCCTCAGATTTATCTCCCTATAAAATGAGCTTTAATGTACACACACAGTCAGCAGATTCTAGTGGAAAACACAGATGCAAGAGGTTCAATTTTGGTCCCTGCGTAGCAGTTTCTGCCAGTTACAGGCAGTTGTATTAATAGCGCAGTCCACATTGTATGCAAACAGTCGCAGGAGTCTATATTCCGATCCTGAACTCCTATTATTCTATAAACCATTCCAATTTCATAAATTAAGGCTGAGGATAGATGTCTTGAATTTGTTGTTTTTAAAGTAATTGCTCTGTTTTGGAAGATGCTGTCTAGACCTGCATTTTTTTTCTCTTAAAATCACCCATTTGCTATTCTAAACTTGCCTTTCATTATCTAAATGGATTCTCTCTGCTAGATGCTATTTTCAGTCTCTCAAGATCCTTTGATATTTGACTTGTGCTTTTTCCGTACAGACGTGTGCTATTCTTTCTGATGGGTAGAACAAGTACTTGCTATAAAAACTTCTACCATAATTGTGCAGCCATATATACACATAATAACAGTGCTCAGCCCTGATGTGCTACGGCAATAAACTATCCATCAGTATATCAGAGGTGTTACTTACGGTACATTTTTACCTTTACGGCAGACCTGACACTGTCGGTGATGAGCAAATATGGAGAATGTTAACAGTGCAGTGTGATGCATACAGTTAAGCATACAGTACAAAGTACTGTTTCAAGTGGCATTCTGTAGTCTGATATGCAATTCTGGCTGTGCATTGAAGCAGACACCCCTTGTGCAATTGATTTGTCCCAATATAGCTAAATCCTACCCTCAATAAATGACAGCTTTTGCCTCTGATATTTAACATGAAAAGTAGGAAAATGTTTACACAGCTACTTAGACATTATTTGTGCATTGTCATTTTAGAACACTTGGGCATTGATAGTATTCCTTTAATGCTGTTATGGTCGCTTTAAGACATTCTGATACCAACCTCCCCCTGTCCCAAAGACTACTAACACTGTTATAGCGATATTTTATTTTGCACCAACCTGACTTATAAAAAGTCAGGTTGGTGCCCAAAAACAATTTTTAACAAAGTATGGCAAACATTCATAAAATGAGATGCTCAGGAGTCAGAAGACACAGCCAAGGAAGTCTGTAGGTGAGAACATTTAGTCTAAAAACCTAATTCAAGTAGATGGAGAAATATTGCCTGGACTGGGCAATGGTGGAAATCTGCCAGAAACAGCGTAGGAGCTGTAGTTGTAGGGCAAAGTAAACATATGTCATATGATGACATGGCCTTGAATACGATGACATGAATAATACAGCAAACTGCAGATTAAAGGAAGAATAAGAATCCTTTCCTCAGCTGTTTAAAAATGCAAATATCCTGCAAATTTAGCTTCACACTTCACTAGATCTATTTTAGACTCTGCACAGAGAAGATATATGCAAACTGAGACATTCACTGTATAATATGCAAATATCCTGTAAGCAGGAGACAAGGAAGTTGTCAGCTCTGAGTGGTCAAGTGCCTTTTTCACAGCCTGATTCAGCATGCCACGTCTTTAAGTTGCTAAGCCAGAGACTTCTGTAGCAGTAATCCTGCTCCTCGGGAGGCCACCTGTAGTAGGCCGATTCACAGCTTTGCACTCACAACAGCATAGGAATGTAAATAGGCAGAATGTAAAGATTAACGTAAAGAAAGCTAAGACTCCTATTAAATGAACATCTTGGAAGAAATATTCCTTCTGGAGTCTTTCTTTCGACTTCCTTGACAGGTGTCTATTGTGACTGAAATACATATGTTGCAAAGCCACCTGGGCCGTGATTGTGTTCCTGAAAATGAACAAAGCTGAGCAGTTCATGCTGATAAGTGAGCATCACTTCAGTGGGAAAACAACACAACACGACACTACTACAATATAACATGCTGCATTTCAATTAGAGATCCCCTCTGAATATTTTTCCAATTAGATTTGGATAGTTTGAGGTTTCCGAGGAAAGGAGGATTAAAAGCAGCGACTTGTATAGATTTAGTTTATTCCATCCAATTATTTACAGTCAATAAATTGTGACATCATGGGGACTTGGGACGAACAGTGAAATGGGGGGCTAAGGCTAAAGGTGGCCACTAAAGATACAATTTGATGAATGATCGTTTATGAACAATTCTTCTTATGAACAATGTGAAATTATCGTCTCACTAATGACAAAAATCTCCTAACCAATCTTATCAGATTGACGGTATTGAACCAACAATTGGATCAATTTCATTAATCTGACCAGATTGGTTAGGAGATTTTCGTCCATTAGTGGTCCTAAATAATAATTTCGGATCGTTGACATGAAGAATCATTGTAAACGATTCATCAAATTGTATAGTCAACCTTATCGGCTGTTTCTGCCATCTGCTTGTTCATAGCTGATGTCAGTGGTGAACAAGTGCACATCAGCATAAAAAAGGCTTTTAGCCATAAAATATATTTGCCTTAGCCACCCATTTTTCTGGCTGTCCCAAGTCCTCATGATGTCACAATTCATGGACTGTAAATAACTGGAAGTAATAAACTCAGTCTATACAGGTCAGTGCTTACATTACTCCTTTTCTCAATACACATGCACGCTGATCTTTTAAAACTTGATAGGTGCAACATGGCCAATACCATCTTTCAGGGCTTGTCATCACTACAGTACACATGGTATGACCCTTGTCCTCCAACAACATCTCCCTAGAAGATAACCTTCGTGGCTGATCTCTGTTTCTTAAACATCATAGTGTAATGTTTGAAGCCTCTTTTAGATTATTATTGGGATGTGTAACACTGTTGGAAAAACTTTCTCTTTTTGTTCTTGTGACAGCCATCATTGCAATTATAAGGAGCATTTCAAATGTTATAGTCTTTACTGGAACAGAAGTTGGGGATACATCTCTGTTTAAGATGCATCTTCCAGTGACCTCTGACAAATACAAGAGTTGTCCTGCTATTTTGTGATAGTTTTAAATTCTAACTTGTTACATATACTTAGAAAATATAAAATAAGGCTTTCTGATGAATTTCTTTGCAAAGAATGTTTATTAGTCAGATTGTGATGCCACAAAATGTGGCCAAACTAAGGGCTCCTTTACATGAACTGCTAGACCTGTGCTTGCCACCATCTGCTTAATATTTTGCTCCACAATTACTAGTCATTCATCATTTTGCTTGTGTTTGGTAACACCACATTTAGAACCATAACATAGTCACTTGCATGTAGATTCATTGTAGAAAACTGGAAAATCAGCAACGACTTCAAGACAAAAGTCCATGTTTAGGAGTCCTGCACAACTTCTCAGATAGTGCCTGCAAATGTCTTTGATGGCACAGTAATCAATGCTGAATACAAAATGGGAGGAGGTGCACCAATGTAGTATGCAATGGGTAAACATGGGTAATAAACAGGTAGGAGGATTAGGGATAATATTTATTATTGAACACAGAAGAAGACAATGCATTTTGCGGAACATGCCCTCTTCCTCAGGTCTACAGTACAGCTCACATTTTCGCAGTGGTATAGCATCTGATTCCCAATGAGAACACCGCACAGAAAAATAGACTTGCAAACCACAAGGAGAAGGAATTAGTACAGGATGGATAAATCTTAGAACCATGTTTAGTGAAAGCCTAGACTCTCTAAATAATGTGTGCTAAAGATCTCAAGTCTCACTGGCTGCCCTTATACCAGTCTGAGAACTAAGACAGATATTTGCAGGCTCCAAATATCGCACAGTTGCTGACAGGATATCCAGTTCCTCAAACTCCTACTTACTTGTGTATGTGAGGTTGGCAAGGCATCAACTAGGAAACATTACTTCCAACAGTGTTTTACATCCTGGCTTCCAATATAAGCTCGTATGTAAGAGCAGAGAGATTCTATTTTTTCCCTCCTTAATATTATCATTTGATTTGGATCAAGCTTTCATTCTGTTCTAGTGCCTAGTCCAATATATCCATCAACTGCTCCAGATGTTGGGCTTCTTAATAGTCTCCCAGTGCACTCTTTGACACATAATTTTTCACACATCCTATGTGGAGCTCTCCAATTCCTCATCCTCTCGTTATCCAGCTTCCTGATCACATGCCAGTTCTAACCAGCTGGCTTATAGGAGATCTCAGTTTAACAGCAGTTTTCTGAGGACACCCCACCTCCGTTTATACTGTGAAGTGCAGAGTACTGAGGAGTTTTAAGTCCTACCCTAACTAGCTCCTAATTCATGAGATAATATATGAAGTGTGTAATGAAGATAATGGCTCACTGTTTTACTTAACACTAATCTCCATTACACACTCAAACTGTTTCAAATCTACACAGAGCCAGTTCATATTAAATAGATACCAAGGGGAAATGAAAGAATGGCAGCAGTAGCCAAGCATAAGAGAGGGATATAGTCTGAGTTACAATGTGCTACACTGCACACTCATAAATGGATTTATCTGCGAGCCTGGAATGTTGACCCAGCAGTGAAAGTTGGTTAAGTGCCAGTCTCTTTTTACATTGTTTGCCTGGTATTATAATATTTTGTACACTAAAGGTGACTGCACCAAAAACTAGTATTTGCACATTTGCTAGGCAAATAAGATCTGCACAAATGTTAGGCATTCGGCCTGAAATGGCTTCACAGCATAGGCCCTGGTGGAACTTGGGATCTTCTTTTAATAATGAGAGGACCCTCAGAGGTCTGCCTCTGAACATGGACAGAAACACATCATTTGTTTCAGCTACTGAGCGCCACATTGGAAAAGAGGCCAACTGCTTCTCTATTTAAATGAATGAAGTGGTTGTTCAAATGACGGTTATAGCATTTGTGCAATCGCTGCGTAAGATCCACCATCTAATCCCCGGATGCAGAATGCGGCATCTCAAATGTGTTTGCCAGCGATGAGGAGAAATGCATGCAACAGCTGGCAATTGGTCTCAATCACTCTGCATGTCGTTTGAACACTGGTTTTCCTGTTATTCTGCTCTAAAAGCCTTGAACTCTTTTGTAGCGTACTGTTCGCAAACAAAAGCTTCAAAACACATTTAAAAAATTTCATACGCTTTACAAAAAATTACCCGCAATTTCTAACCAATGGTCACCAGAGTTTGAAAGCATTCAAACGCACTGCCCTGCAGCCATGTGTACAAACTGATCCTTTTAGGCAGATAGATAAAGTGGATCATTTTTGACCCTATACTAGTTTATAATAAATATTTAATAATAAAGATTTTTTGATAACGATATAATAAAGTATTTTACAAAAAAATACATTATAATAAATGTTCTTCTTTTCTTGACATTTATTTTATTCTTCTGCATACTTATTTTTCTGCTATGTATACTTCTTTTTTCTTCTGTATACTACTGTTTTCTTTCATATTTTTCCTTGTGTGCTTCTTTAATTTTGCATAACTAGTGATATCATTCTGATCCCATAGTTTTGCATCAATGTGCCCTGACATAGGGGCAAGGAGGTAAGTAATCAGGGGTGTAACTAGAAATCACTGGGCCCCCGCCCCCCACACACACACACGAAAAATTTTGCAGAGAATAGAAAGCTTTTTTTCTTCATGCTCAGGCTCCTCAAGCATCACTGCAGTACACAGCACTTGGAGAGGGAGGGAAAGGCTGGGGGTAGAACAGGGTTGTACACAAGACCCTGTTGAACACTTAACATGAACTGTCTACAAATCTTTGTCTGCAAAACTCTGTATGATTCCTTAACAGTGGCTGAGCAGATGCAGTCATTAGAACAATTGTGCATGGAGCAGAAAGATTTTTCTCTCCTTGCCCTTAGTTGTCAGTCTCTCAGGTCAGTGCCCCCTGTGGCTTCTGGGCCCCCCTCGGCTGCATCCCTTGCATGGTCTAATGTTAAGCCCATGTATGTAATTAAAGCAAACCTTCCCTGTAGAATTTCCATCTTTGAATTGAGAGCCTCCTCTTTGTATCCCTCCCACTTATATGAGATGCATACAAGATTACTGCCTCCTGGTTGGCTAGAACTACGGAGACAACTGATTGATCAGTTCTGTTGAAATGATAGGTTACTAAAGTTATTCTGTAAGACGTCCATCACTTTATATTTTCCATGTAGACTTAGATGACAATAGAACATTTGTACAATGCTAATTTATAAAAAGTGAGTGGCAAAACTTGAAGTTTATATAAAGGAATATAAAAGATGCAAGAACAATGAGCATATACATAGACTAATAGGGTTGTTGGGAGCATTAGTCACATTGAAAGAGATACAAGCATATCCTTTGGTTTCTTCTGATATGCTGGGGCACATATGGTGACAGCAGATATAGTAGTGAGATACCAAGATCTGAACCTTTGCACTTTTGTAGAAATATATTTGATGCCACTGTCATTTGTCTTTATAGCGGCTCACCTGGGAAAAAAAATACCCTTCAAATAGACCCACAGTGCAAGATTCCCAGGTCTGGATAATGTCACTGTGACATATTCATACATCCTTATATACATAAATATGAGGGATATTTTTATCCTGTCTGAAATATTGCCAAGAATATAGGAATATATTGGCACTTGTTCCCATGATTTTATTTCCTACATCATTCCTTCTTTAACTAGAAGCACTTCGCAGCCGCATTGATCGGCCTTTGGTGAGTTTCCAGTTAACATTTTCCATATGCTAAATCACTGCATATGTTAAATATTACTCCACACGTTTCCCGTGATTTGTTAAAAACAGTGCTGATGGCACGAGCAGTGAAAACATAATTCTAGATTGACGCTTTGATTTATGTTTCACGATGTTTGGGAAATACAGACTGTGTCGGCCTAGTGGAAAAACGTGCCTGCTAATCTTACAGCACAACAGTAATACCTCTGCAGAAACTGCCTAGCAGCCAAATCTTCAGCGTGATGGCCTCTTTTTATAGCATTCGTTTCATACCACTGCTGTTTTAATAGTAATACTTAAAGTTTAGTAAAAATAATACAAAAATCCCCTGGCTAGAAATACGATCTGTAAAGCCGGGGGGCTTAAAATGATACCATAATGCATACTTTCCAACTTTCTGGGATTAGAAAGATTGACACGTTTTTAGCACCAAAATATTTAGGCAAAAGATATCTCTACCACACCTCCAGACGTGTTCATCAGGAAAAGCTCACAAGCAAACGGAATGCTTTTATTTTTGTTGCCTATCTGAATTTTAAAAAAGGGAGCTGCATATTTTAGAGATGGACATGAAATTTAGCAAATCATAAACACATTTTTTAGGTAAATATTTCATTAATTCGTATAGATTCTTGCAAAGGTCAACTGATGTAAAAAAGGGATCATGCTTTGACTTCTGAAAAAAAAAAGTGGGGCTGAGAGTTATAATTATGGTTGGGGACGTTAGCAATGAAGACTTGGGGCAATACGGGATTTTTTGTGCTTAGTGGTGACTCTGAAACACTGCAAAAAAGTAGCATGGGGGCTTTCAATCTACATCCAGTTTGTGTTCCAAGAAAAGGTTGTGTCGAATCTGGCATATTTTTAACACTGGTTTCCCATTCATATTCACATTTGTTGCTGTAGTTATGCACCATACAAATATTTTTACCCCTTCAACGTTTTAATGTCAGCAAATGAAAAACAAAATAATCTTTTTATAGTGTGCTGGTTAAGGGGTCTGTCTCTGACACAGGCAACCTGGGTTTGAATCTCGGCTCTTCCTGTTCAGTAAGGCCCGGTTCACATTAGCTTTTGCCAACAGAACCGGCCGTACAGTTCCTTTGTCCGTTCCACTTGCTCAGCGGAACGGAAACAGAAGAAATAGGAACCAATGGAAAACTGATGTTTATTGAGTGTGTCAACAAACTAGTACAAAGTCACCTATAGAATGAAGGGGAGGTGGGTGCAGGGCACATACTTATGCCTGAAGCCCATTTTTCTCTGTGGGAGCTTTTTCCAAGGGATGGTGCATTACCCTGTGAAGAAGCTCCTATAGAGAGAAAGGCCTGTCAGGCATAAGTCAATGCCCTGAAACCACCGCCGTTAGTTCTACAGGTATGCAAACTTTGTACTGTGTTGACACTCAATAAAGTTTACTGATAGTTCAGGACATTTTCTCTTTTCTTTAACCATTGGATACTTTGAACTGTTTGTCCTGAGCATGCCCCAAGTTTTGAACCTGTTGAACAGAGCCAACATATCTTATGCACGGTAGTGCTGATGCTTCTTCTCTTTTTATGCTATAAATTGCCTGGCTGTCCTGCTGGGCCACTTCCTTTAATACTTATAGCCACAGACCCTGAACAAGCATGCAGATCAGATGCTCTGACTGAAGTCTGACTGTGTTAGCTGCAGGCATGTTTGTAGTATTTTATTCAGACACTCTTGCAGCCAAAGATCAGCAGGACTGCCTGGAAACTGGTATTGTTTCGAAATAAATAAATATGGCAGCCTCCATATGCCTCTCACTTCAGGTTCCCTGGAAAACACATGCATTACTTGTGCTATTTTAAATACGGTAGCTCCTGTACTTTCAAAAAAATGGATGATCTGGCATACTGTGTTATTCTAAATCAACATAAATGACATAAGTGCAAATTGAGCAGTACCCCTTGTACACTTTTAGGGGTCAGCCACACTATAAGTGTATTTTTTGAGCGTTTGTGATTGATTAGGGATTTCTGAGCGCTTTTTAAAAATTGCTCCCATTCACTTTCATTAAAATTGTGGTAAAAATCAGGTAAAAATTGCCGCAATCGCGTAAGTTTTTGCGGTTATGTGATCTTGAAGATTTTTACACATAGTTACATAGTTACATAGTTATTTTGGTTGAAAAAAGACATACGTCCATCGAGTTCAACCAGTACAAAGTACAACTCCAGCCCGTCCCCCACATACCCCTGTTGATCCAGAGGAAGGCGAAAAAGAGGAAGGCGAAAAAACCCCCACAATTTTTACTGTGATTTTAATGAAAGTGAATGGGAGCGATTTTTAAAAAGCACTCAGAAAGCGCTAATCAATCGCAAGCACTCAAAAAAGCACTTATAGTGTATCTGATCCCTTAGTGTTTCATTTCTTTTGAGGTATAATTTTCAGACACAGTCAATGTATTATTAGCCTGTGTGGATATAAATGGCGAGGTGTGATCATGGGCACCTTCTGCTGTAATCAGAGTGTCTCATATATTACAAGCTAAACTGTACTTATCATTTATTAAGAGCAGCATATTTTGACTTGCTCCAAATAGGTTATTCATATTATTCCTTGAGTATGACTTTGATACAGTAATAGCTGCACTGGAAACTATCCATAATTAATTCCTGTGTTATTAACATACTCTAAACCCAAGCCTATTATAATTCTAACGTGACTTCTGATTGAGCTATGCCTAATACTCTCTCTCCCTTTGTAGCAAACATGACTCTTTCCCTGATGATATCACTTCTCCAATGCTGGGCATAAATATAGCAGATGTGGCAAAGGATTGATTTGTATCTGATATAAATTATTTATCACCTTGCCATGTTGACCCAGCTGATGTTATATCAGATATCAGCAGCAACAATGTGATCTTATGTCCTCTTCTCAGCTGCACCAGCAATCTTGTACAATCACTGCATTGGGTCGCTTATACTAAATGTGGACCTGCCACACTCTGAACGCTAAGTTTCTCACAAAGAGACATATCCTGTTTGATCGACAGAATAGTTAAATATTGATCAATGGGGCCTCCTTTTGGTGGGCCTGATAAATAAGTCTGTGTTGATTCTTGACAGGCATTCAATAGACCAGATCAAGGGAGGTGCTCAAGGGCAGAATGGATTAAGATGCAATGGGGCCCTAGGCAAGCATTGTTTGCTCACCGCTGATGATCACCTGGCTTTTTTTAGTAAGTAGGTGGGGGCTAGCAACTGCTTCGAATTGCCTTGTGGATGATATGGCTCAGTTGAAGGGATGTGGCACTTTAAATAAATGCATTTCTTTTTGACTCTCTGTAGACCCATATGCACAATGAACTTCAGAGTCAAAACAGAAAACAGTTACTGTTTCACTAATTCAGTGATCTGTAAACTTGGCTCTCCAGCTGTTAAGGAACTACAAGTCCCACAATGCATTGCGGGAGTCTGACAGCCACAGTCATGATCATGGGCGTCCGCAGGGAATTTCCCAGGGGGGGCGAAAGGGGGGGGGAGAAGAAGCGTGGCACGCTGTCAAAAATTGGGGGTACGTACGCTCGCCAAAAAATGGGGTTACGTCGTGCGGCTACGGACCAGAATGTAGGTGTGGTCGCGGGTGGAGACACGTTTACATGAACGTAGCAATGGTGGGACATTAGATTAGGACAGTGGTGGTGAACCTTTTGGAGGTCGAGTGCCCAAACTGCAACCCAAAAGTCACTTATCTATCTCAAAGTGCCGACAGCAATTTAAACTAAATACAAACGTTTTAACTAATACATGAACATTATGGAAAATCCAAGTTGAAAATAAACTGTGAAGATAAACAATTTCATCCATCCTACTCCTGAAAAATTTATTCATTTTTTAGAACCTCCCAGTTTCATTTTCTGTTTTAAAAAGCTGAAAAAGTAGGTTTAATGCTATTGTCTCATATGATGACGATTCAGCTTTTTCCATAGTCTCTTAGTTAGCAATCATGTGACCCCCAAAAAGACAAATTCAGCAATCATGATGCCCCCCCATCAAGACAAATTCAGCAATCATGAGGCCCCCAACATGACTAACTCAGCAATCATGAGGCCCCCCAACAAGACAAATTCAGCAATCATGAGGCCCCAACAAGACAAATTCAGCAATATTAAGGCCCCCAACAAATCATGAGGCCCCCAAAAAGACAAATTCAGCAATCATGAGGCCCCCAACAAGACAAATTCAGCAATCATGAGGCCCCCAACAAGACAAATTCAGCAATCATGAGGCCCCAACAAGACAAATTCAGCAATATTAAGGCCCCCAACAAATCATGAGGCCCCCAACAAGACAAATTCAGCAATCATGAGGCCCCCAACTACACAAATTTAGTAACCATGAGGCCCCCAACAACACAAATGCAGTAACCATTAAGCCCCCAACAAGACAAATTCAGCAGTCATGAGGCACATAAATAGACAGCATTTCACATAAATAGGCAGAATTAATATGGTAGACAACTCTCACCTGGCTTCTGAATTCTCCTGTACTGGCTGCTGTGCCTGGCTGGTCTGGCAATACTGTTTTGGGCTGGATTGGGAATGATGTGTGGGCTGAAAGGCCTGGCAGTGATGCTGTGGCCGGGATGGTGGTGATGCTGTGGCCTGGCTGGTGGTGATGCTGTGGCCCGGCTGGCGGTGATGCTGTGGCCGGGCTGGTGGTGATGCTGTGGCTGGGCTGGCTGGCAGTGATGCTGTGGCCTTTTTGACAGTGATTTTGGGCTGGTTGACTGGTGGTGATGCTGGGTTGGCTGGCCTAGATAGTTTAGGTAGCGCCAGGAGTCCCCAGTTTAGGCAATGACAGAACCCCCAGTCCAGGTAATGACAGGAGACCCTAGTTTAGGTAGTGACAGGGCCCCCCAGTTCAAGTAGTGACAGGAGCCCCCAGTTTAGGTAGTGACAGGGCCCCCAGGTTTAGGTAGTGATAGGAGCCCCCCAGTTTAGGTAGTGACAGGAGCTCCCCAGTTCAGGCAGTGACAGGAGCCCACCAGTTCAGGTAGTGACAGTGCCCCCCAGTTCAGGTAGTGACAGTGCCCCCCAGTTCAGGTAGTGACAGGAGCCCCCAGTTTAGGTAGTGACAGGGCCCCCCAGTTCAGGTAGTGACAGGTGCCTCAGTTCAGGTAGTGACAGGAGCCCCCAGTTTAGGTAGTGACAGCAGCTGGCCCGGGGAGTGGCATGCCCCATTTTGAACAACGTAGGAAAACCCATGGTCATGATTCATAAAGGCAAATGCATTGTGGGACTTGTAGTTCCTTAACAGCTGGAGAGCCAAGTTTGCAGTTCACTGCACTAATACACTTACAAGAATACTTTCACATAGTCCTTCCTATAATAACCTGGCCTACTTCTTAACAGTTATCCCTTATAAGCCTAGACCCTACATAAACAACAACTCTGTTCTATGCAAAACACTAAAAGTAAACATATAAAGCAGTAACTAGCATTCACTGAACTTTCTCACTGGACCTCACACTGGCCATGTCTGAATTTCCTGCTATACCCAACCCCACCTAGCCCCTCTTGTAGCAAATTTTACCCATTAGTGCCAGGAGTATCAATATATGTACTTGCATTCACTGAAGGGAAAGATGTTTTTTAGGACAGATCCATATATGGGGATGTTATGGAATACCTGTCCCAGTTATTTGGTTATGTGATAAATGCAATGTCACTGGAGCATTACAAGCCTACATAAATGTAGGACTCCAAATGGACATTTACATTAGTAGAGGGAAGCCTTTCCCCATCCACTTTGCCACTAATACAGTGCTGGGACCCCTGGAATCTCTTTCAGAAGCCCCTGTCAAAGAGTGTGTGCGGCCGTGATCCCATCCATGAATAGGTGCAGCTGCTCTGCGCCGGCACAAGATATCTCGCACCTGCACAGTAGCTGATCGGGCTCAGCTTTTCCGGTTGAGCCGGAGTGGGCTCTAGGTTCATTTTCGTTCACGGATAGAAGTGCCATTAACTTCCAGAAAGTCACAGCACTGGATCAGGGTCGGAAGGAAGACATGGGAAGCCTCTGGAGGATCTGGATGCTACCCTCTACCGAGGCAAGTATCCAACATTTTCCATCGCAATTCCACCATTCTGTGACTGTGAATGGGAACAGCTTATTCCCAAACCCAATCACAGTGCTTATAATGAATGAAAGCCAGTGTCAGCGAAATGCCGGGATTCATTTACAAAGTGAAAGTAAAACAGTTACACTTAATACTTCCTGTGCACTGTTTACAGTACTCAGGATTGAATTAAGTGTAGCACCACCTTGTGGCCAAAAAATAAAAATGCACCTACATAATTTTTAAAATAATTTTAACCTCATTCACCCCTACCACAGTTACCAAAATAAAGCAATTGTAAAAAAAAATGAAAAAAAAAATACATAATTTTTTTAAAAAATGCATAAATAGTTACCTTAGTGACTTTTTAATTTATATGTCAGGAGGGTATGCTACTGTTATTTTTGTAAATAAAGGCTTATAATTATTGATATAGTATTAAAAAAACAACAACACTAAGCTGAAAAAATACATCTTTATTTCTAAATAAAATATTTTTGTCATAGATTGTACTAGGGACACAATTTAAAAGTTATAATAACTGGGACACATGGGCAAATAAAATGTGTGGGTTTTATATATTATCGTATCACATTTAAAAACAAAAACAAAACAAAAAAAACCCTATAATTGCTGAAAACTGAGAAATAAGGATTTTTCTTAATTTCGTTGTTCTTATTATTTCCTTTAAAATTCATATAAATTAAAATAATTCTTAGCAAAAATGTACCACCCAAAGAAAGGTTAATTTGTGGCAATTTAAACAATATATAGATCATTTCAATGTAGTAAGTGACAATAAAGGTAAAGACAAATGAATGGTAGGAGCGTGATGTGAAAAGTGCTCTGGTTTTTAGGTTTTTAAGGGGGGGGGGGAGGACCTGTGGTTGGGAAGTGGTTAAATTACAGGTGTACCTTAATTAAACATGGAGTGTATGCAGGATGTACTGCATGCAGCCACCAACAGCCACAATTAGAATTTAGTTCTTATGAGCTTTGATTAAACAGAGCAAAATGCTTTCTAATTGGTTGAAGAGCATTTTTGCATATCATTGGGTCTTTATGTTATGCTCTGGCCTATTAGATACAGCACCATCGGCTTGTCTGTAACTGAACATGCCCTGTAAATTTTCTCAAGCAAAAATAAATGAAAGAAAATGCATTCCTGTAAGTGGTTTAATGTGTTTGGCACTCAGAAAGGTTCAAGAGGTGATTTCTATGAACTTGGCAAACTCTGTGTCACATTGGTGCCACTTTTTAATTAGTTTATTTTTTAATAGGCATTCTACCTTTCCAAGGTTTAGACAGGCTGCCAGTAAATAGGCGGTAAAAACGGAAAGGTGAATGCAGAGTCTAAATTAATAAAAGATACTTTCAGCAGCAAATCACTAACATTTTACTATGAAATATTATTGGGAACGAAAGGTTAATTGATGCTTCCAGGACTGCTTTCACATTGTGTTGTCAGTGGATCGGATAAGTGAGTCATTATGCCATGTTAGTGGAATTGCTGTTTAAAGAGATGCAATATATAAATTGGCTTATGAGAATAAGTTGTCATAACATTAACCACTTGCCGACCGCCTACTTCATATTGGCGGCGGCAAAGTGGCAGCCCCAGGACCACGTAACGCAGATTGGCGTCAGGTCCTGGGGCACTCTCTGGCCGGGGATCGCGCGCTGGGATGCGCGCGCATCCACCGGCAATAGGCTCCGCCCACCCGCGACGTCAACCCGCCGGCCAATCGGAAGCGCCGGCGGGTTGTTAACCCCGCGATCGCCGCTACAAAGTGTATAATACACTTTGTAATGTATACAAAGTGTATTATACAGGCTGCCTCCTGCCCTGGTGGTCCCAGTGTCCGAGGGACCACCAGGGCAGGCTGCAGCCACCCTAGTCTGCACCCAAACACACTGATCTGCCCCCCCCTGCCCCCTGATCGCCCACAGTACCCCTCAGACCCCCCCCTGCCCACCCCCCAGACCACCATTTGCACACAATCACCCCCCTAATCACCCATCAATCACTCCCTGTCACTATCTGTCAACGCTATTTTTTTTTTTAGTCCCTAAACTGCCCCCTGCTCCCTCCTGATCACCCCCCCACCCCTCAGATTCTCCCCAGACCCCAGCAGACCCTCCCCCCCCCTGCGTACTGTATGCATCTATCCCCCCTGATCAACTGTCAATCACCTGTCAATCACCTGTCAATCACCTGTCAATCACCCGTCAATCACCCCCTGTCACTGCCACCCATCAATCAGCCCCTAACCTGCCCCTTGCGGGCAATCTGATCACCCACCCACACCAATAGATCGCCCGCAGATCCGACATCAGATCACCTCCCAAATCCATCGTTTACATCTATTCTCTCCTCTAAACACCCACTAATTACCCATCAATCACCCATCAATCACCCCCTATCACCACCTGTCACTGTTACCCATCAGATTAGACCCTTGCGGGCACCCAATCGCCCGCCCACACACTCAGATTGCCCTCAACCCCCCCCCCTTATCGATTCGCCAGTGCATTATTTACATCCGTTCTTCCCTGTAATAACCCACTGATCACCTGTCAATCACCCCCTGTCACTGCCACCCATCAATCACCCCCTGTCACTGCCACCCATCAATCAGCCCCTAACCTGCCCCTTGCGGGCAATCTGATCACCCACCCACACCAATAGATCGCCCGCAGATCCGACATCAGATCACCTCCCAAATCCATCGTTTACATCTATTCTCTCCTCTAAACACCCACTAATTACCCATCAATCACCCCCTATCACCACCTGTCACTGTTACCCATCAGATTAGACCCTTGCGGGCACCCAATCGCCCGCCCACACACTCAGATTGCCCTCAACCCCCCCCCTTATCGATTCGCCAGTGCATTATTTACATCCGTTCTTCCCTGTAATAACCCACTGATCACCTGTCAATCACCCCCTGTCACTGCCACCCATCAATCACCC